>NC_042621.1:73671183-73981524 GCF_901001135.1 Rhinatrema bivittatum | reverse complement strand
CAACGCTTTCTAGGATTCACCAATTATTACCAACAGTTTGTGTACAGATGCTCCACTCTGACCACAGCCCTCACAGCTCTTACTAGGAAGGGTGTGGATATTCAGAACTGGAACGAGGAGGATATCCAGTCATTCAACATACTTAAGCAGGAGTTCACCCGAGATCCCTGTCTGCATCACCGGGACCCAGTGAAACTATTTGCGCTGGTGGAAGATGCCTCCGCCCTCTGCATGGGAGTTGTCCTCTCACAGCACAATGATCAAGAAACACTGGTGACCTGCTTGTACTTCTCCAAGAAGTTTTTGCCAGCAGAAAAGAATTACACCATTGGTGACCACAAGTTGCTGGCAGTCAAGTTAGCACTAGAAGAATGGTGAGACTTGCTGGAGGGGACCAGACACCATGTGACCATCTACATGGACCAAATAAATCTGGAGTACCTGTCATGAGCTCAATGTCTGAATCTTTGGCAAGCCCGCTGGTCCCTGTTTTTTAACCAGTTCAACTTCAAGCTACATTACTGCCCAGTGGAGAAGAACAGAAGGGCTGATGCCCTGTCTCACTCTGTCGACACCCCGGCACATCATTGTTCTGACATGTATCTTGGTAGCCACATCATGCCATTCCACCCGGGAAGATGGTGGTCTCACAATGGCTATGAAAGCAAGTATTATGGTGGGCTCATGGCTCTTGCCTAGCGGGCCATTCTGAAGTCGCCAGATCCTGGAATTCATCTTCTGCCACTATTGAGGGCCCCAGATGAAACAGGATATGAAACGGTACATGCCGCAATCAAGAGCCTTTGAACCTGACCTTTGCAGTTACTACAGACTCTGCCAACTCCCAAAGAGCCTTGGACCCACTTAGCCACAGACTTTATTACAGATCTGCCCCTTTCCAATGGCAATACTACCATCTGGGTGATAGTGGATCACGTTTCTAAAATGGCACACTTCGTACCCCTTGGCTCCAGAACGAGCTAAACATTTCATCCAACATGTTTTTTGCTTGCATGCACTTCTTACTCACATCTTTTCAGATCATAGTATGCAGGTCATGGCACACTACTGGAGGAGCTTATGTAAAACATTTGGCATCACACTGGATTTCAACTATGCCTATCATCCTTAGAGCAATGGAAAAATTTAGCAGGTGAATTAGGACCTCAAGACCTTTCACAGGTTGTATGTCAACCAATGCCAAGGTAAATGGGCTTCCTGGTCCAATCCTTGCCATTGTTCAGTCTTGCCTTGTCCTCCCCTGGCCTGACTTCCTGGATTTTGATCTCAGATCTGAACCTTTGACCATTCTCAATTGCTGCTTGCACCCATCCTTTGCCGTAGACTTGACCATGCCTTGTCTGCTGCTTGACCTGACCTCTGGCCTGCCCACTGGTTCTCATTGTCTGCTGCCTACCCTGACCTCTGGCCTGCCCACTGATTCCCATTGTTTGCTGCCCACCCTGACCTTTCCCTGGCTTTGGACTCTTGCTCTTGCCACAGCCCTAGGGACCTTCTAAGACCTGCTGCCCGCCATAACCCAAGGGCTCAACCTGCGTGGAAAGTTACTGGTAAGGTCAAAGCTCCAGCCAGTCCCACCACAGAGTGCATCAGCCAGATGACGGGTGCCACAAGGTGCATCAGCCCCCTAGGCTGCACCAACCATTCCTTTGCACCAAGGTTCTACCATCACCAGATTCATTACACAGTCCCATCCAAACTTGTCTTGTTATATCCCCCCCATCTCCAAACACTTTCCTCACATCTCCCCCAAATCTTTCCCTCACATTTCCCTCAACCCAACTACTCTACCTTCAAATCCTTTCTCCACATGCTCTTCTAACTCTTCTTTCATGTCCTGTTCTGTTGTTATTTGCATTTGGAAGTCTAAGTGCTTCAGTGTTTCTTTGTTTTTATTTTTTATATTCTTCATTTGATCGCTGTCTTCTTTTCCTTTCTCTGGCAGCTGTGAGTGGGTTAAAAATGTTCCTTTTCATTTTTCTACCTTGTAGTATTTTCAAATTCTTGTTGTTTGTGGGAAAATCAAGCCTGGAACAGAAATTAAGTAACTTTTCTGAGATTTTATAATCTTCAAGTCATCATTAAAGATGTTCTATGTGTGTGCCAATCTTCAGCCCTTAATACCATCTAGAAGTGCCCAAAAATATATAATGGACAGACATAGACTTCTGAATTATATAGAGGGATAAGAATCATTCCAGGGCTCATCTAATAATGCCCTTCCAGGTTTGTTCAGTGGCACATAATCTGTGTTTTACTAGACAGAGATATGTGAATCAATTTGAAATAAGATCAGTAAGCCCTCAAAAATTTACAAGGTTCATCAATGTAAACCCCTCCTCCTCCTCCTTTACTGGGCATCACCTTTCATTACTTCAGGGGTGGAAAAAAAACGTGACTGTAGCCTGGGACTAGGATTCCTTCCACTGGGTTATAGCAGTTGTTATTGGGCCCAAGGGGAAACTCGCATACCAAAAAGACAGAAGATCCACATAATGTTCCAATTTCGCAGTCTAGAAATTCAGATGGAAAATTTGAATTTCTAGCACTTGAGATCAGAAACAGCTTCTCTGTACAATCCCCAAACCTTTTTAGTTGTTATTCACTGTTAATTCTCAATCACTGCAGCAGAATCCTCTAGATATTGGGCCCTCTCAAGCTCTTCACCAAAGTCATTTTCCTCCTTAAGACCCTACTGAAGACCACCAATAGGAAACCTGTTCTTACATCCCTACTCCCAGTTAGACCCGGTGTCCCCACAGATTTTCCTATACTTGTTTCATTGATGAGTTTAAGCATTTGAGCTACTGTATAGTCTGTCCTTCCTGAGGGGGAAATTAACACTTTAAAAGTCCACTAATTTTGATAGTAGGAGTCTCTTCGAATAAATATCTAACTCACTTTGGAAACGTGCTTTTTCTGTGAGGACTAGAATACTAGTATCATGCTTTCTGTTATGGTCCCGGGCCATGCCCCGGTCCCTCCACCCACCTCGGGGCCGGCCTGGGCCGCAGGAACTTCTCTTCAGCCGTCTAGGCCTGACCTGGCTCCTGCCGTGGCGGCTCTCCCTTCGTGAGGGAGACGCTGCTGACCCGACGCACTTGGACCTGCCCCCTAGGCGTGCGGAGGCTCGAACTTTTAAAGGGGCCAGCGTGGAAAGAGGGAGGACAGCCCTTGGATGATGTCAGATGCTGCAGGGTATTTAAACCCTGCAGCTTGGCCTAAACCTCGCCTTGCAACGAGGTTCACTCTCTTGAGTCACTAGTTGCTGCTCTTCGGACTTCTCCTGCTTTTGTTTCCTGGCTTCTGACCTTGGCTCATTCTCTGACTCCGGCTTCAGCTTCCGTCCCTGGCTTCGTCTTCGGTTTCTGACTTCTGGCTTCCAACCTTGGCTCGTCCACTGACTCCGGCTTCAGCTTCAGCCCCTGCTTGGACTCTGGCTCCAGACCTCTCGTCTTCCTCAGGTATCCTGTTCTTCACCCGCCTGCAGGTCTCGCCTAAGTCCCAGTGGCTCAGGTCCTCAGGGGCTCCTCCCAGGGAGACTGCGGGCTTCCAAAGGTGAAGTATCTTTGGACCTCCTGGGCTCGGCCGCTTCATTGGACTACCTCTTCAGGGCTTCTCTTCTGGTCCTCGGTCGCAGAGGATCTCACCTAAGTCCAAGAGGCCCAGATCCCTGCGGGCTCCTCCTGGGGGGACCTCGGGCTTCCAGTGGTGAAGCCTTCCCAGGACAACCTCTTCAGCGCCGCCTCCCGGCTGCGACGTCCACTGTGGGCTCCCCACAGTGCATCACCACCCGTCTCAGCCGGCCCAAAACAGCACGTATTCAAATACATGCTATTTCAAAACTGCAATTTATGTGCATACATTGGGGTCCAGGAGTAACTTTGCTTGTGTAAGAAAAGGGCATGACAGGGGCATTCCAGGGCAGAGCCAACATTTACACGCATATGTTGCTATTTTAAAACCTACCAAAGAGGTGCATGTACATCTTTTACTTTATATTTATTGTACTTCTGTTCAATATCTGGTATAAGTAATCATAAACATCATTAAAGTGAAAAAATGACTGGGTAGAGGGTCTGAGTGCAATGGGGGGCCTCATGAGTTGCAGATGGAGTGGGTGAACTGGTAGACTAAATGGTAAAACTGGTTATTTCATTGCATCATGCATGTTGTCACAAGCACGATAGTGCAGGAAAAACTCATATAGTCCATTTGTAGTTTATTCAAAACAGCAGTTTTCTTTATTATTTATGTTGTGGCAGCTCCACTGAAACTGTAATCATAATGAATATTGTCAAGGTCCCCCCGACACGGTCCCGTGTTTCGCCGAGGCTGCGTTAGGAGGGACATGTAGTTACAGACAGAGATTTCTAAAAAAGAACACCAAAGGACTATATTAAAGTAACACCCCAGAGCCGTGACAGCAAATAACATAGAATTTAAATTCAACATACCTTTCAGAATTTTTTCAAACCGGTGTGGCAAAAGCATCAAAATAACATAATAAAAATCTATTGGCCCGATTTTATATGGGCCATTGGCGTAAATAAAAGGGGGTTGGGTCTTGCGCGTGCTGCTCGCATTTTCGGAAAGGCCACGCGTATAACCCCCCGTAACATGCAGAAGTGCTGGGCCTCTTCAAAGGGGTGGGGCGGGGTGGGCAGGGACAGCTTCATTCGACTGTCCCAGGGAAGCACACACTACGTACTTCTGCTCATCACAGGAGGTAAGTTACAGAACAAAAAAAAGAGGGTAGGTAGGGAGGGGTTAGGGGTCGGGGTGGAGAGGGTGGAGAGGGAAAGGGGAGGAAGGTTAGGTAGGGGCTTAGGGAAGTTCCCTCCCATTCTGCTCCTTATTTGGCGTGCATGTGCGCGTGAACATCTGATTTTATAACAAAATCGGCACACTGGTCTTAAAAACAACCCCTATGTGCATATCCTTGTAAAATTGGAAGTACAAATGCATAGGTATTTAAAGTTGCAAACACTTATCCAGCTAACTTCCAACTTATTTGGCTAAGAAACACCTTTCTTGCTACTTGGACAGACAAATTTGAATTTTTTTCAGATAAGTAGAGGCATTTATCTGGTTATTTTTTTATTTATCCACCTAAGTAGTAGCAGGCTTACACAGCCGGATAACTCTGAAAAGTGCTACCTGTCCATCTAAGTAGTGCATTTTGGACTTTCTACCTGGGTACTATCAAGCTAGAGCGAGAGTATATTGTATAAATCTCATCTTTTTGTACCTTTCCTCATTCCAAATCACATCAAATCTTCACTGATGTGTACTGTGCTGTTCGTAAAACTGCCCCCCAAGCCCTAGACCACCACCAAAACCTCACTTCGAGTCATGAGATGACCCTCCTATAGTGGGATAAATAGATGACTAATATGAGAGATCCTTAGAGTCTGTCTCGCTCTCTCTATCTCTATCTCTCTCTCTCTCTGTGGGCACTATTTATTCATGTGAAATTTATAGCAAAATGATGAATCTAAGGGTAAATTTGTACCTAAGACAATGGAGAGTGAAGTGACATTAGCAGCATGGGATCTTGCCAGATATTTTTGAACTGGATTGGCCACTGTTAGAAACAAGATATGGGGACTGATGAACACACAGTCTGACCCTGTATCCAACTTTTGTGTATTAACTGGGTTACTAGGGTAGCAGTTAACTATACTTCAGGAGATATATTAAATTTACCTTGATAACACCATCAAAGCAAATGTAATATACCTTCATAAATAGTGGTAATAACTAGAGATGTGCCTCTGTAAAAAATTTGTATCGGGCTTCGTTTCGGGGCCCCCCCACAGGAATTTCATTTTTCCCATGGTTCGGGGGGTTTTTTTTTCGGGGGCCCCGAAAGTGTGCACTATTGGGTGTTAGTGCACACTAACCTGGCAGAGTTAGTGTGCACTATGGGGAGTTAGTGCGCACTAACTCAAAAATGAATTTTTCCTGAAATTTCAGAAAAAATTAAATCGCTTTTCGGTTCTCCCAAATCATTCCAAATTAGGCAATATTGTTGACATTGCCTAATTCAGGAAATACGATTGCACATCCCTAGTAATGGCTAATGTGTAATTATGTATTATGCATAATTTATAGTACTTCTCTGTGAGCAATTACGATAAGGCAAATAAGAAATATGGGGTAGATTTTAAAAGGAGCGCATGTGGCCTATATGTGTGCGCACTATCCAGCACACGCACATATACACCCGATTTTATAACATGTGTGCGCAGCACCCTGCGCGCACCGAGCCATGCTGGCTTCCTTCGTTCCCTCCCAGGCCACTCCAGAGCGGCCTGAGAAGGAACTACCCTTCCCCCTAGCCTGACCTTCCCACCCTTTCCCCTAACCTTTCCCCCCTAGTCCTACTCTAACCCCCCCGATCTTTATTTTACCTTTTGCACCTGCCTCCAGGCAGGCGCAAGTTGTGCGTGCCCGCCGATTGGCGGCACATGATCTCTGACTCAGCGGCAAACTGCCGCTGTGCCAGGAGCTGCTGACCCTGCCCTCACCCCCCCCCCCCCCAGACCACCCCAGACCACCCATGCCCTGCCCATGTCTCACCCCTTTTTTCAAGCCCCAGGACTTACATGCATCCCGGGGCTTTACGCGCACTGCCAGGCCTTTTGGGAATAGGCCCGGCACGTGTAGGTCTTTGAAAATCTGCCCCTATATGAACAAACTAACAAACAAATAAGTAGAATATATCATTGCTATCATGCATATATTTAACATACATAGGCAAGTTAAAAATGAATATTGCCATTTCTGGGCCTTTAATGAAACTTTAGGAACTTTAGTACATTTTATTAGGCGCATTAACATTTAGTCATTTAGTTCATAGACCTCTTAGTGGACAAAAATCTTCTGGAGCAAATGGTATATGCAATCTAAGTTTTGGAGGCTCATTCTGTTCTAACACATGGTTCCTCAACTCTTGCTCCCCTTGACCCCCCCCCCCCCCCCCCCCCCCCCCATAAGCCGTGACACTCTTTGGATCTCACATTCCCATGCTAAGGCAGCTGCTTCCTCTGATTCCTAAGACTACACTTTTAACTTGCATGCACATATCCAACTGAACTCGGATTTCCACTCATGTTAAATCATTAGAGAATCAACTGCTACTTAATATGCATGTTAAAAGTGTTTAATGTGCAAGCTAACTGATAATGGCTTTTAGTGACTTGGCCTTTATAAGCAGAATCTGGGATTGCAGAATCTTGTAGAACATACAGCTTTAAGACTTTTGAATGGAGTTCTACACCATCGACTCTTTATAATGATATACCAGCAGCTTCAATATTTCCAACAGTTTGATCAGAATAACATTAAACTTGACCAAAACAAGTATGATGGAAGTCCTTTCCACAGATAAAGTGATGTTGTATCCATCTGATTACTGCCCACCTTCTATACAGTTAAAAGTACCTGTATATGTCAACAATGGTCGGCCATTGTCTTCAGTTGAAATATCCTTGTAATTCCCTTAAATGGAGAATTTTACACATGATTGTTCCTTTGATCCAGGATGGAAAGTTAGACCTGCATTTACTACAGTTAGAACAACAGTGGATTTACCAGCTTAACATTTTTATTCCGCTTGGAATGAATGATAACATCAATCGGTCTGTGTTTCTTTAATAATGTTAGTAAATCAATACATTTTGTTGGTATTCAGAATTGTCATGATTGGTAGAGTTTGGGTCATATGGTTTAAAACTTTTCTGACGTCATAAAGTTTTTTTTAATAAAGTTTGTTTCAGCACTTGTATAGTTTCAGTCTCATCCAACAGGTCCACTGGGGCAGTTTCTCGAAACATTGATGTCGGGGCCTGTTATAGTTGCATCAACCCACATCTGGATTTTGGATGACATAAGTATTAATTATAACAATTTTTATTATGACTGACTGTCATAATAGGACTGACTGTCATAATAGGACTGACTGTCAGCATTTTATAGGGGTTTATAGTAGATAAAACCAGCAAGATTTCTTCACAAATTGTTTGAATCATGAACTTATATGTGATGACATTGGGTGGTTAACCGGATAAATTTTATGACTGAAAGTTCCACGTTTGATACATTAAAATGTTTTACATTAAAGTACTTTTGTTGTCATAGAGTATTTTTGAAATGTTTATCCACCCACTTGTTTTTTTTCATATTTTTGGGGTTGTGGGAATATTGTGTACTCCTTGTTATTTTACACGTTTTTTTCTATTTCTTTACCAGCCCGTTGGATGTTTGAAACTCAGAATCAAAGAAAGATTTGTTTTCAAATATAAACACATACTGACCTTGTGCTTTTGTACTTTATCTCTGCAGTACTCATTCGGTAACTTATAAATGTAAAAGAATGTAACAAATTAAAAAAAAAAAAAACCAGAGGCTTGGCAAAAGTTACTCCAGCGTCTTGAACAGCTGTGTGTATGTATTAAAGCAAATAATGGGGGAGTGAAGGTATTGCATATTTCAAAGCTGAACTCCTGAAGTAACAATAAGAACGGGGGATGTTGTGCAGCGTTAGCCAAGTGTTTGAAGTACACTACTGTAAGCCAAACCAATGAAGTGGACAAGATTTTTAGCATGTTGCAGTGGTGCCTGTACGTACTTAATAACAGATGTTTGCTCTCTCTGGACAGATAATTGTCCTGTTGTAAGGTTGGCTTGACCTGAGCGAACAGTGCTGTGTACAGCTCTGAAGCAGTTACAAATGATCCTAGCTTTCCTCCTTTTTACTAGTCGAATGCTTAGCCACGCTTCCTTTTAAGCACATAATTACTCCGAAGCAACTGGAGCCCATACATCCTCCTTGCCTAATGGCTCTGAAGCCATTTTTGGCCATAATTTATGAGGACAGGGTTCAAAGTTTTAATAATATTTGGATAATATCATTGCCGGAATGTCTTTCGAGCAGTGATGAATAGAAGGAGAGTGGGCCCATTTCGATTCTGTGCATGACGGCGCGAGCGTTAACAACACCGTACTGTGTGCTCAACCTTTCTGGAGACGTTTGCGAATCAGCTTTTTGCTCATGAATTATAGATATGAGCATGAAGGATTATAAACACAGTGGGGGAAACACACAGGGCGGCTTGTTCATAAGGAACTGTCCTGTTAGCAGCTCTCCCTTTATGCGGATGCATAAATTGCAGGGAACACAAAAAAAACCGGTTTGAATAAACCCAGAGCAGACAATGTGTTAACAACACATCACCATAAAATCCGCATGCAGCGTGGTGTGTGTTTGGATATTTATGTTTGTACTCTCTGCTCAAGTGGCTGACTGATTTTTTGGCTTCCTATCACTCACCTAATAATTTCGGCATCCTAACTGCACCTCTGGGCATGTTTATCTGACAATCCAAGCTGTTCTATGCTTTATGTTGCTTGCTGAAATTGGCTCTGCAACTCGCTTTAGTGTATGATAGGTTAATGATGTTAATCAAATCTAAATAAGACGTGACATGACTCACCGTCCTTTACAGGCATAGAGCAAGACAGGCCAGAAAATGTCCAGCGTGCGCCTCCTGGGCCAAAGAGGTAGCTGTTACGGGATTGCAGAACTGATTATAAAGGAATTAGTCACTAGAAACAATGGAATGCATATACAGTGTGCAGTCCTGTAACTCCCTTTGATAGAATAATTATTCTTCCAGTGTGATGAAGTTTGATTGTGTGCTGAAGCCAATTAAAATAGAAATGACTTTAATTTCTCAGCTGATTAATTGAAAGTAAGATGAAGAGAAAGTAGCCTAGACTTTGTACCACAAATAGAATAGTTTTCTATTATACAAGTTATACTATATCTGCCTTAATAAACTTTTCGGTGGTGATATACAATTTTTCTATATATATTTATGTTAGTATCATGGATGGCTTTATTATTGGACGTGTGGGTGTGTAGGCACTTATTTAAAATTGCAAAGTGCTCTTGAGATCTCACATGAATGAATCTGGATATACAGTGCACTAGAAACTGTCAGATCTGGAGTGGATCTTCACATAGAGCCCGACACCGATTTCAAGAAGGGGATGTCGCTAATTAGAGATGGCATAGCAGCAATGACCATGTTAAGCTTTAGGCTTTTGCCCAGTTCTCTGAAGCAGCTCAAGCCTGCTTCATATCACTCTGGGGATTTTACATATACTGTATATATTATCTATCCTGCTTGCCTCTGCTCAACTCTGCCCCCAGTCTTAGTCTATCTGCTTTTTACCATATCCACAATGAATATTACTTGCAAAGTATGTGTTTCTAAGCAGGTCTATTTATTTAAAGGACAGCTTTCAAATCCATTTACATGGCTAAGTAGCAATTTACACACTTAACTTGACTGTTTTAAAATCGCCCTCCCTCAGCACATTAAGGGGCAGATTTTCAAAGGGGCACCGGGGTGACTTTCCTGCCGCGGGACCTTTAAATTCCAAGGAGGCATGTGCGTGCCTAGAGATGCTGCCTAGTAAAGTGGCGTTCAGCACGGCAGCTTGCCACATCGCTGCCGCCAGTGTCATGATGTCAGGAAAATCCCCTCCATTCTGGCCGGAGGTAAAAAGGACTAGCCATGGGGAGAGCTCACAGCCTGCCAACCGTACCCCCTCCTCTTAGACCTCCCCCTGAGAAGCCTGGATTTCCTGGGATGAAAGGCATGAAATACTTTTAGGAGACTTTTATCCAAGATGTTTGAGGTGGGTTCCCATGTGTTTTCTTCCAGACCATAACCCCTCCAGGAGATCAATTATTCCCATCTTCTGATCTGTCGTTGTACATCCAATATTTCATTGACCTAATAAGCTTGATCTTCTTTCATGGATAGGTCTGGTGGCTCTAATACTTTCTGGAAGGCCAAGAGAGGATTAAGGGCTTGAGCAGAGAGACATAGAACACATTGGAAATATTCAGTGATGGGAGTAGCCACAGTCGGTATGTCACTGGTCCTATCTGGTGGGTAATGGCAAAAGGTCCTATATAATAGGGTGCTACCTCATGGAAGGCACCTAGAGTCTAATATGATATGTCTTACCAGATTTTGTCCCCTGGTCTAAATTGGGGATCTAGATGCTGGTGAGTGTCTATTGTTTCCTTAGTCTTTTGAGTGAATTTCTGGATCATTCCCTTTGTTCATACCCAGAGAATTTGGAGCTTCTTCACTGTCAAATGAGCAGTTGGAGAAATGGAGAGTGGGATGGGCAGAGGAGGGACAGGTTGTCTGCCATATACAATAAAAAATGGAGAAAATCCTGTGGCAGCATTAATATGAGAATTGTGGGAGAATTCTGCCCAAGAGAGAAGAGAGGCCTAGTTATCTTCTTGTTAATTAATAAATGTTCTCAAAAAGGTCTTTAGTGTGTGATTGGTACATTCTGCTTGACCATTGGCTTGTGGATTGTAGGCTGTAGTGTAATCCAATGTAATGTTAAATTTCTGGCAGAAGGATCACCAATATTTGGCCATGAATTGGACACCTCGATCAGAGACAATATGTTGAGGTAAGCCATGCAGGTAGAAAATATGCATAGTAAATAACCGTGCCAACTTGGGTGCAGAGCGAGAACTGGGATAGCAACAAAGTGAGCCATCTTGGAAAAACGGTTGATAATGACCTAGATAGTACACACAGTCATTAGAGAAGGGGAAGGTCCACCACAAAATCATTGGACAGGTGGGTCCAGGTTTGCTTGGGGGCTGGCAACAGGTGTAACAGCATCCAAGATTGTCCCATCGGCAGTTTTTGTTGAGCTCAGGTGGGTCACGAGATCACATAGACCCTGACATCACTCTGCATCTAGAGCCATCAATAATACTGTTGGAGTAGAGTGAGCATCCGTGCCCATCCACGATGCCCCACCACACGAGAATTGTGGGAACACTCCAAAATCTTCTGATGGAGATGGCACGGAACAACCATCTTCCCTGGCGGGATGGGCCCGGAAGTAGCTAAGAGGATCCGGGCCGGGTCAATGATATGATTCGGAGAATCAGATACATCACCTGCTTTGAAGGACTGGCAAAGTGCATCCGCTTGGGTATTCTTGGTCACCGGTCGGTATCTCAGCTCAAAGTCAAATCGGGCAAAAGACAAGGACTTAGAGCTTGGCAGGCATTCAAACTTTGGGCCTGATAGAGGTGTTCCAGGTTCTTATGTTAGGTGTATATCACAATTTGATTTTGCGCACCCTCTAGCCACTGATGCTATTCTTTGAGAACCATTTTTATGGGAAGCAGCTCCTTGTCTCCGATGCTGTAATTCTGTTTGGCAGGGGAACATTTTTAGGAGAAGAAAGAGCAGGGCTGGAGAATCTCCATATCTGCTGACTTAACATTGCCCCCCTACATCCATGGAAGAGATGTTAACTTCCAAAATGAAGGCTCATGCAGGATCAGGGTGGCAAAGACATAGCCCCTGAAGAAAGGCCTGTTTTAACTTGTGGAAAGCAGCAATTGCTTCAGAAGGCCAGTGCTTGGTATCGGCCCCTTTCCTGGTAAGTGCAGTAAGAGGGGCCACAATCTGAGAGTAATTGGGGATTAAGTGCGTGTAGAAATTAGTGAATCCTAGGAGTCTGGAATGTTGAGGTCAGTTCTGGATGCACTTAACTTTCACTGGATCCATGCGAAAGCCACTGCTGGAAACTATATACCCCAGGAAGGGTAAGCTCTCCTTTTCAAAGATGCATTTCTCAAGCTTGGCATATAGCTTATGTGTCCTCAGCCACTGGAGAACTCGGTAGAAATTACAATGGTGGAATTGGAGATCTTTGGAGAAAATGAGAATATTGTCAAGGTAAACCACCAAGCACCTGTACAGGAGGTCTCTAAAGATTACATTCATAATGCTTTGGAATATTGCAGGGGTATTGCATAAACCAAAGGGCATGACTAGGTATTCATAATGGCCGTCTCGCGTATTGAATGCAGTCTTCCATTTGTTGCCCTGCTTAATACGAATGAGGTTGTAGGCCCCATGCAGATCCAGCTTTGTGAATACTTTGGCTCCATGAAGGCGATCAAGAAGTTCCATGATGAGTGGCAGGGGGTAACGCTCCTTCTTTGTTATGAAGTTCAGACCCCAGTAGTCTATACAGGGACGTAGCATCCCATTTTTCTTGGATACAAAGAAAACCCTAGCACCTGCCGGAGACGTGGAGGGTCTAATAAATCCTTTGTTGAGATTTCCTGGATATATTGAGACATGGCCTTGGTCTCAGTAAGAGATAAAGGGTAAACCCTATCCCATGGTGGAACAGTTCCTGGAAGTAGATGAATGGCACAATCAAAGGGGCAGTGTTCTGGCAGCACATCTGCCTTCTTCTTGGAGAATACATCTACAAAGTCAATATACTGTGGGGGTGGCCCCCACCAAAGTCGTGGCCAGAGGAATGGGCAAAGGAGGCTGGACCTGGAGAAGGTAAGAGTCATGGCAGCGTGAACCCCACTGGGTGAGTTGGAGAGTTCCCCAGTCAAATTGAGGGGAGTGGAGCTGTAAGCAAGGCAATCCCAACATGATGGGATGTACCACCTTATTGATGATGTGGAAGGTTATCTCTTCCATGTGGAGAAGGGTGCAGGTGCATGAAGATATGGTGGCGTCTAAAAGTAATTGATCTAAAATCTATCCCCTGATGAAGGCTTGATTGCCAAAACATGGTCCTTGTTGGGTGAATTTTTTGAATGCTTGGGTGGAATATTTCATCTACGATTGGAGCTAAGAACATAAGAACATAAGAAAATGCCATACTGGGTCAGACCAAGGGTCCATCAAGCCCAGCATCCTGTTTCCAACAGTGGCCAATCCAGGCCATAAGAACCTGGCAAGTACCCAAAAACTAAGTCTATTATGTGTGAATCAGTTATTTACTCTATTAGATGTGAATTGGTTATTTACTCTTTCGGATAGTAGAAAGACTAGGGGACACTCCATGAAGTTAGCATGGGGCACATTTAAAACTAATCGGAGAAAGTTCTTTTTTAGTCAACGCACAATTAAACTCTGGAATTTGTTACCAGAGGATGTGGTCAGTGCAGTTAGTATAGCTGTGTTTAAAAAAGGATTGGATAAGTTCTTGGAGGAGAAGTCCATTACCTGCTATTAAGTTCACTTAGAGAATAGCCACTGACATTAGCAATGGTTACATGGAATAGACTTAGTGTTTGGGTACTTGCCAGGTTCTTATAGCCTGGATTGGCCACTGTTGGAAACAGGATGCTGGGCTTGATGGACCCTTGGTCTGACCCAGTATGGCATTGTCTTATGTTCTTATGTTCTTATTAAGCTAAGTATTTGGTAGTTTTAATGTAGGTTATGGGAATTGAACGGAATGTATAAGAGGAAATGGTTAGATTGTCAAGAAAGATATCTGGTTTTCTAACTATTAAATGAAAAATAAAGATATTAAAGATAAAACATTTTAAGAGGGAGACGGTAAATGATTAGAACTGTAGTGCTGGTGGAGCTGATACTGCCTGAGGCCCATTGCAGGCGAGAGACAGTGGATTATAATTAGGCAGTTTGTCCCGATACCGTCCCTCCTCTACAAACTGGTTTTTCAAAAACTTTTTGTTTTTAATTTTTCGGAGAATTATTGTTTCCCTCTCTGTTTTTCAATTCTTGATCTATGTAACTTTGACATGATCACTGGTTTATTGACCTCCCTGGTGAAATTTAGCCAGCTGGTACTAAAAATCAGTGCTAACCAGTTAAATATAAGCCCTACAGCATGAACCCATCATTCCAACTCCCCTCCTCCTTGCCCCCACTCCCAACCACCTCCCCTTGCCACCTTTTCATTGGTGACAAATTGAAGGACAGAAGGTATTCGCCTGTCTCCAGAGGGCTTACAATCTGGAAGGCCCTAATGTGATAAAATGCCTCGTAGCATGTATTTCCCCAAGCTAATTTAACTCAGGTATTTAAAAGGGGTTTTAGAAACAAAAAATGTCAGCATTCCATATTAATTAAAATATGTGCTGATACATACATATCCCATGTTAATGAAGGTCATAGCTATTACACAGAAATTCAAGTAGCCAAATAAAAGGTCTAACTGCCGTGGGCAGAGCCCTAAATTGGTGCTCTTTTGCTCTTCTAGTAATACCAGGTATTCCTCGTTGGGGAGACTCCAATATTTTCATTGTTCATAGATTTATCTAAAATATTTCAACTGTTTGAATATGAAATACTCCTAAATGTCCACAGGATGGCATCTGGTGCATGAAGGGTCAGTATGATATATTTAATGGTGAAAATGTTGGTCCCCTTAAAAGTGTGGGCCAATGTGATTGGTGGAAGCTGTGTCCCAGGGAAGTATATATTCTGGCAGGAATGGACCCTTTCTGGATGGAGCTGGTTCATCTCACTCTCAGCAGCTCTCTTTACCTTATCCGCCCCCCCCCCCCCCTCCCCCTCCTCTTCTGCCAGCTTCTTGCTCAACTCATTCAAACTCTATGCTGGTTACATACAATATTTGTTTCCCATTGAAATCATCTTGGCCCTCCAGTTTCCATCTCTGTGCCTTAGCTCTAGCAGAGTTTGGCTTCAATTTAATAAGTTGTCCTTATATATTAAAAAATTAAACTGAGGCTATCATCCATGATCAGCCTTTTCCTTATCCCATTCCTCCTTTCTTTCGGTTTGATGGCAATACTCTTCTGCTGATCCAGAAAGTTAGGGATCTGGGTGTCAATCTCTTGACCCTAGATTATCAATGTTTCCATGAACTGAAACTGTTGTGCAAATCTCTTTTTTTACATCATCTAAAACCCTTTCTGCTTCCAACCAACTTCTGTGCAGTGTTACAGGAACCTGATTCTCCCAGGCATTGAATGATTACTGTAATACTCTGTATTCCGGCCTACCATAGAACATGTTACATCTGTTACAATTAATACGAAATGTAGCAGTGTGACCATTGACTGGGACTCTGATAGGGAACACATTACACCCGTGCTCAGATCCTTACACTGGTTTCCAGTACACTGGCACACTCACCGCCGGATTTTAAAACCCTGGCACGCGTACATCCTGGGGTTTACGTGCGTGAGCCAATTTTCAAACGGGCCCGGCCATGCGCGTATACCTTGGTTTGTGAGTAAGTGTTGGGGCCTCAAAAAGGGGTGGTCCAGGGAGGCGGAGTGGGGCGGCCCAAGATGCGCCATTCCTCGCTGTTCCAGAGCCTCACGTGCTGGACGGCTGCCGTCGCGCGCAAGTTACTTCAGCTGGGGCCCTGACGTAACTTGCAAAATAAAAGGTAAAAAAAAAAGGGTTTTAGAGGGTGGGGAAGAGAAAGAAAAGGGAAGGGAGGTTAGGGTAGGGGGCTAGGAAAGTTCCCTCCCAGTTTGCTCCTTAATTGGATCGGACTGGGAAGGAACTGGGGAAGGCACCGATCTTGCCGCCATGCGATTTTGCTATATTCAACCCTCCCTTGTGCGCACCATCCGGGATTTTATAACATGCGTGCGCCATACGCGGCACGCACACATGGATGCGCGCGCACATTTATTTTTTTTAAATCTAGCCCTCAATGTAAGACAGCTATAATAACACAAAATCTTCTAAATAACATTTCTTCTCCTCGGACCGGCTCAACACTGTGCATTCTCTTTGTTCCTCTTCCCAATTCCTACTTGACATTCTGTCTCCAAGGCTGTCCAAGACATGTTGACATTCCTTCTCTATCTTCAGCCGCACTCTGAATTCTTTATCATATAGCATACACTTAACAAGAAACACCAAAGCCGTTAAATGTTCCTAAAGACTCATTCATTTAATAACACATTTACTCTCTTCAATAATAACTCATAAGTGGCATCTGAAACAGTTTCCTTCTTCCTAGATTAATTAGAAGCTTTTTTGAGACATATGCATTTGCACAACAATTTGTTTTGTTCATGTTGTTTTGTTTTGATTGAACCTTGTATGTTTTATTGTTCTCCACCCTATTCACTTAGGGGCAGATTTTTAAAAAGTACACGAGCGCGTACTTTTGTTCGCGCACCCGGCGCATAGCCGTGCGTATCTTTTAAAATTCGGGGTCAGCACGTGCAAGGCTGCACAAAATCAGCAGCCTGCACGTGCTGAGCCGCGCAGCCTGCCTCCGTTCACTCCGAGGCCGCTCCGATTTCGGAGCGCCTCGGAGGGAACTTTCTTTCCGGCGCCCCCCACCTTCCCCTTTCCTTCCCTTAACTAACCAGCCCCCCGGCCCTAACTAATTCCCCCCATCTTTATTTCAAAAGTTACGCCTGCGTAACTTGCGCGCATGGGCCGGCTGCCGGCGCGCCATGTTACGGTCCGGGGGCTGGTCTGGAGGCCGCAGCCACGCCCCCCGGAACATCCCCGATGTTGCGCCGGCCCCCAACACACCCCTCCCAGGAAAGCCCCGGGACTTACGCGAGTCCCGGGGTTTCTGCGCGCCACCGAGCCTATGCAACATAGGCTCAGCATGCACAGGGGGTGGAGGGGGCAGCTTTTCGGGGGTTATGCATGTATCTTACGTGTGTACCTCTTTGAAAATCTGCCCCTTAATGAGGCTTTTGCTCTAGAGGGCTTGGGTAATAGGTACTTTTAAATAAATAAAATACTTGAACGTTATTAGCCCTACATGGAAGAAGTGTCACAAGTTCGCCCACCAGAACACCAAACTTGGGTCGCCTTACTCTAACCTCACCGCACCTACAAACAATGTTCTCACCCGAAACAGTTATTTTTGAGAAAAAAGAGAAGCCCATGAATGATATTCACAGGAGTTTGGAAGGAGACGGGGGCAGCACAATAATAATTTTAATAGGGCAGCAATACCGGAAGCACCAATCCTGTGTGCAATTCCATACCCATTTTCCTCTCTAAATATCACCACTATCCACTCCCTTCCTCTCTTCCCAACTCTGGACTGAAACAATATTGAATAGCCTGGTGGACATTTGGAATAAAACCACTTCCCCTTCAATAGGGCACCAAGATTTATTGCCTGTGAGGGCTTTTTTTGTTGTGCATATTTTCACGCTGCAAACATAGTTCATGGGCTGCTGTGCATGAATTTACATCGCAGCAGCTCATTGACTCATTAATGTTAAACCATACCCTAATTCTTATAGAAAAAAGTTACCATCTATTCCAAAAATTAAACAAGCTCATGAGATTCCCCAGTGCTAGACTATTCCAATTAATTTCACTAGTTAGGGACAAACTGTAACTTGTAACTGGCCTTTAGTAGGCTGGGGTGGGGGAAGATAGCATTGTACTGTAGGACCACTCTTTTGTTTCACTGCTTGAAGACTGAACCGTAAAATACTTCAGCCATCATAGGCTAATTCTCTATATTTCCAGTGATCCCATGTATATCCACAGCAATTTGAACCAACAATTGCTACTGAAACACATAGCCAGTCCTCTAACTTCTGTAAATCCATGGATACCATTTACTCTGAAGGCAAAAAAACCCCCATAAGGGTAGCTCTAATGGCCAAATTGTGGAGTCTTCTTAAATGACTGTAGCTTTCTTGTTGACTGCATATATGGTGCAACTCCCCAGCTCTCGGTGGCTGCTCAGAGAGAGGAGCTTGCGGCAAAGGTTTGAAAATTCTGCGCCACTTCCTGAACTTCTGGGACAATTCTCTGACATAGTTCCATAAATTTCCATTGTTTTACAAATTAATTTACATTTTTATTTTACGTTATAAAGATAAAGTCATGTTCCAATCTTGCTTTCGTGCCTATGTAATATATTCCGTTGTTTTTACGATTTTGTTTCTAGGGGGGAAGTGGATTTCAGGTGTCATGCAAGAAGTAATGGGAGGATTGACGCAGAAGAGTAGGATTACAGTGGGCTCTGGTAGAATTAGACCTGTGATGAGGAGGCACACACTGTACCAGCTTTCAGAAGCTGGATCTTTGAACAGAACTGGCAGTAATATCAACACCAGGAGTGTGCACACAGATGTTGTTGCAATGGTTCTGCAGTGCATACAATCATGTTCAACCTACTACTGCTAGCTCCAGGTTCTTGGCCATTTATTTTGGAAGCTTATGTCTGACTCCAAGGCTTGTTAATTCAAGGTATTGGCAAATAGAATTGGGGCATGAGTTCTTTGTTCCCAGGGCTGGATATAATATAGGCACTATGGAAATTTAAGTGGGGGTGGATGTTACCCTCAAAGTACCCCTGCTAGGATCCCCCCCCCTTTAATGCAGTAACTCTGATCCTCCCTTCCTCCTCATCTCAGTTAGCAGCAAGCACCAACAGAAGAAAAAAAATTACTATGGGTTCTATGAGCCATCAGGTGCTCACTGGCCCTTCAGCAGCCCCCACCTTCTCCTTCTCCATTGGTTTCTGTTTCCAAAGAAATGTGTGTGGGGTGACACAGGGCCTATGAATATGCACTGGCTCACAGACCCCCCCCCAAGCTGGCCAAAAGTTCCTTTTGAGCCCAACGAGGGGTCCCGGAGCGAACCCGAGGGGAATCATGTGACGTCGGCGTGACGCGGCGTCACGTGATTCCCCCTTGGGTTCGCTCCCAGACCCCTCGTTGGGCCCAAAAGGCACTTTTGGCCAGCTTGGGGGGGTCAGGAGGCCCCTCCAAGCTGGCCAAAAGTTCCTTTTGGTCCCAACGAGGGGTCCGGGAGCAAACCCGAGGGGAATCATGTGACGCCGCGTCACGCCGACGTGACGCCGACGTCACGTGCTCCTTGCAAAGGAGTTCAGGAATGGCGTCCTGACCCCGCTGGACCACCAGGGAGTTTTGGTAAGTCTTGGGGGGGGGGCGGGATTAAGGCGGGTGAGGGGTTTAAATTTGTATTTGCACATATGGACATAGACTCAACTTATGGAATTCTCCATATGTCCATATTGACCGCAAATGGGACCCCCTTTCGACTTATGGACTTATGAACTTAAACTTTTGGTCTGCACATCCCTACCTTCTATTCCATGATTTTTCAATTTCAATTTCTTGAAGAGTCTCTTATGAAGGGCTGTCAAATGCCTTCTGAAAATACATATATACTATAGCAACTGATTTACTCTTGTGCACATGCTGATTAACCCCTTAAAAATAAATCTAACAGATTTTTAAGGCAAGACTTCCCTTGGTTAAATCCATGTTGGCTCTATTCAATTTGTCTGTGTCTATCCAAATAGCTTCTACCAGTTGGCATAGCACCAATATCAGACTCACCAGTCTATTTTCTTGGTTCACCCCTGGACCCCTTTATAACAATGGGCATTATGTTGGCCACATTCCAGTTCTCAGGTACCAAACTGATTTGAATGAGATTACTAGTAATAAGTCTCCAATTTCAGTTTTTAGTTCTTTCACAACTCTGAAGTGTATGCCATCTAATCCTGGTGATTTGTTACTCCTTAGTTTATAGATTTGCTCTATTACATCTTCCTGGTTCACCTTAATTTTATTCAGTTCATCTGAATCATCACCTTCAAAGAGTGTTTCCAGCATAGGTAACTCTCCAATACCCTCTAATACCAATGCAAAGAATTAATTTAATTTTAAATCATTGACCTTGTCTTCCCTATGCGTCCCTTTTACTCATTTCTCATCTAGTGGTCCAACCAACTTTCTCACAGGCTTCTTCTAACAAATATACTTGAAAAGTTTTTATTTTGAGATTTTGTCTCTATGGCAAACTTTTTTTCCAATTTTATTTTGGCCTGCCTTATTAATGCTTTATATTTAACTTGCCAGTGCTTGTGCTCTTTCCTATTTTCTTCATTTGGATTGACCTTCAACTTTTTGAAAGATGCTCTTTTATTTTTAATAGCCTCTTTTATCTCACCATTGACCATGCTGGCAGTCATTTGAGCTCCTTTCTACCTTTTTTAATGCATGGAATACATTTAATCTGGACTTCCAAAATGGTATTTTTAAACAGCGTCCATGCCAAATGCAAACTGTTAGCAATCTCACCTTTTAGTTTTACTCTAATTTCCTCATTTTATCATAGATACCCTTGTTAAAGTTAAATGCTATCACACTAGTTTTCCTTAATGTCCTCCCTTCAATAATTATGTTGAATATGATAATGTTATGTTTACTATTGCCATGTGGCTCTACCACCTTCATTTGTTGTGCCAGATCCTGCTTCACTGTTAGGAACCCTGGCCACTCTGGCCCACAACTGGGTCCCCTTACCTGCACCGGCTGGAAGCCTGGCTCGGCCGCTGTCCCCGGCCACAGACTCCATTCACAGCCTGCTCCGGCAGAATTCGGGATGCCAACGACTCTTGCTCCTCGAGGTCATCTCCCTAGGTGTGTGCGCGCACCGAAGCACAGGATTTAAAGGGCCAGCAGTGGGAAAGTTCCCCGTGGCTCAGATTGATGACATCAGGCTAGCAAGGTATTTAAACCCTGCCTCTCCGCTCTCAATTCTCCTCAGCAACGGGTCCTGCTCTCCTGTAGAGTGCAAGTTGTCTGCGTTCCTGTGTTCCTGCCTCCACCTTGCCTTGCTCCTGATCCAGTTCCACCATCCTTGCTTCTGTCTCCTGTTCCTGCCTTGCTCCTCATCCCTTGGATTGCTCTCTCAGTTCTGACTTCTGCCTGGTACTCGACTCTGCTTGAACTCTGCCTGCCCTGACTCCTTGCCTGGTTCTCAACTCCTCGCCTTTGCCTTATGCTGTCTGCTTGACACCGGTTTTCTCTGCTGGACCTCTCCATCACCACATCTACTCATCCCCTGGCATTGCTGGGAAGGCCTGTGCCTAAGTACTGCTGGCCCCAATATCCAAGGGCTCAACCTGTGGGGAATGAGGGCTGCTATAGGTGAAGCTCCCTTTAGGCCTTCCCCCCTGTTCTGCCTCACCGATGATGAGGACCTCCAGGGGCCTGCCCCTGGGGGTAGCACCAACCTCACCTTGGCTCAGAGTCCACTTTCCCAACATTCACATTGAGGACTAGATCTAGAGTAGTCCCCCTTGTCATCAGTTCAAGGACCAGATGCTCTATGAAAGAGTTAATTATACATCTACATAACTTACCTCCTTAGCATGTCCTGATGAGCCATTTACCCAATCAATATTGTGGTATGTATGTATTTATTTACTTGAAATCTCCATTTATTATTGCATTTTATTTTATTTATTTAAAAGTATTTATATACCTTTATAAAAATAAATTTTGTCAAAATGGTTTACATTAGGTAAAATAAAATATTTTAAAAGAACAATCAAAATCAAATTTAATTTAAAATATACATAAAATTAACTAATAGCTAGAACAAGTTCTAGCTTAAAATAAATCAATTATTTACTCAAAATAAATGAAACAAAAATTGTTGCCATGGGACTTACTATTGCTGTGGGAAGGGAAGGAGGGGGAGGGGGGCATGAGATGAAAAATTGATGACGTAGCTAACGGGGGAGGGGGTGAAAGAAGGAGAGTGGAATGAGTAGGGGTTATAAATGGGTCGATAGAGTATGATGAATGTTATGTTTGATCTTGTGTAAGTGTTTTAAATGCGAGTTGAAACAAATGAGTTTTGAGTGATTTTTTGAAATGAGAAGAGTTTGAAATTGACCGGAGAGGATTTGGGAGTGAATTCCAAAGAATAGGACCGGCTACCGAGAAGGCTCTCTTTCTGGTAACATCTAGCCTGGCTTGTTTGGGTGAGGGAATATCTAGGAGGTTTTGAGTGAGTGATCTTAAATGTCGTGCAGGTTTCTAAATCCGTAATAAAGAACAGAGCCAAGTATTGCCTAATTTGTTAGCTTCCCTAATTTCTGTTAGCATTTCACGGTCTGCCTTTTCACCCTAGCCAAGAGGATGGTACTATAACCTCTACCAGTATACCCATCCCCATCATACATTCAATTTCTATCCTTAGATCAAGAATCTCGATGTTAAGGCACCCATGGTGCAACATTGTGTTACACATCAACACAAGTTTGAAGAGTTCCAGTGGTTGGTTATAGAACAGGTTATACAATCTTGGAGAGGGGGGGACAGACTCTCAATATTAAATTTGAAAGAACATCAATGGATCTACCGCCTACAATCTGTGGAACCACGGGGTCTTAACGAAAAAATTGAATGGTACACTCTTATTTAGATTCTCTTTAATGGATTGCCCGTCCCGATTTCTCTCCTTTCCAAGATGGTGGACAGTGACGTCATTACCCTTTTATGGATAGGTTGGGATACACTCTTGTTTCAACACTCTCAAAATGGCCTCCTACCACGTCATTTCCCTTCTATGGGTTGTCTAATTTTCAAAATGGCGCACGTAGAAGGATGTTTTATGGATATCCCCAGCCGATGTTTTTTCAAAATGGCCGTCGGCAACGTCATTTCCCTTTTATGGACAGCCCTCGTCCAAAAATGGCTCTGAATGTGATGTATATGCCCATATTTGGATACACTTACAAGTTTGGCGCTTTTTTTGCTCTCTTAAAGGTCAGCGTTTCTAGAGTCTCTCGCTGCCGATAGTTCACTCACGGTCAGCGATTGACTACGCTCCAACAAGGTAATATATATGGGCATAAGGTACCCCTTTTTAAAAAATTTCAACTTTGGTGTCCTTCATTATTCATTGTTTCATTCGCAGAATTATACAGAGACGCTTTTCAGCACAGCTATTTAAGTCAGTATGTTGCATACAGTAAGTGTTCTTTCAATTTACACTGACATCTTGCGTCCGTGGTGGGATTTAGTGTGCACCGGTCTCTTGTACTTTCTTTATCCGCAGTAATGTCAAGCATCTCCAGGCAGCGATAGAAGAAGGTAACAGCGGTACCCGACCCCCTGAGGAAGGAGGTTTCCTCCGAAACACGACGTGTCGGAACAAAGTCGGACTTCACCAGTTTACCACCTACACCATCAGCACTGCGATTTTGATGCCGGACATTGAATTAAAAGTTGCAAGTTAAGTACAACTTTTCAGTACAATCTGAGATTTCAGGTGCATCGGGACAGCTATACACTATATAGTGTCCTTTATAAACACAGCTCATTGGGACCAATGATTATAAATAAAGTAAAGCTTGCGCTACAATAAGCTTTTATTAGCCTAGCTACTGGGCATTCAATATATGAGGCCCCGGTGAGCTTCCCACCTCTCATTCATTTTGGGAATGATTTATTAATTGTTGACATCAATTATTTCCTGTTATTTGGGGATTCATTTATTTGTGTATTGATCCTTAACATAGGGGCATCACCCCTCGCAAGTTTACCCTGGTCTATCATTTCAATATAATTTTCATCCTGGTACAATAGTGTTGCATTGGTTATCTTGCTTCCTTCAGGTCTCTGAGATGCCCACTATGTCTATTTCTTTTTCATTGCCATATATTCCTATTTTCCAATCTTATTTTTTAGGCTTTTGGCATTCATATACAGACAAGTCAAAGTATGTTTTTAATTGTATTTGTAACCTCTCCAGCAGTTGACGTGTTGTTTGGAATCATTTTTCTCTGTACACTCTTTATATAATTATACCTGGATTACTTCTGCCTCTATCACAACTTTTCTATTAGGATATTCTGACTTCTCCATTTTGCAAGTATCTTTTGAAAATACCTGATTCTGAATCATCACTTCTGAGCAACTCTAGGTTTTCCCCCTTGATCTAGTTTAAAATCTGTTTTATCTCCTTTTTAAGGAGCCCACAGGTTCCACAGGAGCCCACAGGTTCCACCCTGGTTAAGGTAGAACCCATCCTTTTGGAATATGTTCCCCTATCCCCAAAATGTTACCCACTTCCTAACAAATCTCTCTTCTTTCCACCATTGCATCACCCATGCATTGAGACTCTGGAACTGTGCCTGAATCTGATATCCTATGCTTGGAATAGGGAGCAGTTTTGAGAATGTTACCCTGGGGATTCTGGATTTTAGCTTTCTACCTAAAAGTGTCTTCCAAGACTTCCCTTCCACACCTTCCTATGTCATTAATGTCAACATGTACTATGTCAACTGGCTCTTCCACAACACTGTCTAAAATCCTGTCTAGTAGATAACGCATGAGGTCCATCACCTTCGCGCCAGATAGGCAATTTACCAAGTGATCCTCATCCCCAGCATATGCCCAGCTATTTGCATTCCTAATGAATGAATCACTAATTACAATGGTCATCCTAACTCTTCCCTTCTGGGAAGACATATTCTGGGCACAAGAGGATACTGCATCATATGGGTCTGTGTAGCCTAATTATTATAGAAGGTATGGACCCAAAAAACAAAGGGGAAGCCGATCCAATATAGCTGGTAAGCGAAGAGACAAAGAAGATCAGTGTAAAAAGAAGCCTTTATTGAAACTTGTCCGACTACAGGCTTGAAATTATTAATAATCGTGCCTGTTTGCCAGCTTGTGATTTCAAATAGATTATAATATTATATGCGGGATTGACTGTATCAGCAGCACCAAGACTGGTTATTAACAATCTGTGATGACCTTCTACTGAATCTTTCAAAAATCAAAGAAACCGGTTAAAAACAGCCCGTGAGGCAGCTCTTGTAAGAGCGAAACTCGGCCAGAGTCGGGCAAGTTTCAATAAAGGCTTCCTTTTACAGCGATCTTCTTTGTCTCTTCGCTTACCAGCCTAATTACTATATGGACCTGACTTCATTGAAATCCACTAAAAATAGTAATTTTGTTTAAGGCCTGGTTTTATATAAGTAACTGGCTGTTACAAAATCAAGTAGAACACGCAGATTGTATCACTATGCTGTGCAGTTTGTTAGAAAATTAGCCTCTCTAAGGAAACAGGGCACATAAATATGTGTATAGCACCAGGTATTTCTTTATAACAGACTCCCATTTAGTCTTTATTCACTGACCAAGATTTCTCCCTGCTTCTAGAATGATAAGAATCTTGCTTATTTGCAATTGAAAATAAAATGTAGTGCCTCTTCCTTTGTTAACAATTGTTTTCTTTTGCTTAATAATATTGAGACTTTAGAAACTGTTCAGAGGGGGAACAAATGTGTTTTCTTAATTTTCTAGATACAAGATTGCTTTCACCCCATCAATTGTTTAAAAAAATATGTCCATGAGGTTTAGGCTCTCCTCCTGATAAAGAAATGGCTATTTCAAACTGTTTTATTTGCCCACTTATAAGAAAGATACCAGAGAAGAAGGAGAAGTGGAAATAGCCCAAGGGGCGGATTTTAAATGCCCTGCGTGCGTAAATCTGGGCGGATTTACGCACGCATGGCCCTCGCGCGCCTATTTTGCATAGGCCGCAAGTGCATGCAGAGCCCCGGGACTTAAGCACGTCCCGGGGTTTTTTTAAAGGGGCGGGAGGGGGCGTGTCAGGGGCGTGGCCGAATGACGCGGTGTTTCAGGGGCGTGATGCGGCGTTTTGGGGGCGGTGCCGCGGGCGTGGTTTCGGTCCAGGGGCGTTCTGGGGGCATGGCCACGGCCTCCGGACCAGCCCCCAGGACCGGAACACGGAGCGGGGCAGCCGGCCGATGCGCGCAGATTTACATCTGCTTTTCGCAGGCGTAAATCATGGAATAAAGGTAAAGGGGGGTTTAGATAGGGCCAGGGGGGTGGGTTAGGTAGGGGAAGGGAGGGGACGGTGGGGGGAGGGCGAAGGAAAGTTCCCTCCGAGGCCGCTCCGAAATCGGAGCGGCCTCGGAGGGAACAGGCAGCGCGCGCTGGGCTCGGCGCGCGTAGGTTGCACAAATGTGCACCCCCTTGCGCGCGCTGACCCTGGATTTTATAAGATACGCGCGGCTACGCGAGTATCTTATAAAATCCAGCGTACGTTTGTTTGCGCCTGGTGCACAAACAAAAGTACGCGATCGCGCAATTTTTTAAAATCTACCCTCAAATATATCTACATTATTGGAAGCCTATATTGATTATAATATTCCTGTGAGAACCACTTTGCTTATTTCATTTTTTGCTGAGAAAGATAAAGTTTGGGTCTTCCGAAAATATTTTTCATGTAAAAATATTTCGTTTAGTGGGAAGACCATTCAAAAGTAGACCTACACAAGTTAGGTGGAAGCAGTTCCTCCTGTTAAGAGAAAAAGGTCTTGATTCAGGAGGGACTACTTATCTCAAGTTTCCCTGCATGTGTCCGGTTGAATATCAAAAGAATAAGTTCATATTTCTGGATCCGGCTCACCTTGGAACTTTTGTTTCTGATAAGAGTAAATAGTAGAAGTAGCCATGGTGGTGTTTAGTAATTAGATTCATAGAGATAACATACTCTCATTTTTTTCTTTTTCTGTCTTTCTTTTCCTGATTGCTTCCCCCAGTGTTTTCTTTTGTATCTATTTTTTTGGACTAGGAGGGAAGTATAGATTATTATTATTATTATTATTATGGCAGATCATAGATTGCTAGGTATTGGTTATATTCTTTTTACCTTTTCCCTTTTTTCCGCATTGTATCTGAAAAAAATGCAATAAAGAACACATTTCAATTAAAAAGTAGATAGAAAATGAGACGCACAACCCGTCGTTGCTTCGTAGATGTAGCATTTTCACAGTATAACCAATGATCCAAATATTGGGGGTCCAGTTTGACAAAATCACTATTTGCCTTTAAGCCCATGCGAAAAAGTGGCTAAAACCCTTTGGGTCTGTTTTGTAAGGCCCACCAGAGGTGTTTTCTTTAAAGAACTGCAGAAGGGAGGGATGAATGAGCAGCATTTCTGTTTCGGTTCCTGATACCATCATGGAAAACTCCAGCCTCACGTCGTCCTGCTAGACACGGTCTGTTCAGACCCCTAGGGCAGAGGTCCCGAAGTTTTCAAGGGAAGGGTCACACATAGGACATTTCAAATAACCAAGAGGGTCGAGGGGCAGAGGCGGATGAGGGATGTACAACCAGAAAATGTGTGTTTTCTTTTTTGGTTTGTTTTCATCTTTTGGTTTTGTTTAATTTTTATCTTTTATTGGTGCACATTATTTCAATTTAGTGTGCAGTAAACAGAAATAGTGCACACACTAAAGAAATTGCCATAAACTAAAAAAAATGGAAACAAATGCACATCCCTATGGGGGATCCCCTTGGAGACTGCTGAGCAGGGAAATGGGGGGGGAGGTACATGTATGACCCTTTTGATGATATGAAATGCTGTAAAACAAGGGGGTGGGGGCAGAGTTTCCCGGAGTATGGTGAGTGTCGTCGCTCTAACGCTCTACACCCTGCCCTCTGAGGTGTGAGAATAGGCGCGCTCGAGCGCATGTATAAAATGCATCCTCCTCCCCTCCCTTTGCTCTCATTCACTTCTTCCCCTCCCCTCTCCTTCCTTCACTTTCTCACCCCTCCTTTCCTTCACTTCACTTCACCAACTCTTCCCCTTTCTCTCATTCACTACCCTCCCTCCCCTTTCTGTCACCCCCTTCACTTCAGTCTCACTCATCCTTCTCCTCTCCTTCCTTGTGTCCCACTCTCACCTCTTCCCGTCCCTTCACCTCATCTCATTTACACTCATCCTCTCCTTTTCTCTCTCTCAATTCCTCCCCTCCTTCGCTCTCACCTCTCTCTCTCTCCCCCCCCCCCTTCTTCTTGCTATCTTCCCCGCTTCCCTTTCAGTACCTTCTTGATCTTCTGCTGACAGAATCTGCCCTCCCTGCTGGTGGTTCTCCTAAATGGGGTGGATCCGGCCGGCTCTTCTTCTCCTTGTGAAGCCTGCCCTCCGGGCAAGCAACTCTCCTAGTTCAGACAGCTCTGGCTGGACTTTCTCCCATTGGTGGGGCCTGAGAAACCCCCAATATCTTTTCTGCCACCACCGCATTTGAAAAAAAAAAGAATACTTTTCTCATGGGCCAGATCCATTCATTGAAAGGAAAAAGCACAGTGGGTATAACGTGGACAACTCAGGGCTCTGCTGACTTTTCTAGCATGCTTGCAATTCTGGGAGGCAAGGAGTTTGTATCTATTCTGCCTAACAGCTGGATTTCTCATATTCAAAAAGTGGGTAGAGAATTGTATATCTTTCTGTCATCTTAATGGTTTCCAATTCTCCTGTGGTGGGATCATTATACCACTATAAGTGCCGTGGCAATTAATTTCCTTTTTTGCTTACGTCTCTCGTCACCAAAAGCCTGGGATGTTGGATTCTGAGTTCCCCCCCTAATGTGCAGTCTGCCAGTTGGTAGCAGTGCTGTACTACTGAGCAGTGTGAGCACCAGTTTTAGTTTACATTGGCTTGGTTTGCAGATTTGTAATTTAGGAGCTCAGGGCCTCTCAGAGCTCTAATTTGTCTTTTCTACTTCCAGTCTGCAGTTCAAAGCTTTCCTAGCTCTGTTTTAGAAAACAATTTACAGTCATATAACACAACATGCCAGCGTAATGGGGTGTGACACATCATCAAAATGCAATGCCAAGCATTGGAATTTCAAAAAGAAGCTCACCAAAAAACCACAATAGGAAAAACAAAGTGTTTAAAGCTTTTTTAGTTTAACCACAGAAGTAGATTTCATTTTTGAAAATGTGTTTTTAGGGAAAGAAAAGATATACTGTATACTTATTCTCATTTAAGTGGGCCTGATTGCTGCTTCCTGCCTTATGGAGAAATCTTTGGTGATCTTCACATTGAGTTAGGTCTAGAGCTCTAAGGAGCTCTTCCTCCCTTCCAACAAACCTCAGAGTGTGCTTTCTATAACTTCTATCCTTGGATCCTACTAGGCGAGATTTAACCATCTTGACTAGCTCATTCCTGCCCTCAAATCTATTCTTTTGATAATGGAAGCCCCTCCCTCTGCCACTCTTCTGGGGTTTTCCTTCACAGTAGCATCTTAGATGATAGGAAATTAGGTCCAATTGACCTACCCAATCCGCCCAGTTGTCTTCCTTTCTAGTTCTGTTCAATTTGGAAAGATAATTATATGTCCCCTTGCTTACACCAACATCAGTCACCCTCCATGCATTTCACCCATTTTTCGACCTTGTGCCTGCCAATACCCTGTGCACCACACAAGTTTAAATACTGTTACAATACTGTTCTCCACCACCTCCAATCTGCAGGCATTGCCATCTTCCAATTTGCTTCTTACGAGTCCTATACGTAATCTAAGACCCAGACTTCCTTCCATGTCCGGCGACCAAGCTGTGTAATAACTGAAACAGCTATCAAAACTAACGAGGCTGTTGTCCAAGCATCTAGCCAACCCATGCTCACCGAGGTAAGGGGTTATACACCTCCACGTTTTAACTCTGTGTAACCAGAGCGTAAAATTAAATGTAAACTTATAGTCAATTTTTTATTGAAATAATGTTTTTAAACAATCATTCCTGGCAACTCCATAGATCTTCAAACATGCAAGTAAACAGTCCCCCGACACGGTCCGTGTTTCGCGGTAGCTGCATCGGGAGGGGCCCACGGTTAATGTTATCTTATATATTCATCGTGGAGCGCACCTGCTCGTACACCAAGTGAACAATTTAAAGAGGCAGTGTACGAGCCGGTGCGCTCCACGATGAATATATAAGATAACATTAACCGTGGGTCTCTCCCGATGCAGCTACCGCGAAACACGGACCGTGTCGGGGGACTGTTTACTTGCATGTTTGAAGATCTATGGAGTTGCCAGGAATGATTGTTTAAAAACATTATTTCAATAAAAAATTGACTATAAGTTTGCCGATGGACTTGGTTACCTGTTTCTTGCACGCTGGTATTTTTTGATTTGATTGATGGGCAAGACGTCTCTGCTTCATGTTTCTGCTTGGTTAGATTTCAATTACCCCAATATTGACTGGGTAAATGTAACATCAGGACTTGCTAGAGACATAAAATTCCTGGATGGAATATAAAACTGCTTCATGGAGAAATTGGTTCAGGAATCGATGAGAGAGGGAGCTATTTTAGATTTATTCCTAGTGGAACGCAGGATTTGTTGAGAGAGGTAACTGTGGGTGGGCCACTTGGAAATAGTGATCACAACATGATCAAATTCGAATGAATGTCTGAAAATCTAAGACTCTAGCACTACACTTTCAAAAAGGAAACTTTGATAAAATGAGGCAAATAGAAAAAGACTAAAAGGTGCAGCTACAAAGGTTAAGAGTGTAAACAGGCATGGACATTGTTTAAAAACACCATTTTAGAAGTACAGTTCAGATATATTCCACGCATTAAGAAAGGTGGAAGAAAGGCCAAACGATTGCCAGTGTGGTTAAAAGGGGAGGTGAGAGAAACAATTTAGGCACAAGAACTTCCTTCAAAAATTGGAAGAAGGTTTCATCTGAAGAAAATAGGAAAAAACATAAGCATTGACAAGTAAATGTAAGAGAGGATAAGAGGGAATATGAAAATAATAAAAATTGTTATAAATATATTCAAAGAGGGAAGCCTGTGAGGGAATTGTTTAGACCGCTGGATGATCGAGGGTTTATAGGGGCACTTAGGAAAAGTAAAGCCATTGCAGAAAGACTAATGGAGGTTAGTGCACACTAACAGCATGCACTAACATGGCAGAGTTAGTGCGCACTAACAGGGCGTTAGTGCGAACTAACCCGAAAATTGGGGGCCCCGGAAAAAAAAAACCCTGAACCATGGGAAAAATGAAATTCCCACAGGGGGGCCCCGAAACGAAGCCCGACACAATATACCAATCCGAAGCACATCTCTATTCATAACTTAATTCACAATAAAAACTACTGACCTTCCTCTGCTTTACACTTATACACCCCTTCCCATGCTCTAAGATCTCAAAATCAAATGTTATTACAGGTACCTTCTCCAAAATCCACCAGACTCATTATTACTCATGAAAGATCTTTTTCTATTGCAGGCCCTATTACCTGAAACACTCTTCCTGCTCACATTCAGTTTATCACTGATACTAAAGAATTCAAAAAAGCAGTTAAAACATACTTTTTCAAATCCGCTTTCTCTGACTTTTCTAGCCCTTAACCTCCCTAATGTGCTTCCTTTGGATTTTTTCACTTCCTCATTTTCTCTGTCGACTCCCTGCCCATTTCTATTTAGCCATTATTGTTTCTAGTTTTATGTATTTTTATTTTATCTCTATTTTTATGTTTTTTATTGGTTTATTCTATTTTATTGGTTTTTTAGAATTTTTTCTACATTTTCTTTGTAAACTGCTTCGGAGGAGGCGGTATATAAGAACTTTTAAATGAATAAATTACATACCACCAGCATTTCTATTGCTTTCATTTCTGTTCCAAAAGAAAGAAAAAAAAATCTATATTCATCTTTGACCAGTAGTTTGAAATGAAATACAATTCAAACACTTCTTGGGTACATCCTGCTTCCTCTGAGTGTCCATAGCCACTAAAAGAAGATAAATTGGCCATGTCAACCTTTGCTAGCACTAGCAACCTAGCTGTACAAGCAAAACATACCCTGAAAAATGAATGGAGTTCTTAGAGATCAGTGAGAAAGGATCACCTAGTTGATCAATATTCATTCTTGAGCCATGCAATAGTTTAGCTACCCTTCCCAAGTTAACCCAAAGACACTGATCTCAAACCTGGTTCTGCTGCATTGCATGCATTGAATTGTTGTTTTGATATTCCTATGAAAAGTAGGATTACATCTCCTGCATGTAATGTGGTCAAATCAGAACAGGTGCAGATAGTTTTTGATTACCTGGAGTCATTTTGTAATCCAATTAATATATCCCTACTATAATAACTCATGTTTTAAAGCAGTCTCAATAATGTTGTATGTATGCTAAGCAGACAATTGCTATTCCTACTTATTATTTGGTAACTAGTTTTGAGATAGCATAATTATGGGATGTTATTTTCTGATATACTTCTCCTTCACCTTGCTGAAAAATGAATTTCTTACTCTTGAGGTAGGGCTACCAACACTCCTAGGTCAACGTACAGATCTAGTCTGATCTAGCATGCAATGGGGTAAAACCAGGACTAAGCTGGACTGCCCCTGATGACCTGAAGCCATTTTGCAATCCTAATATTAGAGCCTTGGTATCTCCTTGAATTCAGAGCACTCTATAATAAAGTGTGCTTATAATATGTCAGTGAAAAAAAGGAGATTGTAGAATTATACCATATCTCACAACCTAAGGAGCCTATTTACAAAGTGCATTACCACATGCTGTCAGTAAATAGGCTCCATTAAGTTTAATAGGGCATAACAACACTTATTAATGTGCAACAACGCACATTAGTGCATTAAAACCTTTTGGTAAGTAGGTCCTTAAATCTGCTATAAGTCCTGTAGAAACAGAAAGTATATTTTCTGTTCATAGTCATAATTAATTATCCTGAAATGAAACCCTTTTTAAAGCAGCAACAAAATCAGATAAATATAATACAAATAAGTTCTTCCATGGGCAGTCCATCCCAGGTCAAAGTATTTTATTGAAATATTACCACTATTGTGAAGCAGAGTAAATTGAGTTATGATAAATACTGTTGTACATCTAAACTACAAATATAGCAACAACAAATTCATACTTTCCTCTGAAAATGTTTTTTTTTTACAATTTGTTGGCATTTATGTTTAATCATGAAAAAATAAAGAGACAGTAGAAAACATCAGACAACAAAAATTAAAGGCAACAGGAAAAAATATTTAGACTGAAGACTGCAAGTTGATATTTAGAGGCAATAAGTATCACTGCAACTGTACAGATGAGGATGTGAAAAAATGTTCTCATTTCGTCCACCTATAATCAATTTTCCTAAGAGATGCTTATCAGTATTGGCTCTAGTCACCCAAATCATGCTTCATGATGCCAGGCCAGTAGGTTTGATATTTCTGTTTCAAATTATCCCCTAATACAAGCATCTGTCAATTCTTGCTTTCCAGGGTCACAAAAGGGTTTGGTTTTGAGGTATGCACTCATATGTAAACTTACCATATTCCAGTTTGAATTCGTCATTGCATGCAACTGTATTTCTGTATATCTACTGTTCATTTTCCCCACCAAAAATGGATGTATTTCTTGAGGGCCAGAATTGAATGGATAACCCTATCCTATAATATTATCTCAGTACAAACTGAAATTTCACTTCATTCTTCCTTAAGCAGCTGTATTTCACATGACCTGTTTACATTGGACCAGCGGGGTCATTTTTAGATCGCCTTGTTCCCTAATTTGGCTCTCCCAACAAGAACAATGGAGTAATTAGAAAAAGTCAAAGATCCGGGCTGAAGTGAAGGCAACCAAGTCTCAGTCAGCGGAGCTGCCAGGTATGATGCAAGCACTGCCGAGCCATGGTCTATTCTCATGCTACTGCAGTCTTAGAACCTGCTCTAGGGAATGCAGCCTTCACAACACACTCTAAAAGTTTACTGAAAACATCACATTAGTATGATTTCCAGGCAGTATGTGATCTGATCGGTCATGCAGTGCACAGGAAAATTGTATTTGCCGTGTTCATATCAGCAATGTGGTTTGTTAAGGTTCCTTTTCATCAGCATTAGTATTCTTGAATGTATACTACTCAGAAAGGTGTGCTTCTGACAGGACAATAAACATCTACATTTTATTTCCTAATAATTAATAAAATGTTCTGTATCTTGTCTGTGAGTTAGAGATTAACATCCTGCAAGGTTTACTTCAGTAAAATCAATCAGATCTCCTTAATTGTTAAGTATTTAGATAAGATAGATAGTAGAGATGTACATTCGTCTGGGAGGAATTAAACAATTTCAACAAAATTGTTTAATTCGTCCTGTTTCGGTAACCTCGAAAAACGAAGCAAATTTTCCCAAAATTTCAGGAAAATTCGTTTTTCAGGGTTAGTGCGCACTAACGGGGAGTGCGCACTAACCAGAAATTCAGGGCAGCCGAAAAAAAAAAGGCCCAAATGGCAGGAAACCTAAATTTCCCACAGTGGGCCAATAACAAAAGCAAAACCGAAAGGTTCAGCTAAAGCACATCTCTAATAGATAATAAATATTTCTTACATACAAGGGCCAATTTTGAATAGCCTGCATTATAGCAAGGTATGTGTGCTCTTGAAGGAGCAAAATTACAAACAGAAGTAATTTTTCTGGCTTGATTAAAATGCTGTGACCTTATTTTGAAAAATGGATAATTGTTCTTTCGTTGCTTTGATTTTGAGGGAATGGTAGAGATTGTAAAGCTGAATAGTTGGTAGACTAGATAGGCTGTAATGCTCTTTTTACTGTTATAATGTTCCTCTATTTCTATGTTTAGAATCATTTTCTATAAAGAATCTACCTAAATAGTTTCCTTGTGAAACTGCCTAGAATAGCATAGAAAGCAGCTGCATGCATTCATACCTGCTATTTCTGCAGGCAGCTGCAGAACAACAGTGCATTGGTTTGAACATCAAATCCTCAATCATTGAGCCAGATTTTCGTATCTACGCGCGGGTGTAGATTTGTGCGCATCCCGGGGCTTGCACGCGTCACCAGGCCTATGCAAAATAGGCTCGACGCACGCAGGAGGGGTTTAAAAGGGTTACGCACGTATATTACATGCGTAACCCTTTTAAAATCTGCCCCATTGTTTTTTGACTGTAACCTAAATAGAACCCTGGGAATACTTCTTTTGAATTTGGCTAAAAGCATGTCTGCTATGAACACCCCCACACAATTTTAGCTGCTGTCAACAGGACAAATTTCATTCAAGAAAATCTATCTGGGTAAATATCTATTTACCTGGGAAAATCCCTTTGAATCTTATCCTCCTCATGTATGTAAACACCTATGAAATGGAAACACTTGATTAAGGTTCACTCCTCTGGAAATAGTAGTAGTTTGCAGAGAAGTGTTTCTTCTGTCATATTGTTTTTTTTTCCCCCAAGGACTACACACACATATAGAAAAGATTCTCTAGGAGCACACAGGTAAGAGGAGAAATCCTGCCTTACTTCTTCTGTTTCTCAACAGGCAAAAGGTGAGTAGATGTAAGAAATCACGGGTAGAAACCCCCAAGTATGAAAAAATAACTTGCGCAAACCTGCATGATGCTCTGTAAATGATGCAGCCCGAACCACAAACAGCTGTCTCAGAGAAAGGGTCTCTCACCCAGGATTTTAAATGTATGTGTGTGTGGCTGTAAAGGGCAGATTCACCTGCTGAAGGTGTTAAGCCTCCATGTTTAGAAAGCCAAACAGAAAAAAAAAAGTATCACCCAAACGAGAGATTCATTTTTATAGCAAGCATGTTTAGGCTGCAGCCTGTGCAAAGAGCCATTGCACTGAAGGCAGATTAACAGTTTAAAGATCTCACAGAAGCCATTAAGGGATTAGCACCTCCGATTTATGAAAATGGAGGATGATAAAAGGGAAAACAATAGGTTGACAGCATTGTGTAAATGACAGTGAATCATTTCAGAGCAATGCCGTTAAGCAGGAGAAATGAAGAAATACATTGAACAATGTGGAGATGCTTTTACCATCTTGTCATTAATTAGCAGAGAGTACAATTCTCTTATTGTTCCCCTTTATGTTTTGTTGTTTTTTTTTCTCCTAGAAATATAAATTTGGTGCAAAAACACAAGCGCCACTGAGCAAACAGATGATTCTCTGTCACAAGCATGACATCTGTATTTAGTTTCCTGATGCAGCTTTACTGCAGATTTTTCTCCCAAATTCTTCCGTTGTTGGATGGAATTCTGCTACCAGAGGTTTGGCTTTTCAAAAGAGATTTTTATTTTTACAATTTGCAATGTAAGATAATGCCTCTTTACAGGTTAATGTGAGACCACACCTAAAGTATGTTTAATTCTAGAGGCTGTGCCTCACATAGAAAGGCAAAAGGTGGTATCAGAAAAGGCAATCAAACTGGTGCAAAGTTTGCAACCAAAGCCTTATGAGTTCAGAATAAAGGACTTTGATATGAATACTAGGGATGTGAATCGTTTTTTGACGATTTAAAATATCGTCTGATATATTTTAAATCGTCAAAAACCGTTAGGGCCACGGTACAATACCAATTCCCCCGATTTATCGTCAAAAAATCGTAAATCGGGGGAAGGGGGAGGGCAGGAAAACCGGCACACTAAAACCCCCTAAAACCCACCCCCGACCCTTTAAATTAAATCCCCCACCCTCCCGAACCCCCCCCCCCCAAAATGCCTTAAATTACCCTGGGGTCCAGCGGCGGTCCATAGCTAAATCGGAGGAAGGGGGAGGGCAGGAAAACCGGCACACTAAAACCCCCTAAAACCCACCCCCGACCCTTTAAATTAAATCCCCCACCCTCCCGAACCCCCCCCCCCCCCCAATGCCTTAAATTACCCTGGGTAGAGCGGCGGTCCGAAACGGCCTCCTGCTATTGAATCGTGTTGTCTTCAGCCGGCGCCATTTTGCAAAATGGCCGCCGCAAAATGGCGGCGGCCATAGACCAACACGATTCGACTGCAGGAGGTCGTTCCAGACCCCCGCTGGACTTTTGGCAAGTCTTGTGGCGGTCAGGAGGCCCCCCCAAGCTGGCCAAACGTTCCTGGGGTCCAGCGGGGGTCTGGGAGCGATTTCCTGCCGCGAATCGTTTTCCGTACGGAAAATGGCGCCGGCAGGAGATCGACTGCAGGAGGTCGTTCAGCAGGGGTCCCGAAAATGGCGCCGGCCATACGCGTATGGCGGGCACCATTTTCCGTATGGAAAACGATTCGCGGCAAGAAATCGCTTCCTGAACCCCGCTGGACTCCCAGAAACTTTTGGCCAGCTTGGGGGGGCCTCCTGACCCCCACAAGACTTGCCAAAAGTCCAGCGGGGGTCCGGAACGACCTCCTGCATCGAATTGTTTTTGTCTATGGCCGCCACCATTTTGCGGCGGCCATTTTACAAAATGGCGCCGGCTGAAGACAAAAGGATTCAATTGAAGGGGCCGTTCCGGACCGCCGCCGTTCTGGACCACCAGGTAATTTAAAGCATTTGGGGGGGGGTTCGGGAGGGTGGGGGATTTAATTTAAAGGGTCGGGGGTGGGTTTTAGGGGGTTGGCTCACGATTTTAACGATTTTTCACGATATTTTTAAAACCCAAACGGCAACAATACGATTCCCTCCCCCTCCCAGCCGAAATCGATCGTTAAGACGATCGAGGACACGATTCACATCTCTAATCATTATACCTTCAGTTTTTATAAGGTTTACTTGTATATCCTTTATTCCTTTTATCTCAGTTTCCATATTATTTAAGGATTTTTCAACAACTTGAACTTTATTTTCCAGAATTTGGGTTCTCTCCATGTTGCGTTTTACGGCTGTAGTTAAATCATTTATCGCAGTACTTATTTTCGTCAGCACTTTCCAAATTTCTGTAAGCGTTATTTTCTCCGGCATTTTCATTGATGGTAAAAACACCTGCAACTCAGGCTCCTTACCTCATTGATGCGTAGGTCCATCCCTGCCAGCTTCCCCTTGCCCAGCCACGCCATTGGTGTCCCTGGAGCCCTGAATCAACGGGCTCTCCGAGGTTATAGGGGTTCCCCCCTCTCCTCTCTGGGATACCTCAAGGCAAAAAGATGGTGATGACTGTAGCACTGGGTCCCGTTGTTCCATAACCTCTTCACCCAGAGGTTTGTAATGCAAGGGTGGAATTGCTGGTGCTCCAGGGCTGAGTGACACCTCCTCAGCCAGGGCGTTGGACGGCCGCTCCCCGTCTCCAACGCCAGCGGCCCTGCTCTCCGGCGTCTGCTGTGCTGGTGCTCCAGGGCTGAGTGACACCTCCTCAGCCAGGGCGTTGGACGGCCGTTCCCCGTCTCCAACACCAGCGGCCCTGCTCTCCGGCGTCTGCTGTGCTGCACGAAAAGCTTCCATAATTCGAGGTTGTCGAGGTGAAGAATCAGGAGTTGAGGTAAGTACCTCGCGAATCTTGGCTTTCCTTTTCGAATGCGGCATTTGAAAAATATTCAAGGAAATTCAAGCAAGGAAAACAACTAAGAAGAAAAACCTCAGAGCTAGGAAGTTCCCGTGCTCACAGTGCGGCAGCCATCTTGGTTCTCCGGCTTCTCTTTTAATCTTTTAAACTTTTCATTCCTCCAACTTAATATCACCATGATATTAATTCAGAGGTTGTATAGAAAAGCAGTATTTTCTAGGGATGTGCATTCGTTTAGAACGAATTAGGCAATTTCAACAAAATTGCCTAATTCATCCTGGTTTGGGAGATCTGAATCCCAAAATAGATTTTTCCCAAAATTTGGGAAAAATTCATTTTCAGGTTAGCACGGGGGGAGGGGCACATTTATTTAAAAAAAAACCAAACCCAACCCTTCAAATTTACTTAATTACAGCCCCCCCCCCCAGACTTACTGAAAGCCCTGGTAGTCCAGTGGGGGTCCCAGGAGCGATCTTCTGTTCTCGGGCTGTCGGGCCTGCCAGGAATCAAAATGGCACTGGTGGCTCTTTGGAACTTCAAAATCCATCTTTGTTTTATTTTAAAACATTATTGCCTGCCCTTTCTATGTTCAGGGCAGGGTACAATGAAACACACATAATGAATTACAGTTAAAAATAACATTCCAGTAAATTTAGATTACAATAGAAATACAATACAGGTAGCATCAGTTCTCTGAGAGAGTATGTGTGTTGGATAATACAAGGGTTAGAAGAAGGCTGAAGAGAATATGCATTGCTAACCTGGTTCAAAAATGCTTTAATAAATAGATGTGTTTTTAGTGCTTTCTTAAAGGAAGTGCATTCGTGGAAGTTTCTCAATTCTTTTGATAGGGAATTCCAAAGAGAGGGCCTGCCAGAGAAAAACATGCGCTCTCTAGTCTCATCAAGACGATCTACTTTTGGGGAAGGAACATCAAGGAGTGTCTGTTGTGAGGATCTTAATGATCTGGTGGGGGCATGGATTTTTAGCACAGATGAAATCCAGGGAGAGTGAAAATTATGAACAGAGGAGTATGTGATCATGGCCAATTTGTTTTGGATACGGTATAGTATAGGGAGCCAATGGAGAGATTCAAGTGCATGGATGATATGGTCACAAATTGGCATTCCTTTAAGAAGCCTCACTGCTGAGTTCTATATGATTTGTAGTGAGAAAATAGTATATACTGGTAGGCCAATGAGGAAGGAATTACAATAATTGATACTAGAGAATAGGAGAGATTGTAGAACAGAATGAAAATCAGTAGAATTGAGGAGTGGTTTGAGATGGTGGAGAAGTCTTAATTAAAGGAAGATTGAGTGACCATTCTGACATGCTCACACATTGAGAGAGCAGGGTCAATGATAACTCCAAGGTTACAAACTTTTTGGGAGAGCAAAATAGTCTGATTATGCTTAAATAACAGAACATACCAAGTTAAATTTAATAACGTCCTATCTGATATTATTAATCTTGATACCGGCATACCACAAGGCTCGGCCTTGTCAGCGACTTTATTTAATATCTACCTACTCTTCCTTTGCCATCTCTTATCAGGACTTGGGTTAAAGTATTTTCTATATGCCGACGACATACAGATGCTAATTCCAATTACTGACACCATAGAAAAAGCATTCCAATTAATATCATTGTATTTAAACATAATTAAACAACTTCTGAAACAACTGAAACTTTGCATTAACATTGCAAAGACCGAAATAATACTTCTAGAAAGGAAAATATCTCCAAATACTACTAATACAAGTATTCTACCCTCCCAGCAATCAATGTCATAAACCTATACGTCTTCAACATTACAATGCTACTATATTCCGATGCTTCAATGCTACCAGGTATATTCCGATGTTTCAAAGTTACCATGTATCAATAATAAGACCCCTTAGTCTTAAGTTAGATGCCTATATGTTATAATGTATTAATGTCTCCTTAGTTTTTTTAAGTTTTTGCAATGTTTTTGCAATGTTACAATGTATCAATGGTAAGACACCTTAGTCTTACTATTTCTAACAGTTATAATGTAAACCGATGTGATATACTCCAATGAATGTTGGTTTATAAAAACAACTGAATAAATAAATAATTTAACAGTTAACTACGAAAATTGTCAAATCGAAATGTCATCTTCAATAAGAGACTTTTAGGGATCCACATAGATAAAGAATTAAACTTCAAAAATCACATTGCTAACAAAACAAAAGAAGGATATAACAAACTGCTAATATTAAGAGGTTTAAAGCCCCTGTTAGAACCAAAAGATTTCAGAACAGTCCTTCAGGTCTTAATCTTTCTATCAATAGACTATTGCAATGCCTTACTACTCGGATTACCTTATACAACACTTCGACCTTTACAAATTATGCAAAATTCAGGTGCAAGGCTATTAACAGGCACCAATAAAAAAAGAACACATTACGCCAATATTAAAGGAACTTCATTGGCTACCAATTGAGCAGCAAATACAATTTAAAACCCTACATAGTCTCCACAAAGCTATACATGGGGAAAAAGTGGAACAGCTAAATGCTGCAATACGGGTACACACACCCCAAAGAAACTTAAGATCTGCCAACAAAGGCTTACTATCTATTCCCTCGATGGTTTCAGCAACTTCAGTGAGAGAAAGAGCTCTGTCACTGGCTGCCCCAAAAATCTGGAACAACCTACCAATCGAAATTCGACTAGAAATAAATAGAACAACATTTAGAAAGAAAGTCAAAACTTGGCTTTTTCAACAGATATTCAATGATGGTAACAGTAATGGTGAAACCAAAAAATGCTGAAAAATGCAAAGGGGCCCGTAACCCTTTTAAAACCCTCCTGCGTGCGCCGAGCCTGTTTTACATAGGCTCAGCGACGCACGCAAGCCCCGGGACGCGCGTATGTCCCAGGGCTTGAAAAAATGGGCGGGGAGTGGGCGGGGAGGGGCGGGGCGGGGAGGGGGCAGGACCGAGGCCTCCGATTTTGGAGCGGCCTCGGAGGGAACTGGGAAAGCCATCGGGGCTCCCCTAGGGCTCGGTGCGTGCAAGGTGCACAAGTGTGTACCCCCTTGCGCGCGCCGACCCCGGATTTTATAACATGTCATCAGTGCAGAACTTGTAATGGACCCCAAGGTTAGATAGAACGTCATAAGATGTTAGATAGATATTAAATAAGGCTGCAGAGAGCACAGAACCCTGGGGGACACCAAAACCAACAGAAACCCAGGAAGATGAATGGGAATGACTATGGACTTGTTGGGTCCTATTGGAAAGATATGAAGTGAACCAGGAAAGAACAGCACCAATTAACCCACAAGAGTGCAGTCTAGAAAGAAGAATTTGAGCCACTAATGCAGAGGAAATGTCAAGAAGATGTAGGGGAAACGTTGTACCCTGGTCAAAGCCCCGTCTCACAGTGCCAAAGGTTGAGAGTAAAAGCAGTTCAGTATTATGGTATTTTCTAAAACCAAATTGGTATTTGTCAAATATAGGGAATTCCTATCCAAGGCTTTTTGTTCTGGAGGATCCAAGTTGTCATACCACTTCTTTTTAGTATTAATCACTCCAGAAACAGATTATAGGCCTTGGCTTTGACAAGACAATGCAAGATTGGAAACAAGAATTGGGAATGGAGCTTAATCCACTGTACCATGGTAAATGTTTTTCAAAAATGTATATACTTTCTACTAATGTAACTTTGTGAGGTTAAATTTTTGCAATGCTTTTATATGTGGCCAAAGCAGACTCACCAATTACTTATTACAGATTCCAATAAATGTGAAAAGTATGGGGAGGGAGCAGGCACTTTGGGACACTAAGGGGCAGATTTTATAACATACGTGCGGTCATACATTTGTGCGCCCGATTTTATAGCATACATGCGCAGCCGCGCGCATGTTATAAAATCAGGGGTTGGCGCATGCAAGGGGGTGCACACTAGTGCACCTTGTGCGCGTTGAGCCCTCGGGGAGACCAGCTGACTTTCCCCGTTCCCCCCTTCCCCTCCCTTCCCCTACCTGTCCCGCCCCCAGCCCAAAAAAAAAAAAACCCCGTACCTTTGTTGTGGAAGTTATGCCGGCCAGAGGCAGGAGTAACTTGCGCGCGCCGGCTGAGTGCTGGCGCGCGATCCCCCGGCCCAGCGGCCGTAGAGATACCTCTGTCCATGCCCCCACCATGTCCCCAGACCACCCCGGACCACCCATTTTTTCAAGCGCCTGGACTTGCACACATCCCAGGAGTAGAATTCCCACTGGGCATACCAATATTTTTATGGGGATGATTTGAAAGATCACGCTTTTAATAAATATACCAAGCTGGGCTGTAGGAAAGTGCTTCTTTTAGTGAAAAAAAATGTGTACTGCAAAACTGGTTGACATCAAGAAGCACCAACATTGACACAACTAAAAAACCTGGTGCATCAAACCTGTGTGCTGGAAACGTATGTAGAGAGAGTTGATTGAACATTGAAAAGATGTGATTTCCTGAAGAGATGGGATACCTATTTGCAATCCTTATCCTCAAAAGTGAGGAACTTGATTCTAAATTATATGCCGACATAGTTTTACAGCGAGACTGGAACTTGTACGAAGTGAGGGTGTAACACTTTATCTGACTATGTTTAGTGGTATTCAAAACTGAATAAACAGGTTGGGTAGGATAGGATAGGGGAGGAGAGGGGTAAAGAGGTGACGGTTGTTGGGGAATAGAAAAAGATTTTGAGATTGTAGACTACTTGGTGGTATACAGAATTATCGCACCATTGGGTGGCTCACACCTATTGTATGCTATAGTTCATGAACTGCAAATAGAATATTTGAAACAAAAACAAAAGAAAAGCGGGGGAAAAAAGCAAACTAAATCAAAAAATCTATTTAACCCCAAAAATATATTATTCAAATCTATAAAGCAGGAAGAGACGGTATCAGAAAACATGAGAAATGGAGTATTGCACGTTAAAAAAAAAGCTAAGTGCGTGGTGTTATTTTCTTTTGCTACCATTTGAGCTTGTTTGAGAAAATTAGCTAAAACTAGATCTGCCTGCCCTGAGAAAATGGAAGCAGTTGCCATCTTTATGGTTGCCCATCCTCTGCAGCCTATCATCTCCCCTGATTGTAACTGAGAACATAGCAAAGCCCTACCATCACTCCATACCAACCAATCATGCAGGGATCTTGATTAAGCTATGTCACTGTTCTTGAAGTTCTAGTGCAGGGCTTCTCAAACCCAGTGGGTTTTCAGGATATCCACAATGAAAGACCAACTTTAAAAGCCTGCGTGCACCAAAATCGCATGTCGGCCTGGCACCTACTGAGTGGATTTTATAAGCCGCCTATGGACACACGAATCTCCCACTGCGCGCACAAGTGAGAAGATTTAAAAAGCAGAGTGTGGGTGCGGTCTGGGCAGGGCGTGGGCATTTCAGGGGGGAAGGCCAAGAGCTGTGCGCATAAATCCTTATGTGCACAGGTGCACACCGGGGGTCTTCTGCCGTGTAAATTTACTACTGTTATGGATGGCTTGTAAGTAATAAAACAAAAAATATCTAGGCTAGTCAATGGGATTGTAAGGGTGGCTATTAAATTAGGGGGGGGGTGGGGGTTGGAAGTCCTATCCCTTAACTGGGAGAACTGAAACGAACTGGAAACGAAATACTGAATGCAGTCGGCACGCATCCCTTGTAAAATTCCCTCACATGTGGTGGAAGCGGCATTTGTGCGCACATGCACACATGTGTGAATCCATTTAAGATTTTGCACACGTTTGTGCGTCCAGGCTACCTTATACCATGCGCGCAGATACGCGCATAGGGGTAGATTTTCAAAAAGCGCGATTTGGCGTACTTTTGTTGGCGCATCAGGCGCAAACAAAAGTATGCTGGATTTTAGTAGATACGCGCGTAGCCACTAAAATCCTGGATCGGCGTGCGCAAGGCTACCGATTCCGTATAGCCGGCGCGCGCCGAGCCGCGCAGCCTACCTCCGTTCCCTCCGAGGCCGCTCTGAAATCGGAGCGGCCTCGGAGGAAACTTTTTTTGCCCTCCCCTCTCCTTCCCCCTCCCTTCCCCTACCTAACCCACCCCCCCCGGCCCTATCTAAACCCCCCCCTTACCTTTGTCGGGGGATTTACGCCTCCCGGAGGGAGGCGTAAATCCCCCCGCTGGTGCGCCGGGTCGCGACCTGGGGGCGGGTCCGGAGGGCGCGGCCATGCCCCCGGACCGCCCCGGGCCATAACCACGCCCCCGGACCCGCCCCCAAAACGCTACATCCCGCCCCGAAAACGCCGCGCGGATCGGGCCCACCCCCCGACACGCCCCCCTTGGAAAACCCCGGGACTTATGCGAGTCCCGGGGCTCTGCGCGCGCCAGTAGGCCTATGTAAAATAGGCGCACCGGCGCGCAGGGCCCTGCTCGTGTAAATCTGGGCGGATTTACGCGAGCAGGGCTCTTAAAATCCACCCCATATGTTATAAAATGGACGTGTCTCTGGATGCGAGCCAGCAAGCACGCGCCCCGGTGCGCCCACGCCCGTTTATAAAAGTTATCCGAAAGAGTAAATAACCGATTCACTTCTACCCGTTCTAGACCTCTCATGATTTTAAACACCTCTATCATATCCCCCCTCAGTCGTCTCTTCTCCAAGCTGAAAAGTCCTAACCTCTTTAGTCTTTCCTCATAGGGGAGTTGTTCCATTCCCCTTATCATTTTGGTAGCCCTTCTCTGTACCTTCTCCATCGCAATTATATCTTTTTTGAGATGCGGCGACCAGAATTGTACACAGTATTCAAGGTGCGGTCTCACCATGGAGCGATACAGAGGCATTATGACATTTTCCGTTTTATTCATCATTCCTTTTCTAATAATTACCAACATTCTGTTTGCTTTTTTGACTGCCGCAGCACACTGAACCGACGATTTCAATGTGTTATCCACTATGACACCTAGATCTCTTTCTTGGGTTGTAGCACCTAATATGGAACCCAACATCGTGTAATTATAGCATGGGTTATTTTTCCCTATATGCATCACCTTGCACTTATCCACATTAAATTTCATCTGCCATTTGGATGCCCAATTTTCCAGTCTCACAAGGTCTTCCTGCAATTTATCACAATCTGCTTGTGATTTAACTACTCTGAACAATTTTGTGTCATCTGCAAATTTGATTATCTCACTCGTCGTATTTCTTTCCAGATCATTTATAAATATATTGAACAGTAAGGGTCCCAATACAGATCCCTGAGGCACTCCACTGTCCACTCCCTTCCACTGAGAAAATTGCCCATTTAATCCTACTCTCTGTTTCCTGTCTTTTAGCCAGTTTGCAATCCACAAAAGGACATCACCACCTATCCCATGACTTTTTACTTTTCCTAGAAGCCTCTCATGAAGAACTTTGTCAAACGCCTTCTGAAAATCCAAGTATACTATATCTACCGGTTCACCTTTATCCACATGTTTATTAACTCCTTCAAAAAAGTGAAGCAGATTTGTGAGGCAAGACTTGCCCTGGGTAAAGCCATGCTGACTTTGTTCCATTAAACCATGTCTTTCTATATGTTCTGTGATTTTGATGTTTAGAACACTTTCCACTATTTTTCCTGGCACTGAAGTCAGGCTAACTGGTCTGTAGTTTCCCGGATCACCCCTGGAGCCCTTTTTAAATATTGGGGTTACATTTGCTATCCTCCAGTCTTCAGGTACAATGGATGATTTTAATGATAAGTTACAAATTTTTACTAATAGGTCTGAAATTTCATTTTTTAGTTCCTTCAGAACTCTGGGGTGTATACCATCCGGTCCAGGTGATTTACTACTCTTCAGTTTGTCAATCAGGCCTACCACATCTTCTAGGTTCACCGTGATTTGATTCAGTCCATCTGAATCATTACCCATGAAAACCTTCTCCATTACGGGTACCTCCCCAACATCCTCTTCAGTAAACACCGAAGCAAAGAAATCATTTAATCTTTCCGCGATGGCCTTATCTTCTCTAAGTGCCCCTTTAACCCCTCGATCATCTAACGGTCCAACTGACTCCCTCACAGGCTTTCTGCTTCGGATATATTTAAAAAAGTTTTTACTGTGAGTTTTTGCCTCTACAGCCAACTTCTGTTCAAATTCTCTCTTAGCCTGTCTTATCAATGTCTTACATTTAACTTGCCAGTGTTTATGCTTTATCCTATTTTCTTCTGTTGGATCCTTCTTCCAATTTTTGAATGAAGATCTTTTGGCTAAAATAGCTTCTTTCACCTCCCCTTTTAACCATGCCGGTAATCGTTTTGCCTTCTTTCCACCTTTCTTAATGTGTGGAATACATCTGGACTGTGCTTCTAGAATGGTATTTTTTAATAATGACCACACCTCTTGGACATTTTTTACTTTTGTAGCTGCTCCTTTCAGTTTTTTTCTAACAATTTTTCTTTTTATCAAAATTTCCCTTTTGAAAGTTTAGCACGAGAGCCTTGGATTTGCACACTGTTCCTTTTCCAGTCATTAAATCAAATTTGATCATATTATGATCACTATTGCCAAGCGGCCCCACCACAGTTACCTCTCTCACCAAGTCCTGTGCTCCACTGAGAATTAGATCTAAAATTGCTCCCTCTCTCGTCGGTTCCTGAACCAATTGCTCCATAAAGCTATCATTTATTCCATCCAGGAACATTATCTCTCTAGCGTGACCCGATGATACATTTACCCAGTCTATATTGGGGTAATTGAAGTCTCCCATTATTACTGCACTACCAATTTGGTTAGCTTCCCTAATTTCTCTTAGCATTTCACTGTCCATCTCACCATCTTGACCAGGTGGACGGTAGTATACCCCTATCACTGTAGTCTTCCCTGATACACAAGGGATTTCTACCCATAAAGATTCAATTTTGTATTTAGTCTCATGCAGGATGTTTATCCTGTTGGACTCTATGCCATCCCGGACATAAAGCGCCACACCTCCTCCCGACTGCTCCTCTCTGTCATTGCGATATAATTTGTACCCCGGTATAGCACTGTCCCATTGGTTATCCTCTTTCCACCATGTCTCTGAGATGCCAATTAAGTCTATGTCATCATTTACTGCTATACATTCTAATTCTCCCATCTTACTTCTTAGACTTCTGGCATTAGCATACAAACATTTCAAAGTTTGTTTTTTGTTTGTATTTTTATTCTGCTTTTTAATTGATAGGGATAAGTTAGAATTTTTTAGCTCAGGTGAGTTTTTAGTTACAGGCACTTGGACCACTTTTCTAATTATTGGAACCTCACTGTCGGGATGCCCTAATTCTAATGCATCATTAGTATCCTTTAAAGATACATCTCTCCGAACCATGCGCTGCTGCGCGACTGTCGGCTTTCCCCTTGGTTCGTGCAGTTAGTATAGCTGTGTTTAAAAAAGGATTGGATAAGTTCTTGGAGGAGAAGTCCATTACCTGCTATTAAGTTCACTTAGAGAATAGCCACTGCCATTAGCAATGGTTACATGGAATAGACTTAGTTTTTGGGTACTTGCCAGGTTCTTATGGCCTGGATTGGCCACTGTTTGAAACAGGATGCTGGGCTTGATGGACCCTTGGTCTGACCCAGTATGGCATTTTCTTATGTTCTTATGTTGCTGTCAGAATATGCATGAAATACATGTGGTCTGTAATGTACACAAGCTGTATATCTCGTCCATTCACTGTGGATATCCTGAAAAGCTGACTGGATGTGAGGTCACAGGATAGTTTTCAGATGCCCTGTAGGAAAGCGAAAATGAATGTCTTGATCAGAGAGCATGGTCGCTTGTAGTTGTTTGCTTGCTTTCTCTTATTTATTTATTTTTTATATTGGTCAGCAATGTTAACTTTCAGTAACAACCGTTTCTTCCTTAATGAGGGTTTTCATTAAGTGAGCTGCATACAAGCATTGCAGGTACATGTCAGAAGTTAAGCATCACATGCTGAGATTCAAATGTGTTACCACTGTCACATACCTTTTCCTTATTTGTAAATATTATAATTCACTGCAGAAGTGAATGAAAGGTTCATAACATAATAAACTGGCAAACGTAATTTAATAGTACAAGCCATCAATAGTAAATTCTGCAGATCTGTGTGTGATGGGATAGGAGTAATTCATAAGATTAGAGCAATGATATTAAGAAAAATAATTAACAAAATAAAAAAAAAATATGTTTGGATTTATTAGTTAATTGCTATTGAACTTATGAAATACTTTACCAAACACACATTCATTTTTTCAGATTTAAAATTATCAAAATAATTTTATTTTAGTTCACCATCTTCCATTCTAAAAGCAGATGCTATCCCTGGAGGCTTTCCGTTGATAAGTCGATGAGCTTAGAGAGCAATTCTTAAAGGTCTGAGGACTTCATGCAAATGTTTGTATCCTTGGGATCCCTGCCTTAACATTTTCAAGATGTTAGGACTGTCCCCAGTTCCTGACTTCGGAGTAAGACGTCTTCGTTATGGTTTCTTGCTAGCCCTGGGTTGCTACATTCAAATTTGAGTTAAACAAGTTAAAACTGTTTTGTTTCCTCAAGTTTCCTGAAGTGCAGAACGAACTGAAGCCCTGAAAATGCTTCTATCAGAAGGAACTATGTGCTCTGCTGTCTGGCGTGTTATATTTATTCTTACATGGAATTATATGGGCAGTAAAACAGCTCATGGTTTTACTTCCTGCTCTTTGTAAGAACACGTTTAAATGTTTGTAACTCCCAAAGGATACTTCGGAGGTTGCAGTGTCCTTTGCTAGTAAATATACTATTTACGTATTGTTTTGATATTTGTAGGGACGCGAGGCACGTAATCAAGTCTTAGTGGAATAACTAAATAAATAAAGGGTCGGTTAGTTCTATCGACTTCTGGGGCACAAAAGCTGATATACAGTGACATCTTTGCATCACTCCTTCCACTTGTTCCAGCAGTGGATAGCACGGCCTTTGAAGCATCCTACGTTATTAAAGACAGAAAAAAATCAGACTAAGGCATGTCAGCAATTATCCTTTATAGTTGCAAGTAACTATTTCTTTCTGTGTTTGTGACAGGAATTCTAAAACCCGACTGAAAGAGGCTCCAGCACCCTTATTACAAAAAATGTAACTTAAATCATCAGCTTCTGCTCTCTTTAGTCACAACTGATGGCATTATTGAACTGAGGCATGTGCTGAAGGTTTAGGGTTGCCACGTTATCACCCCGTGTCCGTAGGGGAGAGGATAAGGCAGGCCTGGGATGTTGATCTCGTTGCAGGAATGGAGTTGAGCTGCTGACTGAAGACACAGGGTGACAACGGTAACCCCTTAATTATTGCTCGGCACCTCTAGCCTCAACCATTGCTACCCTCCCTCTCTGTGGCTCCCTGGAAATATATACAGCGCATGAGAAGTTGTTGTCAGTAAGGCTACGAGCCTCGGGACCCTGAGGCAATCCCTGATGAGCATAAGACAGCATTGAAATGGAAATATGGCCATGCTGAATATTGCAGCATATAGTAACCCAAAGAAGCGCGAATAGATGAGTACAGGATGTGAGGGGGAAATATTAGGCAGCCCTAAAAAGATGTATGTGCAACTCCTTTCCACCTGTCATTACAGTGGCTCAAAAGTTCCTTGTGCAATTTCTAAGCTAATTAAAGCAGGATAGTTCACCAACGGTAATTAAAGATTCTCCCTGTTTTATTGTTATTGCAAGGCCCATAGTGGTTTATCTGGTGATATGTAAATTGTAACTTTCATAAAGTGCATTATTTGAAATAATTATATATTTCATTTTCTTCCAAACAAAGCAGAAAACAAACACATATCCAGCAGTGTGTGGGTGGGTGAGATGTGTTTAAAGAGTGTGTGTGTGTGTGTGTGTGTGTTCTTGGTAGATACATAAAGAATGACTGCATAAGCAGAGAGATGGATAATTGTACGGTGAAAACCGTGAGAGACAGTGAGGCTCTGAAGTTCATCATGTGAGCCTGCAAGCTGCCCACACAACAGTAACAAATGACATGGGAGATCTTCACAGGACCGTCCCATAGAGCTGTCCTGAATCCCAAAGAGATGCATAACCTATTCTTTCACATTCAGCAAAATGGGTAATTTGAGACGGTCTACGCAGGGCTGAAGTCTGCCAGTGCTTTTTTTTTTTTTACTGCCGTCCTTGGCCCCCGAGTTTTCAAAGCGGTTCTATGTGCGGAAATCCATCCTGAAATTTCACGAGCGTGCCGGGAGCCCGGCCCGGCGTGCTCGCAGAAAGTTGCAGCTGCTCGAGAGCAGGTGGGGCTCCGTGCATGTGGATTTACACGCATGCCTTCAAAAATGTTAACATATGTGTGTATAGTTCCTTCCCCCTCCTGCCTCCCCCCCCCCCCCCCGGAATGTCTATTTACTATGCACATAAAAGTACACATGAAATTGCGTGTCCCAAGTGTACTTTTATGTGCACATATCCCAAATAGATTTGCAAAAATCTGAGGTTTTGCATGTAAATCCTTTCAAATATCAGACCCATAATATCCCATTAATGATGGGATAAATTAAAGAAGTTTACACAGGTCTCTTTCCTTTTTTTTTTCCTGCAGTGTTACCAATAGGATAGCAAGTGGTCTGTCCACTGGCCCACATATTTCTACTATAATGGACATTTCTGCCATCATTTTTTTCCTAACATCTTACCTACTGCTACCATGCCCTTTCTGTATAATTCAGAAACAGTCTTATATAAGGCATGAGGTGATGTAATGCCCCCAGGGTTCCTGAAGGGGGAGCTATTATCCCTTCTGGGGATTGTATTTCAGCCACTTCCCCTACTGACTGTCAGGCCGATACAGTACAGTGCGCTCTGGTGGAGCGCACTGTTTACCCGCAATTGGACGCGCATTTTCGACGTGCTAGCGTTACCCCTTATTCAGTAAGGGGTCGAAAACGTGCGTCCAACCCCCCCAAACCTAATAGCGCCCACAACATGCAAATGCATGTTGATGGCCCTATTAGGTATTCCCGCGCGATTCAGAAAGGAAAATGTGCAGCCAAGCCGCACATTTTACTTTCAGAAATTAGTGCCTACCCAAAAGTAGGCGCTAATTTCTTCAGTTGCCAGAGCACCTCTCCAGAGGTGCTCTGGCAACTGATTAGGAGACAGGGTAGATCAAGTCCCTCTATCCTGTGGGTGGATACCTATAGGCAAATTGCCTTGAAAACAGGCATCAGCATGGCTGTAAAATTTCCCGATGTCAGTGTAGTGCCTCAAAGCTAGATCAGTGAATGTGGGCCATGAGTAGCGCCTACTTTTGGGTAGGCACTAATTAATATCATGGCGATATTAAGTCGGAGGTCCTGAAAGTTACAAAAAGTTAAAAAAAAATAAAATTTGAAGTCAGCCCATGGCTCGCGGGTTGAAAACCGGACGCTCAATTTTGCCGGCGTCCAGTTTCTGAACCCGTGGCTGTCAGCGGGCTCAAGAACTGACGCCGGCAAAATTGAGCATCGGCTGTTAAATCCGCTGACAGCCGCCGCTCCTGTCCAAAAAGAGGCGCTAGGGACTCTCACTCTCACATGCTCTCTCACATCTAGGCTCCGATTTACACACACACACACATAAGCTCTCTCTCATACTCATAAGCTCCCATTCTCACTTGCTCTCTCTCTCTCTCTCTCTTTTACACACACACACACACAGGCTCTCAACTCCTACATGCTTTGTCTCTCTTGCACACAAGCTTTCCACTCCCTCATGCATCTCTCACATACACACATTCACACAGGTTTCTTACTTCCATGCTGTCTCTCTCTCACACACACACACACACACATAGGCTTCTCATTCTCACGCTCTCTCTCTCTCACACACATATACTCACTCACACATAGGCTTCTCGCTCCCATGCTCTCTCTTTCTCATGCACACACACACACTTCTCACTCCCTTGATGTCTCTCTCATACACACATAGACACCACTCTATCAGAATTTCCCCCTCTTTTCAGGTCCACCTTGCTGCAAGTCGTGCTCTTATCAGGCCACTGTGGGATGAGTTGCACGGCATCCTTCTGGCATAACCTCTTTCTCTTGGGTTGCCATGGGATGAGCTCTGTAACAGCCCTGTAATATGGCCTCCTCCTCCTCGCTGACTGATTGTTCTAAAAATACAACAGCCAGCAAGTAAGGACCCCTGGAGGACCTTCGTTAATGACTAGAGAGGTGGAGGTGCTCTGGCAACTGATTAGGAGACAGGGTAGATCAAGTCCCTCTATCCTGTGGGTGGATACCTATAGGCAAATTGCCTTGAAAACAGGCATCAGCGTGGCTGTAAAATTTCCCGATGTCAGTGTAGTGCCTCAAAGCCAGATCAGTGAATGTGGGCCATGAGTGTGGACTAAAGGGTTGAAATCCAGACATTTTAATCCTTGGTCTGACTTCTGGACACAGCCTCGAAATTCCATACTGTCCAAAGAAAATCCAGTTGGCAACCCTACACATGCACTCTCTCAAAGACACATGCAGACTTCCTTTTACACACACACACACACACACACACACTTCTCTCCCTCTTCAACACACACATGCACACAAGGCACACTCATTCTCTCTCTCCTCATTAGCCACAGCGGCCTCCTCAGGCCAATGGGACAATGCTCCTCCTCTTCTTCCTCCTTCTGAGCTGCACTGCCCTTATATAATTTTCCCTTTGTGGCCCCCAATGCTGCTGCTACTCTGCTTGGGTCTGCTCAGAAAGGCAAATGCAGTATCTTTTTCCCACAAATGGGGGGGAGGGTACTAGCGCTCCTCATCTTGCTTCTGCCACACAGCCCCGCGCTCCTCTTTGTCCTCCTGCAGCAGAGGTGCCAATGCTTCTCCTCCTCCTCCTCCAGGTCCATGCTGCTACAGCCACGTTTTCTTCCAGGCCTTCTGTAGTGGGGCACCCAGAGTTTTCGGGTGTTGGCACAGAGACCCGGAACCTCATTCAGATTCTTGGTTTCTGGGCCAGATCTGGAGAGTTCCCAGGTATGAGTACATTTAATAACTACATTCAAGGCCCCCAGTTAGCTGTTGGTTGCTTCCGAAGGAAGAAGAAGGAGGCTCCAGTAGTCATAGACCAGAATGAGGAAAGAAACTGAGAGAGAGGCAAGGAAGGAAAGAAGAGAGGGAATTAGTGACAGGATGAGGAGGAGAAATGCAATCAAAAAGAGGAAGGAAGCAGATAAGAAGGAATTAGACACTGGGAAAGGAGGGAGAGAAGGTAGCAGAAACTGGGGAAGATGGAAGGAAGAACAATGAGAGAATCATGGGAAGGAGTAGCTTTAGAGAGAAGGACAGAAGAGAGAAAATAAGAGACAAGGAGGGAAAGAAGATGGAAAGGTGGCAGGAGAGGACATTCAAGGGAATGACAGGCTTAAAGGGTGATCATGACAGGAGGTAGGAGGGAGAATGAAAGGGAAATAGGGAGGAAATGACCAAGAGAAAGATAAAACGGGAAGGGAGGAAGTGGAGGGTAGAGTGGGAAGAAGAGCCAGATGAGAGGGGAAAAGCACTTTTGAAATGGCAGAAGGGCTATAGTGATAGGTGATAAGGGAGAAGACAAAGGAATTAAAAATAAGCAAAAATAAAAAAAGAGGTAGAAACTGACCTAGAGGAGAAGAATGAAAACACAAGACATTCAGACCCAGCAATGGTTGGAAAGCTTCTTATTATGTTTTAATTAAACATTTAAAACTTGAAAATGTAATATTAATGCACATCCCAATGCAAATGTATGTGACTGGGCCGCAGAATCGCAAGGAAAGTGCCGCAGAATCTATTCTTGATCGGCCTTTCTATCATATCCCCCTCGTCCTCCTCTCCCCTGTGGTGCAGGTTTCCAAATTTGCCCACCACATAGTATAATCCATTGTATAAAGTCCAACAGATATATTTTCCCACAGATCTTGGGGGAAAAAAGCCATGACTTTATTTGTTTGCTTCAACTAGACTAAAATGTGCATGGTTTAAACCTGAATCAAAGAGCAGATTATTTTACACATCCCTAGCAGGAACCACTATAAAAAAAAAAAAAAGTTAATGTAGCTCCTAAAACTTTGGTTGCTCCCCAAACATTTTAGAAAGAAAGCTATGTTAGCTGTAGGCTTTCGTAATGTATTCCTAAAAAAAAAAAAAATGTTAAATAAGTACAATATGAATGTCTGCCAAAATTAAGTCCTTGCAGACAAACAAAATATCCCCTAGTCTGGAGAGGTTTATATCTTATCATTAGTGAACGTATTCAATCACCTTGAAAAACGCTCATTCAGAAGCAGGTACTGAAGGACCAGGAGACTCGACTGCAAGAATCTATGATATAAAATGTTAATTAATTTTATTTTAAGGGATTATGCATTCCTAAAATAAGGGTTAAGAGAGTGCTTCAGACAAATGCAAATAATGTCCTTGTTTTCGGGGGTTAGAAAGCATAAACAATAGCTGCTGCATTAGAGGGAAAAACACCTTGCATTTGGAGGCTCATAAGCAGTCACCTCAAATAAGGAAACAATTTTCAAACAGATTCCTGTATTAGGCCAACAAAATTATCCTGGAAACCTGGGTCTTTTGCTGCTGTTGGCCCATAAATGATGGCTTCTGTGGGTGTTTGGTCTTGTTTTACAGATTTCATGTGAACAATGTTTCACTGTAGCTATGTAAAGCGAGCATCGAGGGGTGGTTGAGTCACTTCAGGCTTAATCTGAGTCATATCTGAACTCTGGGAGGTTTGGTGTAGATCAGATTCCCGGCCACAGAATGGCTCAAATCAAATCTAAGCTGAACTCGCTCAATCATCAAAATGCTAACCAGCCTCGATGAAACTCAGAATTTAATTTTGGACCCAAATTGTTGGGGCAAGGGTGGTTCCTGAGCTAGGTACCTACCTGATGTCTAAGTGCTGTAAAAATGCTTCCAGGGATCACAGTAAGCTAGGTGGGAGAGTCTTGCTGGCAGAACCATCCCCTGGGGAGGGGGTGAACTAGGCTTGAACTTTCAGGGACTCTGTCTACGCTGCTGTGTTATCCCTGCCCCCCCCCCCCCCGTGTCACATCCTCAGGCCTCGACCCCATTGTACGTGGTCAGAGATGGCCGCTGGCCGCTGCTACTGCTCTTCCCCCTCTTTCCTCCTCCACAGTCCCATACTGGGCAAAGAACTGCTCGTGCACTCCCCTGGCACCTAGGAGGTGAGAGGCACCCCCCCCCCCCCCCCCCCTCTACAGCCCAGCCAGGATAGTGGAGCCAGCAGGTCCTCTGCTTCAAATCCACCTCTACACTTGCTACTGGTTCCTCTCGTTCCCTCACCATTCAAGCAGCTGATCTGACTGGCGGAGAAGGGAAATGAGCCAGCAGCAGCAGCAGGTTAGAAGTCCAGGACCAGCCGGCATCACTCTCCTGCTGCATGGGCCCTGAAGAGCAGAGGGACGTGAGGGTGAGGCCCCCCCCCCCCCCCCCCCGGGAGGCAGTCTTCAAGCAGGGTGCACAGGGATTACCATCTATGCTGGGCAGGGAATGTGCTGCGGGGTGTGCACTGAAGGATGATGCACACCCCACTGGGAAACCCACCCTTTCCTCAGTCTCTGGTTAGTGTGAAAGGAACTCCCCCCAGAGAATGAGGAGGGTGGTCCTCTTCATATCTCCCCTGGCTCGTCTACCTCCAGGTGGGGAAGCCCTGCTCTGGGTGGTTCGCCCAGGGCTCCGCACCCTGGTTGCTGTCCATCTCCCTGGAAATGAGGCAGGCAAATCCAAAGCCAGCTTGCCTTTAAAATAGAAGTTCACTTCCCACTGAAAACCTGAATCAACTTGCATTTAAATTCCTACTAAGGCAAGTAGGGCCGATGTAAGCCAGAGTTGAAACCAAGTCACACTGACCGTACTGCACAGGGCAAAGCAAAAATCCAAACTGGGTGGCCACCTTAATCTGAATCTGCACTCGAGTCACCAGTGAATGATTGTCTTAAGTTATGTTAGATCTGGGGAAAATTGGATTATTTTGCAGAATGAGCTACTTCTTATTGGACCAACATGAAAATTATATACATAAGCTTTCGAGAGGACATATGTTCCTACTTCAGACACTTGATTTATAATTTGCAAAAAAAAAAAATCCCCCCATTCTTATGATGTATTTTATCAGCAATATTCTGAAAAATCTGAGATTTGCAACTAAGAGTAAAGCTCACTTGTTTAAAAGTAGTAGCAATGTTGCCCCGAAATGGGATAATATTTAATTTTTAAGGCAATAATCCATGTGTACAATTCAGGAGGTCCATATTCAAAAGCCATTTAGATGGATAGCGTAATAGTTATATGTCTAAATGACTTACCTGGATATATTTAGTTCTTATCCGGATAAGAAGGGGACATTCCGTGGGCGAGCAAGAAGGATTCTGAGGAGGAGCTGAGTTAGCCGCATATCTTATGATGTTAACTCTGGTCGGACCCTAGGACTGTCCTAAAGTTAGCCGGTTAGATTGATGGGTTTATTCAGGGGCACACAATCGTGCCCCTGAATATATCCTTCTAGTTAGCGGGATATCCACCTAACTATCCGAGCTGTACAGCAATTGAAAATGGACCCAGATGCATTTTTTCAATTTTTTCGGGATCTCATCATGAAGAAAATGAAGAATGCATGTTTTGTTTTATCACAGAAAAATAGAAGAATCTTCAGAAAGATGCTATGATCTCCAAAAGCTGCATTTTGGCCTCAGTTTATTTATTTTATTTATTTAAAACCTTTTTTATACCGGTGTTAGTGTGAACATCGCATCGGTTTACAATATAACAAAATGAGTAGAAAATACAATTAACAAGGGAATAAAACAGGTGGGCGAAGAGAAACGCGGGAAAGCAGCATAGAAAGATAGTGCAACTGGTGTAGAATTCTTAACATAGGTAACTATTGGAACATATCATGTTGGATAATATCATGAATGCTAGTTATCTCGATAATCCTTTGTTTGCTGCCATTTCTTTCCTTTGGGACAATATTTTTTCACTAGAAGACTCACTGTCATTCTGTCTGGATAAAATTCATACACAGAAAGTGTATGAGAGAAAATTAAGAAGTTACTATTGGACTTTAATTAATTACCATACAATATAGTCAAGCCACATCTTACTTAAAGAAAATGACTCAAGCTGCAGGACATATGGAAGCAGTCTGCAACTACTAATGCACAATAAATATTTTGATCAAGTCTAAAACTGTGAACCTGATTTATAAAAGTGTTTACTCAAGTAAAACTGGCTTTTACTTGAATAAATGCACTTTACTCGAGTAAGTGTGCTTTTGAAAATTGCTTCCATAGGGGTAGATCTTAAAAAAGTACGCGTGCGCGTACTTTTGTTCACGCAACCGAGGCAAACAAAAGTACACCGGATTTTACAAGATACGCGCCTATCTTATAAAATCCGGGGTCAGTGCGCGCACAGGCTGCACAAAATCGGCAGCCTGTGCGCGCCGAGCCACGCTGCCTGCCTCCGTTCCCTCCGAGGCCGCTCTGAAATCAGAGCGGCCTCGGAGGGAACTTTCCTTCCGTGTCCCTCCACCTTCCCCTATCTAACCCATCCCCAGCCCTACCTAAATCCCCCCTACCTTCGTTGTGCAAGTTACGCCTGCTTGAGGCAGACGTAACTTGCGCGTGCCGCCTCGGCATCCCCCAGCACAGGCCGCAGTGCCAGGGGACTCGGGCCTGTGCTGGGGGGATGCCGAGGCGGCATCCCCCCAGCACAGGCCGCAGTGCCAGGGGACTCGGGCCTGTGCTGGGGGGATGCCGAGGCGGCATCCCCCCAGCACAGGCCCGAGTCCCCGGCCTGCCCCTGAACCTTCACCACACCCCCGGACCTGCCCCACACCGCCCCTAACCCCAGACACACCCCCGGATACATCCCCAGCCTGCCAACACGCCCCCTCCCGCCCCTTTTACGAAGTCCCGGGACTTATGAGCGTCCCGGGGCTTTGCACGCGCCGGCGGCCTATGCAAAATAAGCGCGCCGGCGCGCAGGCCTTTTAAAATCTACCCCAATGTACCTTGCAATACATGCATAACTCCTTTGAAAATTACCTCCTATGTTTACTGGAATGTGAATAGTAAATTTAATGCTTCACAAATATTTGCAAAAGTTCATCACTTTGAAACTTGTTATGAAAACATTTCTGTATAGGATTTGATCTCATATCTTTCAGTTGAGTTATCAAAATCTGGGAAAAAAAAAATGTTTTCATAACACATGGGAAAAGTCTCCCAAGAATAATATAAAATCAATTGTTAACTCTCAGGGGATTTTGCAAACACAAAAAAATGCAGGATGAATGAGTCACTGAAGATAATCCTCTATGTGTTCAAGAGAAAAATGAAAGTGAAAAGTGGAACACTTTCACCAAGGTTAACATCTGACTTTTCAAACCGAATGTGAACATTTTTTCATATTTCTGTTACTCATACTGAATGCCTCAATAAGAAGGGAATATGCATGTTATTTAGGACAAAGATTTTTATGAAAATTAGCCCACACTCGTAGCATGCATAAAGTTAGAATGAATCTCAGTATGTAATAAATGATGAGGTACTAGTATAAAATAGTAATCTCTGCAGACCTTGGTATAAAGCTAACAACACACTGATCATTAACTAGCATAAGAACCTAAGAACATGCCATACTGGGTCGGACCAAGGGTCCATCAAGCCCAGCATCCTGTTTCCAACAGTGGCCAATCCAGGTCACAAGTACCTGGCAGGATCCCAAATAGTAGGCAGAGATCCCTCATAGCAGCTAGGATGTCAACAGACAGGAAAAGAGGTCATGCCCTGTCATATTATTTTTATATTTCCTTGCATTACCATTCCTGAGATTTTGTTGTATTGTTTCAGTCGTATGTGCACAGCAGCAGCAATTGATTCAAATTTCAGCATCACAAAAGTGTTGGATTCGACTTTTTCTACAAAATGTCATTTCAGATGCCCTCTGATTTTGTGACTATCAAACTAACACATGATATCTTCAGAGCAAGGGTATTAGGCAATCCTAAGTGAACCTTCAGCCTTGTGCTCCCCAATTACTTTCAGGCCCATAGGCCACCCCTCCCCTCCCCTCCAGATTTTGATAATTAAACTCAGCAATCATGATGACACCGCCACGCCCCTCCCAGAACAATCCTGTAAAAACACATGATTGGACATCATAGTTTTAAATATTGTTTTGTATATGTTTGTGTGTGTGTGCATATTAAACAGATATATTTCAGAATTCGTGTCACAGTGTCTGATGAATATTGTCATCGGTGATTTTGAATGGCAAAAAAAGAATCAAGAAATAGACATATTTTTAATTCATTACCAGGCACTTTGTAAAGAAAAACAAAATACTGCAAAAAATTCATTTACAGTCTATATAGAAGAGGTGGCTGACTCCGGTCCTGAATAGGTACAAATAGGCCTAGTTTTCAGGCTATCCACAATGAATACGCATGGGAGGTATTAGCATTCAGTTGAGGCAGTGTCTACAAATCTCTCTCATGCATTTTCACTGTGGATGTCCAGAACACCAGGCCTGTTTGTGGCTCTTGAAGACTGGAGACAGCTACCCCTGTCATATAGCAATCCTTCTATATCAAAACAATGCTAATTCCCGGAACTCAAAAAAGAAACGATTCTATCTATGCAAGGCAACATGTGAAACATTACACCAGGCCCTAGAACACAAAAACTATTTCTATTACTACTACTACTAAATGTTTATATCGTGCTACAAGGTGTACACATAAGAGACAGTCCTTTATCCAAGGAGCTGATAATCTAGTCAAGACAGATAGACCAGAAAAGACTAAGAGAGGGAAAATTTTAGAAGCTGAAAGGAGGGTTAATAGGTACAGTTTAATTGAAAGCAGAGAGTATTTTATCTCATTACAAGGCGCTCTGAAAAGTGACATAAAATCCTGCTACACTAACTCCCAGGACTCAAACAGCAATAACCCTACCTTAAAAAGGCAGCACTGCAACTATTTCACTGGGCCCTAAAACTTCAATACAATTCCTACTGGGAAGGGCTGATTGGAAAATACAATAAGCTGGAAGGCTATTGATTCCTACAACCATCACTGCACGCAACAGAATACTTTACCTTGGTCACACACACAGACCCTCACCAAATACAGAATAAGGGACCAAACATTAGACATAAAAATATGTAAACAAAGAAAACTGAACTCTTTTTTGCTCTGCTGTCCCTCCAGTCTTACCCCTCCCTTTCTGCTCCCTGCAGACAGGAGGGAAGGAGTTGGTTTATTTATTTATTGTATTTATTTATCGAGTTTTATATACCGTTGTTCAGTTTCGCCATCACAACGGTTTACAAAGTTACGACGTTTAACAGTGTTTCCAAGACTGTTCATATGGTTGCTAACATAGAATATATCATTTATGAACTAGGTTTGTAGATTAATCAAAACATATTACAGAACTGAGTAATAATCCCAAGTTTCTTGGGTCCATCTGTTTTCCTAGTGTTATAGGATGGGAGTGGAGTTTTGAGTCAGTGGGTGAGTTGGTAGGCTTTGGTAAACATCCATGTTTTTAGCTCCTTTTTGAAAGTTTTTACGTTTTCTTGTATTCTGAGTTCTATTGGGAGGGTGATCCAGAGTTTGGGGCTTCCAAGTGAAATTGCTCTCTTTTGAGTTGAGGTGAGTTGTTTGGATCGAGAAGGTGGGATCTTTAATAGTCCTTTATTTGCTGATCTGAGGTTTCTGTTTGGAGCATGCATTTTTATGGATGAACTAAGCCAGTTTGTTTGTTGTTCATATATTATTTTATGCAGTTTGGATAGAATTTTGTATTCGATCATAAATTTTATTGGGAGCCAGTGTAGAGATATAAGTGTAGGAGTGATGTGATCATGTTTTTTAGATCCAGTGAGTATTCTTGCAGTTGCATTTTGCAGGATCTGTAGTGGGCGGATTGTATTGAGATAAGTTGAATAATAGGGAATTACAGTAGTCCAGGTTGTAGAATATGAGTAGTTGAAGGACTGATCTGAAGTTGTTGGGGGAGAAGAAAGGTTTTAATTGACATAATGTTAGGAGTTTGTGATAACCGTCTTTCATTTTAGAAGTGATGTGATTTTTGAAGGAGAGTTCTTTATCAATTATGACTCCAAGGTTGCGTGCATGATTGATTGGAGTGACAGCCACTTTTTGGTTTATTAAGTTGAGTGGAGGTAGTTGAGGAGAGTTGTTCTTTCTATCTAGTATGATTATCAGTCTTATCAAAGTTTAGTATGAGTTTCAAGTTGGTTAGTAGTTACTTTATTTTGTTTAGGTAGGTGGCTGTTTTTTTTTGTAGGTTTCTTCCAATGATTATTGGGATTAATATTTGAATGTGAACTGCATATATGAAGTGGGTCAGGTTAAGGTTTGATAGGAGGTGGCAGGTTTGGTAGGAGGTGGCAGATCGGAAGGAGATAAATGTTGAAGAGAGTCACTGATAGCGCGGAGCCTTGGGGGACTCCGATGTCAAGATTTATTTTTTTTGAAAGAGTGTCATTGGTATGTTCTTTGTGATAGATATGATGTGAACCATTGTAGGGTTTTTTCTTTTGCACCAATTTCAGATAGTCGTTCAATCATAATAGAGTGGTTTACCATGCCAAAGGCTGCTGATAGATCGAGTAATACCGGAAGGTAGCTGTGGCCATTTTCAAAACCTTTAAGTACGGTGTTGTTCAAAGATAGTAATAATGTTTCCATGTTCAGTTGTTTTCTGAAGCCAAATTATGTGGGAAGTAGGATATTGTTTTCTTCAAGGTGATCGCTGAGATGGGAGTGGACGATTTTCTCAATGATTTTGGCAATGAAGGGTATGTTTGATATGGGTCAGTATTCAGTGGATTTTCTGGATCAAGGTTGTTCTTTTTCAGAATGGGTTTGAAAATTGCCGATTTTAGGCATTCTGGGGGGGGTTACAGTAGGACGGGGTGGGAAAGTTTAGGGGAAGGGGGAAGGGAATGGGGAAGCATGTGGGTATCGGCACACGCAAGGTGCACTTGTAGTCAGGAGGCAAAGCGAGGGTCGTAATTCGGAAGGTCGATGAGCAGGGACTATGGCGAGATCCTCCACAGAGCAAACAGGACCTAAGCAGAAGCCAAGGCAAGGTCTGAGAGCCAGACCTTGCCTTAAGTAGGAAAAGGCTGGGCAGGGCAAAGGAGGGGCCACAGCAATTTCCTGCCATGGTCCCTTTAAATCCAGAATAGGAGCTCGCGTGCGGGCCTAGGAAGGCCCAGAGGAGGTGGGGCCCGCTCCAGGGATGGAAGCACGTCGGAGAGGCCTGGAAGAATGGGCCTGCTGGCGCACTGGGAGAGGGGAGTGCGAGGCAGCACCCCGAGAGTGACTGGCCACCACAACAGGCAACCCGGAGCTGGTAGATGCCGTGCCGTGCCAGTAAGAGGGAGCGACCGGCTGCGGGAAGCCGCGACCAGCGGCCCTAACATCAATTGAGCTGGAAGAGTAAGCAATGGCCAAGTCCCCACCCCCTATCACCATTAATAGCTGCTATCTTATATCTCTTCTCTAGTTTTCAAACTATAGCGTGAATTCTTGTTTAACTGGACATTCGAAGTTAACCAAACAGGTGAACTATAGCGATATACAGCCACTGTGCACTCTTATTTTCCATATATTACAGAATTTCCCATAATGCAGCCCAGCACAAATTAAAATAACAGTTGATGTCAATCAGCACAAAAGTTGATGGACTTCTTAGGCTTTTGATTCTGGTAGCACTGTATTGATGCCTTTAGGAGGAATGTATTTTCTTCTGTGTCTTTTATTTTTATTTATTTTATTTTTCATTTATTTTCCGCCTTTTGCACTTTTTTCAGCACTTCAAAGTGGATTACATTCAGGTACTGTAGGTATTTCCCTTTTGAGAGGAAGGAGGAGGTAATACATTGTAATTGCTAAGTTTATCAGGGGCTGTTCATTCCCATCATGCTCCTACCCCCATGCTCCAGCCCTGATAGCCCAAGCAGGCACTAATTGAGGATGCCTGCATGGAAGAACTCCAAAACTACAGCTAAAATATGTATAGTTTTTTTATTTCAAGCGTTTATATCACCCTATTTTAGGACTGTACACATAAAGACAGCATTTCAACCTTGCCAGCGTTTGGGTTAACCGGGATAAAGGACTGCTTTAAGAAAGTTTGTACGTGGAAGAATGAAATCCAAACAATTATTCTGATTGCAAACTACATTTTCTGCTAATGCCTGGGAAGGGAGTCTATAAGATATTCAGTGCTGTGGGTCTGCAAACTCTTGGACTACATAACATTCCAGAAAAAGCCCAAATGTTCAATACCATAGATGATTATTTTAAAAATTCTGCAACTTGCTTTGCACTTATTGCAAAATCTGTTCACACTATAGCATTCTGTTTTTCGGTGTTGTCTCATTCAAAGCCAGTTGGTGTGCTCTTTTTTTTTTTTTTGCACACTGAACTTTAAAGGGAAATAATTATATAAAGGTCTGCGTGCTTACTTTTCAATGCTGCATTTTTTTCCACTCTGCCCCTCATCTGACATTTTAATGACCTGCTTTTCTTTGGCTTTTACTGCCAGCACTTATTAAAGGGGCATTTTCTGTACAGTTTTCAAGATTTCTACACAGAATTCCCCTGCTTCATAACATTGTGATTTTTCTTTTCCAAACTGTGTCTGCTTTATTCCATTTCCCAAGGTGTTTTTAGAAAGCATTTTCACATTCAATGCTCAGGGCTGCTGACCCCCCCCCCCCCCAGGATTCATTCATTTTCTGTCCCGGTCCCATCAGATAGAGCCCAGCTCCGTCCTGCAATCTATATTTTTTAAAACTGACATGCCCCCCCCCCCCCCCCCACACACACACACCCCAGAACCCATGGATAAGGAAGGGTATTAGGTACCCTAGGCAAACTTTATAGCCTTGCACACAGGCCACCTCCCACACACCCCCATCCTTTACAGACACACACAATTAAATTATGCATTAATAATAAATTTTGCATGAAAAAGAACCTTCAAATGTACAGTCTGCTGAGGCAAAAATAACACTTAAAGCCTGCATATTATATTTACATGCACTCCTGTGGTGCCATCCAGAAAACTCTGCAAAAAAACACACTTGGAGCTCCTATGGAATTAGACTTTTTGTAATGTGTATTGGGTGTGCGCTTGGGCCTCAGAAAGTCATGAATAAACAGAATTACCATTACAATATAGTAAACCTCCCTGACCAAGACAACCCTAACAACCTTATCTATGAAAAGGCAACACTGCACACATTACACCAGGCCCTAGAACACCAATAAGCTCTTATTAGGAAACCAGGCTGCTATAGATCCCTGCACAGAAATTACATGCCAGCAAAACACCTAACCTCAGTCACATATGCAGAACCCAGAGAGATCCTGACCAAATACAGAATAAAGAAATCAGAACGTATAAACAGAACCGTGCTCAGAAGAACTGAACTGGAACCCACAACAAGCCAGACTCTACATGCAGAGCAACAATGGAAAAACAGAAACATTACCATTCTTCATAAAACATTAAATAATAAAATCAAGAAATGTACACTCATAACAGTAAAATCATATTCATAAAAAGAATAAATATTTCAGTTAAGGAATAGAATATACAAAATTTCCCAAACACCAATAAAACATTTCAAAACATCAGATGAATACAAAATCTAATAATTAAAAAATGTTCTATTCCCACCCAAAACAATTAAATATTTTGAAAGAGCAGTCACTTCTAGGATATATTACATACCAGTTACTAAATCTAGTAAAGAAGAAGGGGGAAAACCAGATAAAGATATAATTTCTGATGTTCAGGTACAATTAAATTTAACTGAGTTTTTAGAAACATCCCAGAAAGACCAAATTACACCAGCTACTTTGGTAGTATCCTTTTTAATGGAAGCAGATAAAGAATGGTCATTAAAAATGTTCTTTAGAAATAGATCTGAGCTGTTTATGGGTTACAAGGTAAATGTATTTCCTGATCTGTCCAAGATTACTCAAAAGAGAAGAAAGCTTTTTCTAAATTTAAGATCAAGAGTTCTAGAAATTGGTGCAATGTTTTTACTGAAATTTCCCTGTAAGTGCTTAGTCAAGTATCAAGGATTATCCTATGTATTTTTCCACCCAAATCAGCTTACAGCCTTTTTGGTTGGGAAAAACCCATTACCTGGAAGTTCCTCTCCTATTGATTAGGGTATTGAATGATATAAAGGTTCGTTAGAGATGATATATATCAACAGTGTATAGTTTCTATTTTTCCTTAAATTCTTTTTGTCTAGGCAAAGATTCCTGAGGTATAAAAACTTAGATCTCTGATTGTGGACTTTGAGTGATGATACAAAAAAGTGTATGTTACACTTTCATATTTCCTTGATATTTGATTATATTTGTATTTTGTTTCAAACAAGAAGTGTTTTCTTGATTATAATCTGTTTAAACCTAATAAAAATATTAAAAAAATAAATAAATATTTTGAAAGAGCAGAATTCTCAAATGACTCCCAATAATTAAAACTAATAAGGATTAAAAAAAACTCTCCTACTCTCCATACCTGTGATCTTCTGATTTCCAGTCACCCTGAGATTGTCGTGGATTGGGGGGAAGTAGGGAGACCCAAATTCTATCTTCTCTCTCACACATGCACAATAACACATTAATTCTCTCACACACACTCTCTCTTTCTAACATATACAGGCTCCCTCTCCCTCACAGATACATTATGTGTGTGCATGTCTGTGTGTGTGTGTATGTCTTTGAGAGCTTGGATGTGACCCATGGGCTCTCTCACATGCACACAAACACACACAAATACAGACACATTCACAGGCACACCGGCTCTCACACAGACACACACATAGGCTCTCATATACACACACATGCACAAACACACAGCCTCTCAGATACTTACATGCTCTTAGTCACTCACACACACATGGCTTCCTGTTATCTTCGAGCCATGATGGGATGAGCACCACCACGGCCCACTGGCTTTCTTGAATGGGGTGGAGAGTGGAAGCTGTGCGCATACTTGGGAGCATGCACAAACAAACGGAAGACAGGCCTCTCCAACGGCCACCAGCAGATTGAGCGCCAGCAGCTTGCAGCCTTCTTCGGCTGCCGGCGGCCCTGCGGCCTCTCCTGCTGCCGCCAGCTCGCCGCCTCCCCTGGGTGTGCCGCCCCGTGCAAATGCACAGTATGCACACCCGGTCACACCGGGCCCGTTCAAGCACACCTACTTTACCTACTTTTAATCTCTTAGGTATAAGAGGTGTCAGTCTGCAAGGACTGTTTGCTCCAATTTACCATCATAAAACAGGTCTAGAGGGAAGGAGTTTTCATTGCAGTCACAAAAATGGTGGTAAGAAATGTTTCTATTTCTCATCTTTATCACAGAAACTAGATTACAACAAAAGTAATAAACACAGGGAAGAAAGTTTTTTTGCCCCGTAAGGGAAACCACCTTTGCTTCCTTTTATACACTCACTTCTAAGCAGTTCACTGTTACAATTTTCCTTTGCTTTTTTTTTTTTTTTTAATCTAGGGGTCGATTTTAAAAGCGCTGCGCGTGTAAAAACCTGGGGCTGACATGCATGGCTGGGCCTTGCGAGCGGCGCACGCACGTGCCAACGCGCGCACGTTATAAAATGATCACGTCCACGCAAACGTGCCAGGAGCTGTGCGCACACGGATGCGCACGCGCTCGTTTAAAAATCGACCTTCGATTGTATCCTATTTTCAAACAAACAGGAAATCCAGGCCATGCAATCAGGAGCAGGCCTCGTGTTTGCAGAGTCCATGATTTAGACATTCTCTACCAGGAAATTATCATTTATTTACACAAATATTTAAAATATCCAGAGAGAGAACATGATTTATTTCATTTAATTATGCATTTATAAGGCACCCTAGCCCAGATTTCCTTGCAGCAATGGACTTTCTGTTCCATTCCCATTAATAAACGTTAACTACATTTATAAAAACTTCATTTTTCCTCTGAATTTCAGTTGTTTTTGCTTTACTGCTTACCCAATCATTTATCTAGCCTTGTTATTTGGAGTCATAACTACTAAGAAAAGTGTTCGGAAAAGCCATTTTTGTGACTGCAATGAAAACTCCTTCCCTCTAGACCTGTTTTATGGGAAGTATAAAAAGAGATCACATAGATAGGAAGAAAAGGAATCTTGGGTTCTGTGTAGGATTCTGAAGATGGCCAAGGGGTTAAGGGGGCCTTAGGGAAGACAAGGCCATGGTGGAAAGATTACATGAGTTCTTTGCTGGTAAAGATGTAAGGGAGAAACCTTTGCTGGAAACGGTATGTTATAGTGATTTTTGGAGAAATTAAACAAGCAGTGAACCTGGGTGATGTAATAGGTCAGACTGACAAACTAAAGAGTAGCAAATCCCTCCAGAGTTCTAAAGGAACCTCAGAAATGAAACGGCACATCTGTTACTGATAATTTGTAAGCTATCATTAAAATCGTCTCTTGCACCTGACGATTAGAGGGTGGCCAGTGTGACACCGAGCCTTCAAAAAAGAGCTCCAGGGGTGATCTGGGAATCTATAGACCAGTGAGCCTGACTTCAGCACTGGAAATAATCATAGAAATTATTCTAAAGAACAAAATCATAGAACAGATAGACATGGTTTAATGGATGGGACATAGCCAGTATGGATTTACCCAAGGGAATTCTTGCCTCAGCAATCTGCTGCATTTTTTTTTTTTTGAAGCGGTGAATAAACTTGTGGATAATGGTGAGCGAGTGGATTTAGTATATTCGGATTTTCAGAAGGCGTTTGACAAAGTGCCCTATGATAGACTTCTGAGATAAAAAGGTCATGGGATAGGAGGTAATCTCCTATGGTGGATTGTAAACTGGTTAAAAGATAAGAAAAGAAGAGTAAGATTAAATGGTCAATTTTCTCGGTGGGAAAAGTTAAACAGCAGAGAACCTCAGGGATCCGTACTGGGACTGGTGCTTTTCTATATATATAATTAGAGATGTGAATCGTAACCAGAATCGGATCCAATATCAGTTCCGATTCACATCTCTAATATATATATATATATATATATATAAATGATCTGGAAATTTTGAAGTTGACACAAAATTATTCTGAGTAAGGAAATCACAAGCAGATTGTGAGAAATGCAGGAAGACCTTGCAAGACCAGGAGAGTGGGTATCTAAATGGCAGATGAAATTTAATGGGGACAAGCCAAGTGCAAACTGGTGTACATAGGAAAAAGTAACCTACTCTGTAGTTACATGATGATAGGTTCCATGTTAGGAGTTGCCACCCAGGAAAAGGATCTGGGCATCATTGTGGAAAATACTTTGAAATCCTAGGCAAATGGAATGCTAAGAATTATTAGGAAAGGAAGGGATAATGCAAAGGAGAATGTTATATAATACCTCTGCGTTTCTCAATGGTGAGACTGCACGTAGAGTACTGTGTGCATTTCTGGTGGCCGCATCTCAAAAAAAGACATTCCTGAACTGGAAAATGATGAAGGGAATGAAGGTGTAGCCTAGTGGTTAGAGCAGCAGGCTGGAAACCAGGGGTCAAATCCCTCTGTCACTCCTTATGACCTTGGGCCAGTCACTTTCCCCTCCCTTGCCTCAGATACAAAATTAGATTACAAGCCCTCCCGGGATAGAGAAATACCTACAGTACCTGAATGCAATCCACTTTGAAGAGCTAAAAAGTAGAATACAAATATCTGGCTAAGTGGTGGCTGATTGGGATCAGACATTCAACTGCTGCCACTTAGCCAGATAAGTCCATACATATCCAACTAAGTAGCACTGAATATCGTCCTCAAAAATAAATAAGAATCAGGGATGACACTGATTGATGAACCAAAGGATGATACTAATATTCTGAAGAAGAGAGCTAATATCTATGAATTGGAGAGCTGAGACAAACCCATATGTTGGAACAAACTGTGCTGTGATTTCCAGATCAACACTTTCTGGAGAAATGTTATGAAAATGTTTAATTATATATTTGCTCTGATTCCATACCAGTACTGTAGTAGTGTCCAGTTAGTTTACCCTTCTTAAAATAATGATAACTCTGTTTGTGAAGGTCCAGTAAGCAACGCCACCTTAAAGCAGCATCAGGCCAAGGGAAGAAAAGCCAGAGGACACATTCCTGCTCCTGAAACTCAAATACTTGCATATTTTTCCACTGAAATGTGTATTTCCATTCCTATAAAACACCCTGCTGTGTGCCAATCTGCCAGAATCCATATTTACATGGTTTTTTCCAGTTCCAGAAAACATTCTTCAGTCTCACTATTGCTTTGGGAATGGAGCCACGTTTTTAAAGTGGCACATGATGACAATTTAAATTGTGACAGCACTCATGAGTAGCCCAGCCAGTGAGCAAGCTCTAGTTGTTTCAACGTTACTAGGCTCTCAGGACTAGCCCTTCAGGAGATTATGCCTTGTTCCCAGTCTTGCTCTTCCAGGGGGAATTCATATTAACTGAAAGGCTTCCACTCTTCACTTCAGCCCTACTGCTTTGATCTTAACCTCAGAAACAGAATCTTAAGATAATGTTTTAAATTGTAAGAATGTATCCTAGGAATGCACCACATATCAATAAGGAATGAAAATTCCCTCCTTTCATTGCTGTTGTAATGGGAAAAATTGCTTAATATTTTTATGAGATTGGGGCTCTCTGATACTTTTCTAATAAGTAGTCTCAGAGCTATTACGAATTTTCTTATGTCTCCTTATAGGCTGGTAAACAAACATCAATAAACAAAGAAATATCTAACGCTGACTGGCCATTAAGATTTTTTTTTTTTTTTGGCTGGTACTTTTTGTAATGCAGCCGCTACGCTGATGATTTTAATTTAGGTCCCAACAGAGCAAATAAACAAAAAAACGAAACATAATCTTTTATATAGTTACAAGCAACTTGCGAACTCAGTGCTTGTTGCTAATAATGAATTACTCCTTCATTACATATGACCCCAGCCTTTAAAGTCGGTCACTGTTCTAAAGAGATGGAGATTGGTAATGCAATCTGGAAATTGGCAGGATGCAAAAAGACGAGTAATGGGACACCACTGTATATATTTTAGTAGAAAAATAGAAATTTTGTTTTGGCCTAAGCTTATTTGCAAGCAGTTGTCTTTATCACTATTGGCAAGTTTTGCAATGTGTCCTTGTGATCTTCCATTAGGAAAATCATGTATAACAGTGTAATATCATCAGGATAGCAGAAGTAGCACTCAGATTGGCCAAGTCTGCTTTTTCTGGCTTGCGTCCTCCTCTAAGTGGAGGATGCAAGCCAGAGCGAGAGCCGAATTTGGATTCATCATTTCCAAAATTAATCTTTTTGTCTCTTGCGTTCAGCACCCTTCCTATGGTCTAATCGTTCAACTATTAATGCACCCTATAATTATTGACATGATAAACAGTAAATAGTCTGTTCGATTTGATGACTGCTTGATTTTTGGCACCTCTGGGCGTCCGGCTCTATTAGAACTAGCCTCTACATGAGCCTTCTTTTACAACAGCCGAGGTCATTTTCCTCTGTTTTTCTAACCCCTCCCAGTTCAGCCGAGCCATTGCAGCAAACGGCTTTTTGGCTAAGTCCAAAAAAGGAGGGAAACTGCCAGCTCCTTTCCCAAAAAAATTAAATTCAAAAATATATATATATATGTATACATGTGTTTATAAATGTATGTGTATGTATATACACACACACACACACAGACACATATACATTTTCTGGACCATAAAGAATCATCATTAGAGGAACTTTTCGAAGGCTACCATGCATTCCCTTTTTACTTTCAAATATATAGATATACTATAATATATAGATATATATTTGCAAGGGTTTATTGAGCAAGACAGCAGGGAAGCTATTAAAAACGTCCCCAGTGATTCTAACTAGTCATCAATGTATAACCGTTTTTCTTTTTTCATTTTTTTGCTAAAAGGGAAATAATGTGACCAATTTTTTAAACTCACTAGGGCCAGCAGGTATTTTGTTCCCATGGGCCTGCAAAGCAGATTTTCAAACGGGGAAACTCTCCGCCAGGAAGCCTTCCCTCCGTGCACTCTGTTGGTGCAAAGCGCACAGGGTAAGGCAGGCGCAGGATATTTCGAAATGAAATCCCCGTGCCTCCGTCCCCCCATCCCTGCTCTAACTCCCACTCCCAGTGGACAGCACGGTTTCCCCTGTAAAAGGGAATCAATCTTCAAGGCTTTTTTTTTTTTTTTCAAGCACCCATTTACCCACAGAAATCCCTTTTGGAAACGGTGCCCAATGTGTTTTAAATTCTTCTTACGTTGGATATCATGTAGAAATGTCACTCGTGTTGCTGCTGCTGAAAAATTACACATTCACTTTGCCTAATTGTAATTGAACCCTAAGCAGAATACCCCTTTCAACTCAAGCTTTAGTTTTCAGGTGAACTGCCATTCACATTAATCAGCTTTATAGTTTTTTTTCAATACAGCTTTTTTTGTGTGTAACAGCAATGGATGAATGCAAATGTTTAATAACCCTTTATGCTGGTTAATTCATTTCCCTAGCAGTGTACTGAGGATCTTTTTAAGTCTTATGACAATGAAATTTGTTCTTCTGGCACAGCAACAAAACGTTGTTATAGAATTCACAATTTTCTTTTGCTACAATGGAAGACAAGTGTGACAACCCCGTGGGCTTAACAATAGGGCCCCAGGAGCCACACCTCAAACACAGTCTCAGATAGCAAAGTTTCCTTCTGATGTTAATTTTATCTGAATGTCCACAATCCTCTGAGCAGGGGGAGAAGATACTTCTGGGTCCTGTGTGTTGCTTTAAGTTCTCACTCTTTCATGGCAAGTCAATGGAAAACAGCACTAATGATCTCATAAAGGTAAACAGGAGAAATGAGCACACTGGGATGGTTTCCAACTTAACTTTTACTGATGATTAGTGCAAATGTTTAAAGCAGCTCTTTACTGCTCTGAATAATTCAATCCATGTTTACCCTCCAGCTCTCACTTCCATTAAATGTATACTGATGGTCAAGCCAGTTTCAGTGAATATCTTTCAGCCTTTCTCCCTTCCTCTAGTTAAGTCAATTTACAATTTCTCTCCCAACAAATGGTGGGTGTAGCAGAATGAGCATAAAAAAAAAAAAAAAACAAGACAAGAGGTTAAAGATTCAAAAAATATGATATTAGATGAACTTTGTATCAAAATGTAATTGTGTCCAACTGATGTAATCTGATGCCTCTGGCCTGCGATGGGCTGCAAGCATAGTCAGACCAAAGCATGCTTTGTCTTATCAAATACCAGCTCATTAACTAATCAAAAGCATCTACTCATGAATTATTTTAAAATGTTTTGGTGCCATTGTTCTTCTTATACCCGATCTTTTACTTAGTCAGATAAGGCTAAAAACATAGGCGGATAAGCAAGATAGACAGATAAAACTAGCATTTGAAGACTTATCTAGATAAGTGGCAGACATCTGCTATGCATGCTTATTTGTGCTCCTAATTTTAAACATTTATTTTATTTATTTTTATATAAAAACTTTTATATTCCGATTATGTCCAATTGCTCAAAGCGGATTACAGTAAAACGTATAAATTAATAAAACAAGTAGTTATACATACATGTTACAAAATAACATAAGCAGGCAAAAGAAAAACAATAGCCTGTCACAAAAGAAGAATGGAATGTTCTGCATTTAACTGCCTTCAAAAGCAATTCTGAATAAATGTGCTTTTTTTGAAGGTTTCGCTGATTAGAGTTAAAACGTAATTAGGGATGTCCATCGTGTGCCCAATCGTTCCCACTTTTGGGTTCGTCTGGCCGTGGGAAAATCTTGTTTTCCCGCGGATCAACTTTTTTATTTTTCGTGAAAAATCAGTTTTCAGCTTAGTGCGCGCTAACAAAAAATAGCAAAAAGTTACAAAAAATAGCACGCACTAACAAAAAAACTTTTTTTTTTGTTAACGGGATTTTTATGAAATTTCAGGGGAAAATGTGTTCGTTTATTTTTTTAACCGATATATAACAAATAAATATTGTTCATTATAAAAACGACTCACATCCCTAAACGTAATTGCTCTGGAAGGGAATTCCAGATTGCCGGTGCTACTACCAAAAAGACTCTCTCCCTTGTGATGCCTGCCGTGCTACTCTATCGAGGATGGCTCAAGAAGATTCTTACTTTCAGATCTCAGGGTACAATTGGTTTTGTAAATTCGGAGTATAATATTAAACCAAGCAATAGATTCATTTTGCAGTCGTTTATAGGTCATTGTGGCTATCTTGTATTGGATTCTGGATTGGGAGCCAGTGTAAGGCTATGTGCATGGGTGTAATATGTTCTCGGATTTTTGTTCCCATTAACAATTGGACAGCAGAATTTTGAACTATTTAAAGTGATCTTAGTAAAATATTGGGCAATTCAAGCAATACTGCATTGCAGTAGTCTATACCAGACAGAATTAGAGTTTGGAGAACTGTACAAAAATCTTGTGGAGTTGAGAGGTTTCAGATTTTTTAATATGCATGATTTAAAGAAAGAATTTTTGGCGATGTTACTTATATGTGGTTTCATAGACAGGGAGTTGGCAATAATAACGCCCAAATTTTGTGCTTATTGTTTAATTTTGTTTACTTCACCTTTGAATGTAAAACATGTTGGAAAGATAGAATCTGTGTTTTTTCAAGTTGATAGAATGAGCATTTCTGTTTTATCAATATTTAAATGCAATTTGTTATGTGATAACCAAAAATGAATTGTGTTTAGGTATATATCTAGCGAGCTTAATGTGAAATTCCAAGAATGTGTATATGGAAAAAAACTGAATTACATCAGCATATGTACATACAGTTTATGCCTAGGTCAGAAAGCAATTTACAGAGAGGATTAAGATAAATATTGAACAGTGTCATGGATAAAGCAGAACCCAGTGGTATCCCAGCAGTTAGAGGGTGCCAAGCAGAGTATACATTTCCAACTCTGACTTGAAACAATCTTTTAGAGAGGTATGATGTGAACAAGAATTGAACACAGTGCCCTTAATTCCGAGAGCGTGTAACTGGTGCAATAGTAAACTGTGGTCTAGTGTGTCAAAAGCTGCAGTGATATCCAAAAGTACTAGAATGGCATTAGTACCCTGGTCAAAACCCTGAATGATGGCATCTAACGAGAAAACTAATAATGCTCAAGTTTTTATGAAATCCAAATTGATACTGGCTTATCAGTGGTGAGTGTCTAAATATTCTGTTAATTTTTTTTAGAAGAGCAGATTCTATAAGATTTGCAAAGAATGAAAGAGATGAAGTTAGCCTATTGCAGTGTCAGTGTTTTAAGCTCAAAGGTAGGGATTTACATGACGAAATTTAACTTGCATAGTTTTCTTAGCACTAGTCGGCTTTTAGGCATGTAAATTATCAAATTTTATAACGTGCACGCATGAAGGGAATTACCAGTTAAACCAATTAGTCCTCCAGTTTGTCCAGTCTATCCCTAGGTCATCAAGACCCCCCCCCCCCCCCCCCCAGGTAGTTCAGCCTGCACTTCCCCCAGTTTACCCAGACCCTCCCCCCCCCCCCCTCACCCAGTCAGTATTTGCCAATATAAAAGTGAATTTTAAAAAAGGAGCAGGCAATTTAGAAATGTGACTATCTTTTTTTTTTCTGTTACTAAATCATAAGGAGGTTGATATTCAGGACCTTTCTGGGCCTATCATTTTGAGTTATGCACACAAAACGTTATTTTGAAATGCTATCTCTGCTGACCCAATACATCATTTTGTACACAACCTTTGTGTACACAAAAATAATCTGGACAAAAGCGAGCCTCAGAGGCATCCCAGGGGAACGGGTTAAAATGTAGCTGGGTTAAAACGTGTGCAAGCGCACCCTTTGTTATGGGCATTAACTGCTGCTCCATGCAGATTACCCCAGTTAACATAGGTTATTCCTTTGTTCCTTTCCATCATTTAACCACAAAGGACCCTCTCTGCATTTACCCCTTACCCTTTTGAATTTCATTACTGTTCTCATCTTTCGGGAGGGCATTCCATGCATCAAGCGCCCTTTCCGTGAATACCTCCTGACATTGATTGGTCCTGGGTCTATCCCCTTTGGAGTTTCGTATCATGAATATTATTAGATAATAATAATCCAGGTAATGCTACCCGGAGAGCTTTCAAACCTAACCAGCTATGTTTCACTATCCCTGGTTAGGTTTAAAGTGATCCAAATTTAATATACCCAGATAACTCTTTAACCTTATCTGGATATATTGAAAGATACCCAGAAATGGCTGCAAATAGGTAAAAAAAAAAAAAAAAGGAAGCCTTGCAGGCCTATAGGACATATCCCCCACCCCCCCCCCCCCACCCCTGCTAAAACAGTAAAACTAATATACATCTAGCATCTGAATCCCATCCCTTCCCCTCCCCTAAGCCCCCAAAATATTTAAAATGCTGCTTGCCTATCAGCCCGAGGAACCTCCCCACCCCACCACCCCCAATTCCAAATTCTGAAATTAACTGGAGCCTCTAGGCCCCCTCCGAAAGCTAACCCTCCCACCTGCAACCTGAACCCTTCCATCCTGCCCAGCACCCTCTAAAATCCATAGGATGCTGGGGCACAGTACAATCTTAATGCCTCCCAGCAGTGTCCAGCATTTCTTTGACAACAGCACTGCTAGAGTAACCTCTGACAGCCATGCTCATAGCTTATGTGACCCAAACCCTCTTGACACCCCCCCCCCCCCCCCCGAAAACCCAAAGGCCACCAAGAATGCAAATTGATAATAGTACACTTGGCAGTGTCCAGCATTGCTTTGACAACACTGATCGTGAAAGCTGCCAGCATTGCTGTCAGATAATATGTCGCATGCCGCTGGCATTGTTAAAGTTATACCATGCTCCCAGTGGCTGGGGGGTGCCAGGTGAAGCAGAAGGGTTCCAGTTCAGGTTGCAGATGAGAAAGTGGGCTATGGGAAGGGGCCCAGAGGCCACAGCTAATGTCAGAGTTTGGAGGTTATGAGGAGACTCTTGGGCAACTAAGCCCTCAATGATTTAAATCGCTAGGGATACTTTGGAGGGGAAGGGTTCAGGTGCTATGGTTCACATTAGTTTTACTTTTTTAATGGGGTTGGGAGTGGGGGATCAGGCCTGAAAGGGGTTTTTTTTTCTATTTTCAGTCAATTAACTGGATATCTTTCAATATATCTGTTAAGGTTAAAATTACCCAGGTACATGTAACTTTAAACTTACACTAAGACATATCTAGACTTTAGTCAAATAAGATATTTAGCTAACTAAATATTTGAGATGGTTGGGTAAGTTATCTGGCTAAGTTAAACTCCAGCCCAGAATGACCCCGGAACACTTCCAGTTTATCTGGATAAATTTTATCTGGTTAGTGACTTAGTTAGAGAAAATGTATCTAAGTTAAAGATGCCACATATTTAACCCTCAGTATTTGTCCAGCTACCTTAAAACTTATCAAGACAAACTCCTTTGAATATGGACCTCCAAGAGTAGGAAACAGGGGGCAAACAGTGGCATAAACGCCTCACAGCCCCAAGAGAGAGACAAAACAGCTGAACAACGGAATGAAGACCTTAAGGCAAACCATGAAAGGAGTAAGGTAGTACAAATAATGCTATGAACAATCCAAGACACCAAAAAATGGGCAAAGGACACCAAAGATAGTGGCATTAGCACCCTAAAGCACCTTAAGAGGGGCAATGCAGAACACAGAGTGGCATAAAGATCCCAAGGCACCATGACAGAGGCAAGACAGCACCAACAGTAGAATCAACTTCCCAGTCCATATATTATTTCCAAATCCTCTCCTGAAGGCACCCCTATCTGGTCACATTTTAAAGATTGCACAATGAATATGCATGGAATAGATTTGCATGCATTGGAGACCCAGTGTATGCAAATGTATCTCTCCCTCCAGAAAGGGGTTGGGAAGCATTGCTTTAGAGCAAGGCAGCAAGAAGAGAGGCATCAACAAGGCATATAGTATGGGGGTAGGCAGGAAGAAGACTGACATCAAGGCATTGAGCATCAAGAAGAGTGGCATCAATATCCTAAGGCGCAAAGTGCAGAGCAAGTTCTTGACTGGGTGACTAAAGAGTTAGATATAGGGAGAGTGTTAGATGCAGTGAATTTAGATTTTGTCAAGGTCTTTAACATAGCTCTACAAAGGTGACTTATATTTATCAGATATATCAGAGAAAGAAGGGAAGCCCAAAGTGATATAGCAAAATTGAAGGTGACAAGGAGCAATGTGTGGAGAGAGATGAAGAAATGTCAGAAATATTAAACAAGTACTTCAGTTCAGTATTCACTAAAGAAGAACCTGGAGAAGGACCGTTGCTGGTACATGGATGTGGGGTAGTCGGAATTCCATTTACAGAAGAGAATGTATGGAAAGAGCTAGGAAAACTGAAAGTGGACAAGGCCATGGTGCCAGATGAGGTACATCCCAGAATACTGAGGGAGTGGAGAAGAGCTGGTGATCTCGCTGCACAAAAATGGAGGCAGAGAGGAGATGGAAACTATAGGCCAGTTAGCCTCACCTCACTGGTGGGAAAATTAATGGAGACACTGCTGAAGGAAAGGATAGTGAAGGGTATATACAATCCAGTGGGTTATTGGATCTGAGGCAGCATATTCACCAGGGGAAGGTCCTGTCAGACAAATCTGATTGATTGCTTTGAATTGGTGACTAGAGAATTGGATCAAGGAAAAGTGTTCAATGTGATTTACTTGGATTTCAGCAAAACTTAGGAGGCTCATGAATACAATTAGAAGCTTAGAACTCAAGTGCCAAGGTGTTGGAGTAGACTACAAACTGGTTGACTGACAGGAGAGAATGGTATTGAGTTGAGTGCCACAAGGTTGGTTTTGGGACTGATTCTATTCAATAGTTTTGTGTGCGACTTGAGGAAGGGATAGAAGGTAAAGTTTGCCTATTTGCGGATGATACTAAGATCTACAAGAGTGGACATGCCTGAAGGAGCGAGAATGAAAAGTGATCTTTTTTCTTTTTTTCAAATTATAGTTTTATTGATAGCAAAAATGTACAATCATTGCTTAAACAAGAAAAACCAACACAGAAAGTAACTAGAATAAACTGTCCCCAAGAGAATAACACAAATCTGTGTAAGAAGCAATGCATCACATTTCCAATAGAACCCACCCCTGATCCCCTCTCCCAAGGCAGACAGGGCATAGCCAGCCCAAATATCCAAATCCAGAAATATTGACTTTAGGAAAGGAGAGTAATTCAACTGAAATAGATCTGCCGAGGAATTACTAATTCATATGCCCAAATATTTAACTTTTATCAGCCCATTTAAAGGAGAACATTTTTTTCAAACATGGAAGTTGCTCCTTAAAAACTGAAATATTCAGAATTTCAGATTGTTCTGTATTTAATTTAAAGCCTGAAACCCCACTGAAATCACTCATAGCTGTGACTACCTTTCCCAGAGAGCCAATCTGGTAAGTTAGAATGAAAAGAACATCATCTGAGAAGAGAGATAATTTCAACTCTCAATCCCCCACCTGAACCCCCAATATCCCCTTTGACTGCTAGATGTAAATTGCTAATGATTCTAAAAACAAAGTGAACAGCAAAGGGGATAAATGGCATCCCTGTCTCTTCTCATGTCGCATCAGGAAAAAAGCTGAATAAGAGTTGTTGACTTTGACACAGGCCTTTGGGTCTGAATAAAGTTGGTGCAGCCAATTGAGAAAAAAAGACCCGAACATCATTTTTTCGAACACTAGAAACAAAAAAGGCCAGTGTACCAAATCAAAGGCTTTCTCAGCATCTACTAAGAGCAGTACCACCGGGATCTGTTTCTGTTTCCTATCAGACCTAGGATCTTGCACACATTATCGGATGCCATGTGACCTGGGATAAATCCAGATTGATCGCACTACTCAAGCCATAATCCTGTTCAAACGATTAGCCAAAATGTTTTCTAATATTTTGAGATCAACATTGAGAGGCAAGATGGGGCAATAAGATACGTACTGAGTAGGATCTCTTCCTGGTTTGGCAATGATTGTTATCCCAGCTACATTAGATCCTGGAAATAACTGGTTACCCAAGTGCAGCAAATTATACCATTTCAGTAAAATAGGTATTAAATTTGAAGAAAATATTTTATAAAAAAGGGCTGTAAAGCCATCCAAACCCGGGGCTTTATTCACCTTGAGATCCTTGATCCCCTGCGTGATCTCAAAAGACGTAATTTTGGCATCAAAAAATCACGGTTCTTCCTCCAACAGTGAGAGTAATTCTATTCCCTGCAAATACTTATCTATTTGATCCTCAGAAATAGAGGAATTCACCTTGTACAAGTTACCATAAAAAACAGTAAATTGCTAATGAATCACTTGAGGTAACAAGAAAATCTCCCCCTTATTGGATTTTAGCTTGGTAACCAATTGTTGGGACACCTGCTTCTTTTGCTGGTGAGCCAATAAATGGTTGGCTTGATTACCCTACTCAAAATGCTCCTACTGGATCTTTTGCAACTGAAAAGCTATATGGTCGATCTCCAGTGCTTGCAATCTATCCCTCATTTGCAGTTTTTTGCCATAGACCACCTCTGATAAGGTATGCTTATGCTTTTGTTCCAACCACAAGAGCTCAGCTGTTAAATATCTTTTTCCTATTTCTGTTTCTTAACAAAAGCCACCCTGGAGATCAACCTACCCCTAAGAACTGTTTTAAACTGTCCTAAAGAAGTACAGGGTCTATATTATCCAGGTCATTAAAGATCACAAAGTCCTGGATATCCCATTGCAGTTGAATACATAAGAACATAAGAAATTGCCATTCTGGGTCAGACCAAGAGTCCATCAAGCTCAGCATCCTGTTTCCAACAGAGGCCAAACCAGGCCACATGAACCTGGCAATTACCCAAACACTAAGAAGATCCCGTGCTACTGATGCAATTAATAGCAGTGGCTATTCCCTAAGTAAACTTCATTAATAGCCGTTAATGGACTTCTCCTCCAAGAACTTATCCAAACCTTTTTTGAACCCAGCTACACTAACTACATTAACCACATCCTCTTGGCAACAAATTCCAGAGCTTTATTGTACGTTGAGTGAAAAAGAATTTTCTCTGATTAGTCTTAAATGTGTTACTTGCTAACTTCATGGAATGCCCCCTAGTCCTTCTATTATTCAAAAGTGTAAATAACCGAGTCACATCTACTCATTCAAGACCTCTCATGATCTTAAAGACCTCTATCATAATTCCCCCTCATCCGTCTCTTCTCCAAGCTTAACAGCCCCAACCTCTTCAGCCTTTCCTCATAGGGGAGCTGTTCCATCCCCTTTATCATTTTGGTTGCCCTTCTCTGTATCTTCTCCATCGCAACTATATCTTTTTTGAGATGCGGCGAACAGAAAGACTCATCAGCTAAAAGTGTATCATTCAACTTCCAATATCGCCCACCCTCATCTTCTGTAATAATACAAAGTCAACCACAATGGAGCATGATCTGACCAAGAAATGAAATCAATCCCTGCCTGGGAGAGTCATCTTAGTAATCATTTGTCAATGAGAAAAAAAAATATATCCTAGAGTAGGACTTATGGGGGATAGAATAAAAAGAGTAGTTTCGAGACTTCAGGTATAGATGACACCAAGCATTCACTAAATCCCATTTTTTCATTAACATTTTAACAGAAGCTCTAGATTTCTTAAACCCCACCTCCCTCCCCCCCCAAAGTTATCCAGCTTGGGAAGTAGAGTTACATTAAAATCCTCCACTACAATCAACAATCCCACTCCTTTAAACTGTAAAAAACTATTGAGAGCTGAGAAAACAATCCCGGGAACCCTCAGAAAGAGCATATACATTCACCAAAGAATAAAGTCCCTCTTCTAAGTAAAACTGAACCAATAAAAACCTTCCGGAGGGATCAGAAAAACTTTTAACAATTGAACCTTTAGTGAAATAATATCCCCAACACACAGAGGATAAGGGGGCAGCGGCAAAAAGCTGGGTGGGAAAAACATGTCGGCATAACAAATTTTCATAACACTTTTTTAAGTGGGTCTTTTGTAGCAATACTGTAGAAGCCCCCCCCCCCCCCCCCCCAGCTAATAATCAGCTTTGAGGAGCTGATGCTTGTGGGGAATATTTAGCCCCTTTTCATTTAGGGATATAATTCTTAAATCTGCCATCTAAACAAAAGATAATAAAAGCAGAAAGAGATAATTGGGCTCCCCCTCAGCAATACTTCTGTACTTGGGGCACTATCACCCCATAAACATCCCAACCCCTGACACAAGAATAAGTTGCCATAAAAGCCCTCCACATCTTTCAAACAATAATCCCCAGTCTTAGCCCCAGTACATACTGATTTTCCCCCCAATAACTCCTTCCCCACCCCCCCCACCCCCCCTCCCCTTAACTACTATTGGTGCACCTTGGCTGCACCAGAGAAACAAATATGGAGGACTACATGAAAAAGACTTTGAGACAAATTATAAAGAAAATAGAACTGAGCTTGAATGGTTATTCCCTAGAACCACCTTTTTGTGAAAAATAAAGATAACTAGCTTAAAAAGCTAGCAAAGCAAATCCCCACAACTCCCTTCACCAAGGACCATCAAAAATAGAAAAAAAAAACAATGGAAGGATGGAATCTAACGTATTCATCGCCCACAGAACCTGTTGCAAAAAGAGAAAGGTCAGCATTACTTAGGGCCACCCTTGCACAGGTCATCGGTTGAGGCCTCACCTGAGGTACTGTGTTCAGTTCTGGAGATAGCGATAGGAAGGGGGCAATCCAGGGAAGGGCATCCAAAATGGTATGGGGTCTGTATCGGAAGACTTGTAAAGGGAAGCTGAAGGATCTGAATATGTATAAACTGGAAGAGAAGATGTGCTGGGGAGATAGGATACGAACCTTCAGAGACCTGAAAGGTTTTAATGATGCATGTTCTTTGAACCTTTTCCATTGGAAAGCAAACAGTAGACGTAGGGGTCATGACTCAGAACCAACAGCAGGAATGCACTTCTGGAAGAGATGATGAAGATGCAAACAATAAACAAATCCAAAAAAGGCATGAGATAAATATTGTGGATCCCTAGAGTGGAAACTAAGAAACTAGGTGCATTGGGGGGGGGGGGGGTAACCAGCATGAAGCAGCAGCTACTACTAACAGAAGGCTTGGGGATTACTACACTTAACCAATTAGCTTATGTGATTTTGATGCAATTGCAGCATCGCTTACAGCTTTGATGGTGGGGGAGGGTAAAAGGGGAATTGGATTCAGATAGCCAATACTGGGCCATAACCTTTATGGTTCAGGGGACTATTACGCAGAGAATAGGGAAAAAGTACAGGACTGGTTCTTTTTTTTATAATTTTACTTTTATTGCATTTCAAATTAACACAATATAAACTTGTAACAGAAAATAGAGGGACAATAATTTCAATTTTATCCTTCATTGAAATGACAAGGTAATAAGAATAACCATCAATATTTAGGAAATCGGGAGGAGGGGGAGGTAGCCATAGGAAATACAAAGAAACGAAATATCAATGAAATAAAAGAAAACAGAGGTGCCCATCACCATTATACATTTGCCACACTGCACTGGCTATAATTATCACAGGGTGAGAGTCCAAAAAAAAACTGCAATTGTGATGGCTCAAAGAAAACATAACTAGAATTTGTATATTTTACTACACATTTGCAGAGATATCCTAGAATAAACTTAGAACAACTTGTCAAGGCTTCAGATCTCATGGATAGAAACTTTCTTCTCCTTTCCTAGGCAGTTTGTGTAATGTCTGGATAAGTTCAGAGTTTCTGACCATGGAATAGTGAACTCCTATTTCGGAAGAAAAATCTATACTTTTGTTGCTTGAAAAAGCAAAGCTCACTAACAACGTCCCTCTTTGAGCGACTTCATCTTCCTGTGATAGTTCCAAAACATCAGTAAGCTTCATTGACTGTTGAGCATTCAAATCACTTTGCAATCTCTCGGTAGAATTCTGAGGCAAGTAATAGTCCTTAGTGACTAAAGGCATGGCATCAGGCGGTATCAAGATTATTAGCCAAATAGTTCTTAAATATATCCACCGTAGGTAATATCTTAATAACAGGAAAATTCAAAACCCTAATATTAAGACTTCTTAAAGAATTTTCTATATTTTCCATCTTCTTAACCTGAACGTTTTCAGATTGTACCAGATTCTGTTGCAGTTTTTCTACTGAGACTAATCTTTTTTCAAAGGCATTTAATCTTGTTTCTTGTTCCACAGCCCTTTTTTCAATATTTATACTACATTTATTAGTGTCCAAATAAACATGGGTTAATGTAGCAATTGCTGACTCTATTGAGACCAGCCCAGACCGAATCTAGGGTTATAACAGGCAGTTTAGAAAGTAGTGGCCCTGGTAGAACCACATGCTTACCACTTCCAGTGATTTCAATGCCAGTGTCCCAATTCTGATCCAATGTTAGAGCATCTGCAGAGGCCTGTTCCGGAGAAAGAAAAGGTAAATGAACCGAGGAATGCCCACTCAAGGCCTCTCCTGCAGCAGCATTCACATTGGAACCATCACCCATGGCCTCTGGGTTTTTCTCCTGCAATGCAAGTCTCTCCATAGAGCAAGCAAGGGGATTTCATGGGTGAGGATCAGATGGACTGAACCTAGAAGATGTGGTAGGCCTGATTGACAAACTGAATAGTAAATCACCTGGACCGGATGGTATACACCCCAGGGTTCTGAAGGAACTCAAAAATGAAATTTCAGACCTATTAGTAAAAATTTGTAACCTATCATTTGAATCATCCATTGTACCTGAAGACGAGGGTGGCTAATGTAACCCAAATATTTAAAAAGGGCTCCAGGGGTGATCCAGGAAAATACAGACCAGTTAGCCTGACTTGTGCCAGGAAAAATAGTGGAAAGTGTTCTAAATATCAAAATCACAGAAAATATAGAAAGACTTGGTTTAATGGAACAATTTCAGCATGGCCTTACCAAAGGCAAGTCTTGCCTCACAAATCTGCTTCACTTTTTTGAAGGAGTTAATAAACATGTGGATAAAGGTGAAGTGGTAGATGTAGTGTACTTGGATTTTCAGAAGGCGTTTGACAAAGTTCCTCATGAGAGGCTTCTACGAAAACTAAAAAGTCATGGGATAGGTGGTGGTGTCCTTTCGTGGATTCCAAAATGGCTAAAAGTCAGGAAACAAAGAGTAGAATTAAATGGACAATTTTCTCAGTGGAAGGGAGTGGGCAGTGGAGTGCCTCAGGGATCTGTATTGGGACCCGTACTTTTCAATATATTTATAAATGATCTGGAAAGAAATACGACGAGTGAGGTAGTCAAATTTGCAGATGATACAAAGTTGTTCAGAGAAGTTAAATCACAAGCAGATTGTGATAAATTGCAGGAAGACTTTCTGAGAATGGAAAATTGGGCATCCAAATGGCAGATGAAATTTAATGTGGATAAGTGCAAGGTGATGCATATAGGGAAAAATAACCCAAATTATAGTTACACGATGTTAGGTTCTATATTAGGAGCTACCACCCAAGAAAGAGATGTAGGCGTCATAGTGAATAACATATTGAAATCATCAGTTCAGTGTGCTGTGGCAGTCAAAAAAGCAAACAGAATGTTGGGAATTATTAGAAAAGGAATGGTGAATAAAACAGAAAAGGTCATAATACCTCTGTATCGCTCCATGGTGAGACCGCACCTTGAATACTGAGTACAATTCTGGTCGCCGCATCTCAAAAAAGATATAGTTGTGATGGAGAAGGTACAGAGAAGGGCGACCAAAATGATAAAGGAAATGGAACAGCTCCCCTATGAGGAAAGACTAAAGAGGTTAGGACTTTTCAGCCTGGAGAAGATACGGCTGAGGGGGGTTATGATAGAGGTGTTTAAAATCATGAGAGGTCTAGAACAGGTTAATGTGAATCAGTTATTTACTCTTTCAGATAATAGAAAGACTAGGGGGCACTCCTTGAAGTTAGCATATGGCACATTTAAAACTAATCGGAGAAAGTTCTTTTTCACTCAACGCACAATTAAACTCTGGAATTTGTTGCCAGAGGATGTGGTTAGAGCAGTTAGTATAGTTGTGTTTAAAAATGGATTGGATAAATTCTTGGAGGAGAAGTCCATTACCTGCTATTAATTAAGTTGACTTAGAAAATAGCCACTGCTTTTACTAGCAACAGTAGCATGGAATAGCTTAGTTTTTGGGTACTTGCCAGGTTCTTATGGCCTGGATTGGCCACTGTTGGAAATAGGATGCTGGGCTTGATGGACCCTTGGTCTGACCCAGTATGGCATGTTCTTATGTTCTGTGGGTAAGGTAACACTGCACTCAGCCGATTGGGAGGGGACAGTGTCTCTGGCACACCGGGACATAGCGAGATCTCCTCGGTCATGGGAAGTGGCATTCGCTTCACATCGCTTCCCACTGCTGCCCTCACTCCTGGCATATTCGGTGTGGGTGAAAAGAAGCTCTCTATCCGCGGTTGATTTTTGTCCAAGGCTTCCAAAACCACTAAGCTCTCAGAGCTTCGCTTTCCATTTTGTGTGCGACATTATCAAACAAGAAGGAAATAATAATAATGTTCAGGCAACAAACTAACGAGAGCATTCTAATCTAGCTCCTCACATGTCTGCCATCTTGGCCCCTCCCCTAAGCCCATCTTGGCTCCTCCCCAAAGCCCAAGCACATATTCAGCAGCAGCATTGTATGAATTATCGAGCAGGCTGATCACTCTAAAAATGTTGCTAGCAGTAACTTTGTATGGGTTTGATAGAGCTTGCTTTTGATTGTTAATATTACTACTAGGGATGTGAATCGTGTCCTCGATCGTCTTAACGATCGATTTCGGCTGGGAGGGGGAGGGAATCGTATTGTTGCCGTTTGGGGGGGTAAAATATCGTGAAAAATCGTGAAAAATCGTGAAAAATCGTGAAAAATCTAAAAATCTAAAAATCGCAAAACCGGCACATTAAAACCCCCTAAAACCCACCCCCGACCCTTTAAATTAAATCCCCCACCCTCCCGAACCCCCCCAAATGAGTTAAATAACCTGCGGGTCCAGCGGCGGTCCGGAACGGCAGCGGTCCGGAACGGGCTCCTGCTCCTGAATCTTGTTGTCTTCAGCCGGCGCCATTTTCCAAAATGGCTCCGAAAAATGGCGGCGGCCATAGACGAACATGATTGGACGGCAGGAGGTCCTTCCGGACCCCCGCTGGACTTTTGGCAAGTCTCGTGGGGGTCAGGAGGCCCCCCACAAGCTGGCCAAAAGTTCCTGGAGGTCCAGCGGGGGTCAGGGAGCGATTTCCCGCCGCGAATCGTTTTCGTACGGAAAATGGCGCCGGCAGGAGATCGACTGCAGGAGGTCGTTCAGCGAGGGTTCCGGCGCCTCGCTGAACAACCTCCTGCAGTCGATCTCCTGCCGGCACCATTTTCCGTACGGAAAATGGCGCCGGCCATACGCGTATGGCCGGCGCCATTTTCCGTACGAAAACGATTCGCGGCGGGAAATCGCTCCCTGACCCCCGCTGGACCTCCAGGAACTTTTGGCCAGCTTGTGGGGGGCCTCCTGACCCCCACGAGACTTGCCAAAAGTCCAGCGGGGGTCCGGAAGGACCTCCTGCCGTCCAATCGTGTTCGTCTATGGCAGCCGCCATTTTTCGGCGCCATTTTGGAAAATGGCGCCGGCTGAAGACAACAAGATTCAGGAGCAGGAGCCCGTTCCGGACCGCTGCTGTTCCGGACCGCCGCTGGACCCGCAGGTTATTTAACTCATTTGGGGGGGGTTCGGGAGGGTGGGGGATTTAATTTAAAGGGTCGGGGGTGGGTTTTAGGGGGTTTTAGTGTGCCGGCTCACGATTCTAACGATTTATAACGATAAATCGTTAGAATCTCTATTGTATTGTGTTCCATAACGGTTTAAGACGATATTAAAATTATCGGACGATAATTTTAATCGTCCTAAAACGATTCACATCCCTAATTACTACCCTTAACATAAGGCTTGGGGGTACCCTGTTACTACCCTTAACAGAAACATGGGGGGATATCCTCTAAGGAGTAGAAGTTACTACCATAAGAAACTTGCTGAGCAGGCTGAATGACCCATTTGGTCTTTTTCTTATGTCATTATTATGTTACTATGTTCAATTTAGCCAGATAAGTGGTGGAAATATTCAAAAGTCGACATTTTGCTGAATGGCTCACAAGTTATCCACCTAAATGGCATTGAATATGTACCACATTCTCTATTTCAAATATGATCAGTTCACTGTGTTTGTTTGCCAAATAATGCACATTACAGGACCTGATAAATTTCTTGTGAAAGAATTATAATCTCAGCATTTCAACTCGATGAACAATATATCTTATTTTAGATAAATGCATGATCTACTCACTAAAAATTGTCAATATTTTTATTATTGTTTGTAAGACATTTAATATGCTGAAGGGAAACTGCTAGTAGATAATAAACTGTCGTACTTTACCCCTATTTTTCTGATTAACCAAATTCTTCAACCCACACCCTTAAATCCTCCTGTGACCATCAGCCCATTGTTGCTTTTATAGTATTAAACAGTGTAATTACTATGCTGAGGGGTGGTTCTATAATTGGGCAAGCTGAGGCAGCCTGCCTAATTATAGGCAAAATTATAGATACAGTAGCATGTGCTCCCAAAAGAATCCCTGCCATGGTCTCCTCAGTTTGAGGAGGAACATGACTTGCACAGTGGCACAGGAATAATGGAAGGCCATAGTGGAGTCCATCCCACCACAGCTTGAGAAGATACCAATGCCCAACATGACCATGGTGTAGCTCATTCTGCCATGGTCCAAGAAGGCTCAGAGGCCCGGCAGGACCATGGAAAAGCCCATTCCACCATGGTCTGAGAAGATGCAGTACCCCTGTGGAGCCTATCCAGCCACAGCCCAAGTCTTGTGGGGGTCAGGAGACCCCCCAAGCTGGCCAAAAGTCCCTGGGGGTCCAGTGGGGGTCCGGGAGTGATCTCCTGCACTCAGGCTGTATTGCCAATATTCAAAATGGCACTGGCGCTACCTTTGCCCTAACACAGGGTAAGGGCAAAGGGCCATCGGCGCCATTTTTATTAACGCAGCCGATGGCCCGAGAGCGGGAGATCGCGCCACTGCTGGACCACCAGGTAATTTTAAAAGGTTTTGGGGGGGGTTCAAGGGGGTCATTGTAAAGGGTCAGGTGGGTTTTTTTTATCGGGCCATCAGCGCCATTTATATTAGTGGCAGCCAAAATGGCGCCGATGACCCGAGAGCGGGAGATCGCGCCGGGACACACCCCCCCCCCCCCCCCCCACTGGACCACCAGTTAATTTAAAAACATTTTGGGGGGGTTCGGAAGGGTGGGGGATTCGTTTTAAAGGGTCGGGGTGGGTTTAGGGGTTGTTTTGGTGTGCTGGTTTTCCCACCCTCCCCCGATTTATGATTTTTCACGATAAATCGGGGAAATTTCTATTGTATCACGACTCTAACGATTTTTGACGATTTAAAAAAATATCTGACGATTTTTTTAAATCGTCAAAAAACGATTCACATCCCTACTGGCAAGTACCCAAACATTAAATAGATCCCATGCTACTAATGCCAGCAACAAGCAGTGATTATTCCCAATTGATTAATAGCAGTTTATGGACTTCTCCTCCTCCAAGAACTTATCCATTAGTTGCCTTTCTACATCCTCTGACAACAAACTCCAGAGCTTAATTGTATTGAGTGAAAAAGAATTTTCTCTGATTTGTTTTAAATGTGCTACTTACTAATTTCATGGAGTGCCCCCTAGTCCTTGCATTGTCCAAAAGAGTAAATAACTGATTCACATCTACCCGTTCTAGACCTCTCATGATTTTAAACACCTCTATCATATCCCCCTTCAGCCATCTCTTCTCCAAGCTGAACAGCCCTAACCTCTTTAGTCTTTCCTCATAGGGGAGTTGTTCCATCCCCTTATCATTTTGGTTGCCCTTCTCTGTACCTTCTCCATCGCAATTATATCTTTTTTGAGATGCGGCGACCAGAATTGTACACAGTATTCAAAGTGCAGTCAAACCATGGAGCGATACAGAGGCATTATGACGTCATGCAAGGCTGTAAAATTTGCCTAGGATATGTAATACCACTAGTCCTGAGAGAGTACACCACAGAGCCCCACGTTTCACCAATTCCCATATCCCTGAAGGGCACGTCATAGGGTTCGTGGAAGTATGGCAGAATTGCAAGTTTTTAAAAAAATATTATCACTGACACTATCTGCCACTACTCTGGGAACCCTGATCCCTGCCTCCCCACCCTCCCAGCATTGGGATACTTCCCCCCCACCACACATATACTTTGGTCTCTTAGTGATTTGACCTACTCTATACCTTTGGGAGAAGGGAATGGCATCTCATCCCTCAACTCAGGCAGCAGATGGCCGTGAGTTGCTCCTGACTATTTTGCACCAAACTTGTCACCCAATTTGTAACATGCAGTGAACTTGCCAGCTGGAAAAGTATATAAATATAAATATGATGATGATACAATTTAACTACATTTCCAAAGGAATGCAGCCTTTCCTCTCTGGCTTTTGCCTCTTATTTCTCCATTAGGGATGTGAATCGTTTTTTGACGATTTAAAATATCGTCCGATATATTTTAAATCGTCAAAAATCGTTAGGGCCACGATACAATACCAATTCCCCCGATTTATCGTCAAAAAATCGTAAATCGGGGGAAGGGGGAGGGCAGGAAAACCGGCACACTAAAACCCCCTAAAACCCACCCCCGACCCTTTAAATTAAATCCCCCACCCTCCCGAACCCCCCCCCCCAAATGCCTTAAATTACCCTGGGTTCCAGCGGCGGTCCATAGCTAAATCGGAGGAAGGGGGAGGGCAGGAAAACCGGCACACTAAATCCCCCTAAAACCCACCCCCGACCCTTTAAATTAAATCCCCCCCCCCAAATGCCTTAAAGTACCCTGGGGTCCAGCGGCGGTCCGAAACGGGCCGAAAACCGGCACACTAAATCCCCCTAAAACCCACCCCCGACCCATTAAATCCCCCCCCCCCCTCCCGAACCCCCCCAAATGCCTTAAAGTACCCTGGGGTCCAGCGGCAGTCCGAAACGGGCTCCTGCTGTTGAAGCGTGTTGTCTTCAGCCGGCGCCATTTTGCAAAATGGCTGCCGCAAAATGGCGGCGGCCATAGACCAACATGATTCGACCGCAGGAGGTCGCTTCCGGACCCCCGCTGGACTTTTGGCAAGTCTTGTGGGGTTCAGGAGGCCCCCCCCAAGCTGGCCAAAAGTCTCTGGTGGTCCAGCGGGCATCCGGGAGCGATCTCCTGCCGCGAATCGTTTTCCGTACGGATAATGGCGCCGGCCATACGTGTATGGCCGGCGCCATTTTCCATACGGAAAATGGCGCCAGCAGGAGATCGACTGCAGGAGGTCATTCAGCGGAGGTCCGGAACCCTCACTGAACGACCTCCTGCAGTCGATCTCCTGCCGGCGCCATTTTCCATACGGAAAATGGCGCCAGCAGGAGATCGACTGCAGGAGGTCATTCAGCGGAGGTCCGGAACCCTCGCTGAACGACCTCCTGCAGTCGATCTCCTGCCGGCGCCATTTTCCATACGGAAAATGGCGCCGGCCATACGCGTATGGCCGGCGCCATTATCCGTACGGAAAACGATTCGCGGCAGGAGATCGCTCCCGGACGCCCGCTGGAACCCCAGAGACTTTTGGCCAGCTTGGGGGGGCCTCCTGACCCCCACAAGACTTGCCAAAAGTCCAGCGGGGGTCCGGAAGCAACCTCCTGCGGTCGAATCGTGTTGGTCTATGGCCGCCGCCATTTTGTGGCGGCCATTTTGCAAAATGGCGCCGGCTGAAGACAACACGCTTCAACAGCAGGAGCCCGTTTCGGACCGCCGCTGGACCCCAGGGTACTTTAAGGCATTTGGGGGGGGTTCGGGACGGGGGGGGATTTAATTTAAAGGGTCGAGGGTGGGTTTTAGGGGGATTTAGTGTGCCGGTTTTCCTGCCCTCCCCCTTCCCCCGATTTAGCTATGGACCGCCGCTGGATCCCAGGGTAATTTAAGGCATTTGGGGGTGGGGGATTTAATTTAAAGGGTCGGGGGTGGGTTTTAGGGGGTTTTAGTGTGCCGGTTCACGATTTTAATGATTTTCACGATATTCTAAACACCCAAACGGCAACAATACGATTCCCTCCCCCTCCCAGCCGAAATCGATCGTTAAGACGATCGAGGACACGATTCACATCTCTATTCTCCATACTTTGCAGCATTTTATGTTAACACAGAACCAGGATAGTTTTAGGAATGATGGAGGCAATATTCAGCCACTGAGCGCTTGGCCAGTTAGCCAGATGACTAGCAGGGTATATTCAGCAGTGTGGTTTATGCCACTGAAAATACCCGGCTATTTGAAAGTTAGTCAGATATGTTTATCCAGCAAACTTTAGGACACGTCAGTGGCATGATCACAATTAGCCACATAAGTTAACCAGCTAACTCTGAATATCAGAGATAGCTGGTTAATTTATGCAACTAACTCCTGTCCTTCCTGAAATGCTTCCCTCTAATCCCCAAAATGCCCGTTACTTTTCCGGATAAATTCTAGCCAGCTAAGGCCTGTATTTATCACAATGCACTAAATATCGTCTGTGATAGAAAAAGGGGTGTGTTTTATGGTAATAGGCAGTTTATTGCAGTTTGCACTTATACCTATGTGAAGAGCTAAGTTACTGCAAGTGGTGGTAACTTTTTTGCACTTTGAGATAAGTGCCAGAATGTGGTATTTCCTACATACAACCACTGGGGGGACCATGTTTATTATCAGGGCCACTGAGGAGAGGGGGGAGAGAGTGAGAGAGAGAGACTAGCCATAATGCCCTCACACTAGATAGGTATTTATATCTCTATGGGAGGCCTACCTAGTAACTTGAGGTGAGGTTTAGGTAGTAGTGTAGGGGGTTAGGGCCACTTTGACATTCAATGAGAGACGTACGAACAGAACAGTGCTCTCTTGTGAACATTTAATGACCCTCGGAGTGAGGAAACTCACCCAAAGATGAGATTTGTGCAATGTTCTCTTAACCTAGCTTGATGTACCCAGGTAGTACATTGTAAAGCCTTTCACCATTCATTTGATAATCTACGATGGAGGGTTTTAGAGCAGATTCATGAGAATCCACGTGGGGGAGATCCCAATAAAATTTTAAATTTTAAAGAGCAGCAGTGGATTTTCAGATTAAAAACAGAGGCCCCTACAGGATTGAATGCAAATATCGAGTGGTATTCCCTGTGTTAATACGTTACACAAAGGGGAGGTACTGAGTGACGCACGGATGGGAGTGTCAGCCACAAGGAGATTTAACTCAGTTCCGGGGGTTGCCCTGTACCTGAAGGAAGAGATCCGCCATATTGTGAGAGAGTAACTCTGTTTTGCGAGAGGAGGTCGTTTAAGAATATAGAAACATATAGAAATGACGGCAGAAGAAGACCAGTCGGTCCATCCAGTCTGCCCAGCAAACCCCACACCCATCCTTTCTCATACTTATCTGTTTCTCCTGGCTCCTAGTAACCTTATGTTCTAATCCCCTTTCACCCTCACTGTGCTCTCCCTCCCTCCCATCCTTATACACAATACATTCCCCCACTGTGCTCTCCCTCCCTCCCATCCTTATACACAATACATTCCCCCACTGTGCTCTCCCTCCCTCCCATCCTTATACACAATACATTCCCCCACTGTGCTCTCCCTCCCTCCCATCCTTATACACAAGATTTAAAATCTGATTACAGTTGTGTAGTTTAATTTTTGTGGTGTTTTTGACACAGAGCATTACCCTTGAGAAAGGACAAGTATGTCCGAAACACGGTCCCATGTCGGGAGATTTGAGTACAGCGGTGAGAACAGCTGTACTCAAGAGATTCAGAAGATTAATCTAAATCATAATGTGGAGATAATCATCGGGAATAAAAACAGCTGCAACGGAATGATTGGCTCATTTGAAATAAGCTAAGTAGTTCATGGATGGACTTTTTAATTGCTGCATATAAAAAAGGTTAAAGAAATATTGTTGCATATAATAATTCAGCAATGTGACTTATGATTATATATAAGGCAGAGCCATAAAGCGTCAAGCTATATCGATGAAGTCTATTATGAAGGTCACTTACTCCTAATCTAGAAATTGTCTTGTCTTATCATCAGCATCAGTGAATGTTGCAAGTGGGGATGTATGTTGGAGTAGGTGTAAGGTAATAGTTAGTACCAACTATCCATCATAAAAATAGTAGTCACTCTCTGGTTCATATTTAGTTGACTTCATGCTATATTTATAGACATTTATAGAAGATGCCAGAAGTCATTTCAAATGAATCGGTCAGTTGGTAAAATGGAACCAAAATGTTGTGCCAAGGAATGAGAAACCCTGCAGAAATATGACTGCAAGTGGAAAAGATGTTGTCTGATGTCACAGATAGAAAAAGAATCATTGGATCTATGATACATTTCATCTATAGTACCTGAATTGAGTCTGCTTTGAAGTGGCTGAAAGGCAGAACATAAATACAATAAAATATCATTAACTTAGATTGTGAGCCCTCTGGGGATAGGGAAAAAAACTACAGTACCTAAATATAATCTGCTTTGAAAGTGCCTGAAAAGCAGAATATAAATAAGATGCAGAATTCATAAATAAAATGTTCTATAAAAGCAATACACGCAAATATAGTAGCAATGCGACTTTAACATTATATTAGAACTAATAACATTAGTAATGCATCAAGTGCTAAGAAGAAAATGCAGGCACTCAAGCATCTGGGCACTTTGTTTACTGAGTATCAGAAGGAACTACATAGAAATGTGACCTTGAATTCTGGGCCACCATTTAGATAAATGTATATGGTCTTACAGAACTTACCATTACAGAAAGTAATGCATTCTTACGTATTCTTCATATTGCTTATAGTCGTTAATGAGTTACTTGGATGTAGGTACACACATTTTTTACCTGCATACACAGGCGCACATGCACGCACGTATGTCAGTTCGCACCAAAGGACGCGGACATTTTATAACATAAACGTGTATATGAGCGCACGGTATAAAAGAGGCTACATGTCTGCATATGTGCACCCAATTTTCCATGGCGTGCATGCAAATGCCGCCTCTACCACGTGAGTGTTGGATTTTAGTAGACACGCGCGCTGATGAAATCACCAGTTTCCCAGTTCATACCCAGTTCGCCCAAGTAAGGGATAGGACTTCCTCACCCCCTACTTAAATAGCCTCCCTTTTACCCTGTTAGCACCATCTCCTAAAAGCCCCACTGACTAGCCTAGATTTTTTTATTTTATTATTTACACGCAATCCATAGCAGTAGTAAAGGGGACCCCGACATGCACTTGTGCACGTAGATACTTAAGCATACATTTGATGTTAAAGTCCCCAAACGCCCATATCCTAGCTCATTTCCCACCCAGGCCATGTCCTGTCCATTCCCCGCCCCTTTTTTTGCAACTTCTTATTTGTGCACGTACTGGGAGATATGCGCGTACCGGGAGGCTTTTAAAATCCACTCGGCGCACACCGACCGGGCATACTCGCATATCTCATGGTCTTGGAGTGCGCTGGGCTTTTATAATTCACCCTTAATCCTTCGGAATTTGCAAAGTCGATTAAACATTTTATCCACTTCCTCTCCAGATTTAGACGTCTTGCCCAATGCACTTACCCAATTGTTTCTCATTTCCATTATCAGCCATGACAGATGACGTACCCACACTTGTATGGTGAATCAGAAGATACATCATTTAGGCTATTTTTTTTAAGCAGGAACAGTGATTTTTGTTGTGAAACAAAGTACTTATTTTAGTTTCCCATGTCCAGAAATAACAATCACAAAATGACTTTTTGTGTCAGGTAAGCAACTGGACCAAATAGCTCTATATGGCCATCAATCCTGTCTTTGCCACGATGTTTGATGTTATTTATAGTTTGTAACCGATGAATGGTTTGGATATTTTAGTTCTATGCTGATCTCTAAAAATATTAGTGATTTGCAATACACTGTACACATTTTGACATCTTCGGCTAATGGCTGCAAGGTTCCTAACATGGAAGCACAGCTTGTTTGTTAAGTTTATAAGATTCAGTAAGGAAGGAGGAGAATATTGCACAACCCATCCACTGCAATCTCCAAGAGAATAAAGAGCAGATGCAATCTACTGAAGCCTCAAGATTCATCCAGATCTTCTGACAGAAAATGTATGCATAAAAAACAAAACAATGCAGTAATGTAAGTTTGTTTGGGTTGTTTACTGCCCGGTAGATCAAGCCTTACTAATTACATTTAAAATCAAGAAACTTGCAACATGCTACTAGGCTACAAGATAGCATTGGTAAACAAGCATTAGATTACATTGGTACCAATGATTTACCAGGCAATTTGAGGCACATAACTAGTCTGAATGTTGTTAGAAAACCTTTGTTAAACTGGATTTGCTGTATTTGAAAAAGACTGCAAGCCTCAAAGGTTCCTATTTTTCCCTGGGACTATTATAGCAAGAAATATTCAGAGCCCTGGAAAATGCTTGAACAAATGTGTATGTTTCCAATTTTTGTGACTAGCAAGTGAAATCCAGTCATCTTGTATTCTTACAAGCAGCATTTGTGCGGCCTTAAAAGTCAGATTGCCTGGTCATCTAGTGATGGGATCACTTTCCTTTCCCAGCAGTATTCCTTAGAATGAAAAGCTCAAGGGCGAGGGGGTCATTAGATAATGCTGAAGGGAGAGAAGCTCTTAAAACGAGAGGAAATATTTTCTTTTACAGAGAGAGAGAGAGAGAGAGGAGGAGATGTGGAACAGACTTCCAGCAGAAGTTATAGGAGCCAAAACAGTGACAGGCAGGAAGCAATCTTAGCGGCAGAGGGAGGAGGAATACTACAAACAATAGAAAGGTGCACATGGGCAGATTGGGTGAGCCAAAATAGTCCTTTACTTGCTGACGTCTTTTCCTGTGTTTCTGTACCTTCCAGTAAGACACACGTGGTTCTTTCAGTGCACACCACAGATGGCACTGTGAGTAAAAAAAAAATAAAAGATTTGAATTCCAGTTAAAATCTAATTATGGAAAAATAAATACTATTTATAATTATTATATATGCTTGACCTCAGCTTGCTTTAGTTGCCTGCCAGTGCTTGATCATTGATCTTTACAAAAGTATTATTTAATATTCCGAATGGATTGCTATCCCCCCAGCAGTTCTTCATTGGGGGAGCCTCGATAAGCAACTCTGCTTCACTCGTCACGCTCAATAGGTTTCGGTGGTCGATAGATATGCGTGCACGAGTGTAACTGTGTGTGTGGTCTAACTATGGTGCTACACATATCATTATTTTACATGCAAGACAAAAAAATCCAATGGGAACGGTTCATGTCACCAATTTGCAAAAAAAAGAAAACAAAAAAACTGTCTTTTATTTATTTCTGCGCTGTCTTTCAAAGGGATCCACACTTCTGCACCAGCCTTCCTTTCTTCTGATTAAGTTGTAATCATCTAAAACCAGATTCCAAACTCCCCCCCCCCCTTCTCCCTCCACCGAGATTGTGTTTGTTTTATACCCAAATGTCACATTGTACAACTGGCGCAAGCGAGAAAAAGGCCACCGTGATCAATGGAGGGCCCAATCAAAGCCTAACAGATAGGGCAGCCATTTGCCACTGTTTGATATAAAAGGTGTTTTATGTCTCATCACTTTTTTTGTGTCACTGAAAGAATGCTTCCTACATGCGGATTCATTAAAGTGCAAACATTAAATATTGATTGATGCATTATCAGCATGGAGCAGTTGCCTGCACTCAGATTGATTCCTGCAGTGATTTATTGTCATATTTGTGGAGTCATTTCACTTGATAACAAAGAGAGATCGCCTGCTGCCTCTGCTTACCCCACTCCGCTTCCTCCTTTTTCTCCTCTCGGCATCTCCTCCTTTTCTTCCAGAGACATCCAGGTTTGCAATAAACGAAACACCTTCATCTTACTGTCAAGAGAGAGGCACCGTGCTTTTAAGTTTCACCCTGGTAATTACTAGGATCAATTAGCAGCTTAGGACAAAGAGTAACAAATTCGCCCCCCCCCCCCCCCCCCCATCTTGTGGCAGGTTCACGGATAAAGCCTGATTTGTTTGTAAAAAGCCAAACGTGGAAATCATCTTGTTTTTGCTAATAACAGATTTTAGCTAACACTGCTTCAAAAGGGTCTCTTTTATCAGGCTTCCAAGCCTTAACTTAAATCATGCAATCACTTGCTCAGCATAGGCAGAGGTTAAGAAAGACAAAAAATCAGTGGAGTTTCTCCCCCATCCCCTTCCTCTTCCTCCCTAATTCTCTCCCCTTTGCAACCAAACAACAGCGGAGAGACTTCAGGCATCCCCATTCTCCACTGTGTGTGATATAAGGAGAGACGAGGGGGGCTGGATTGGGGAAACTCCTCCCCTCCCCCCTCCCTTATCAGAATAATCTAGAACCAGGGGCTGAGACAAGGTTAGTGAATGAATGGCCCCCTTCCGCCTCCTGAAGTTCATATCCTGGGGGTTTTCACTTGCACTGAGGGCTCCACCGCGGAGGAGCTGCTTCGGATAATCCATTGCAAGAGGAGGACACTCCCCAGCTGTTCATGAAAGATTGCTCTCTTTTTTTTTTTACTTTAGGAGAACCACCTTTCAGGGTGTATATATATATATATATATATATATATATATATATATATACATAGATTATATATAGCCAAAAACTCATGATATCACCATTCTACTTTCTGATTCCATGAATAGAGAAAGTGAATTATGAAAACGTCCTAAAGAATGATTTTCTTCTAGTCACAGACCTTGCTTGTTTTGTTGCTGTTGTTGTTATTGTTGTTTTTTTTACTCCTGTTTGTGACATTCTTAGCCTTCGCTTAGCATTTTGAAGAAGAAAAAAAGAACAAAAAAACAAAAAGGCCAGATTAATCAAAACCTAACACATGGAAGAAATTACGAATGGAAGAAGGAATTGTAATAGGAAACTGGTGATCCTGATGAAGCAGCACAGTGAAGCATTAACCTTTTAGTCCGTACAACTGCAGCTACGGTCACATAGTCCCTAAAAACGGCGAGCTCTCTTCCATACCAGAGCGGTGCCTTAAATAAATGTTGGCCATGTCGAGCTGGCTTTCTAGGAATGGCGTGCTCAGATTTCTGTGAACCGCTGTCACACAAAAAAAAACCGTGCCTGCTGCCTGATTCGGAAGCGGCAGAGTGCCACAGCTTTTCGGCAGCTGAATAAAAATACTTCGGCCGATGGGTCGTCCCCCCCTGCTTTCTCATAGTGGACTGATTTCCAACGAGGGGGGGGGGTGGAAATGACAAAGCCTTCGTCTGGCACGCGCACCTCGGGGGTAACACGAACGTGGCAATGGTGCGAGCCTGCACAGAGCCCAGAGTGGCTCGGCCTTTGGCTTACATTAAATGCTCACAGACTTTCTGCTATGCATGCAGCTATATCCTGTTTATTGTTTGTTTTTTAAAGCATGTTAATATTAATTAGGGATAAAGCAGGACTGGGGGGGGGGGGGGGTTAACAATTGATTAAAAGTAAAGAGTAAATGCTGTTTCTATTTCACAGCTTCTGTAAAGCAGGGTAATTTTAACTTATTTCCTTTGGTCGTTCCCAGGAGCCTTTTCAGAAGGGTCTGATGCTCTTGGCTAAGCAGACATAACCCTCGGTGCATGTATAGCGATCCTGGAGATTAGGGAATTTAGCCTCTCTCGGAGAGAAACCAAGTCCATATTTGCTAGGTGATAAAGCTGTGTTGTAGAACTGATACAGTTTACGACTTATTCGTTCTGACTGGCATTCCCTAGGAACTGGCGTCACCAGGCACACTACACATAATACACATTTTAGGTTATACTTCATTGCTGATGAGTCCTGCAGGCCAGCATAAACAACTGCTTCCTTCTGTACTTCTCAAATGTAAACATTGTTTTTCTGGGTTAATAAAGAACTTGGTGACAGGGGAATCTAAAAACCATAGAAGGAATATACTGTGCCATTGAATAGCACCATATACAAGAAATGTGTTGTCTTGCATCTCCTTTTTGGAGAATAAGGCAGTATATAAATGTACATATAATCTAATAGTATGCTACTTGTACTATTGCTATACTGTGTTAAATCTACCAAGAGTCTGAAAACAATATGATCACTCTATTAGCACAGAGCTAAAACAGGTTTGTCATCAACTACATTGTAATCTGGAAGCATTTGCAACCGCTCTAGCAAAGAGTAATTGTCTTGTCTTAGGTAAAAGATCTTAATTGAAAGTGAAATAGTCTGTGGATGTTTTCTCAGTGAGAATTTGACGTTATGGGCTTTATGCATTTTCTGTGATGTGTATCCAAACCCGGAACCAAGGTAGTTTTGTACTCCTGTACCACTTGTCATTACTCCACAGTTTTCCTGTATTTATAGAACATGTCATGAATGTACTGACCTAATCACCCTCTTGACTGGTAAATTGTGATTAGTTTTCTTTAAAAAAAAAAAAAAAAAAAGACTTGACCATTTTTACAGCTACAATTACAAGCTGTGTCCTGTGCAAGTGTGTTATTTCCTGAAATTGTATGTTATTGGCTTGACAAAAAAAAAAAAAAAATCTGAAAAAATAGTTTGAGTTAAATGCATATCATTTTTATAAGAGCCCACATCATGTTATTTTACAGTTCCTGGAAATTAAAACTTTGATAATAAATGTAAATTAAGGTACAATAAATTATAAGTTATCCGCTGACCAGTGTCTGATTATATGTTTTGTAATTAGTGCCAGTTTCCTACACATAATGTTGGTCTTAATAACTATGCTATCTCCGGTAACATTTCTGATTTTTTTTTTTTTTTTACATTTTGATTATTTAAACGATAGTATTTTCTCCTGTGTCAGTAATGCGGTCATATTAGGAACCTCGTTCTCATAAAGCCAGGAGAAAGTATGTTTTATGAAATGCCTGTATATATATATATCTTGCAGTCCTCTTTCCATTTACTTAGTGTAAGTTTTATGTTCTATTTATTTCAGCATTTCTGTCATGGTAAATACCACTGCGTTTGGTGCGTTACTTGAGTATGAATACTGTATCAAGCATTTAAGGGAAGGTAAGTGCTTTGATCCCTTGTGTAAAGTTCCATCTCCCGCCAAGCAATTGGCAATAAATAATCATCACATGAACCCTTTGAAAATATCAGCAAACAGGCGGCATTTTGGCTCGGTCCTGTTGAGATCCGAATCTCATAACTTGCATTCCATTAAAAACAATGCCTAATGGAACAAACTGAGCTCGTCTCCTGCGTGGACTGTAACTTGCACTGTAATAGGAATTCAGATTTCTGAGACCTATAATTACGTATAGCTCATTGAACTATAAATAAGCTACCGCAAACTATAGCACTAGTCAGACATATCTTAAGGCATAGTTATCTGCAAGCCGTTTTTTTATTTATAGCTTTTTCTATCGGCTAATGATACTGCAGAGTTCGGGGCCCTGACAGTAAGGAACACTAATAAAATATATGAATGGTTTCTACAGCCTCACGCCATTCGTTTCTTGCAGCAGGATCAGGGGTGTGTGTCAAATCCGTCCTCAGCTAGGAAATCTCTGGGGGCCACTGCTTAAGTCTTTTGATGCAGCTAGTAATTCCAGCCTTCACCATTAAAGCTGCGTTTTCTAACTGTCCCTTGATAATTTTTGTGAAGACTTAAGACAAGTAAGACTATCCAAAGGCATCGCTAAGGTCAAGCTGTGGCAGAAAGTGGTCTGATTTTATCCTGGAGATTGATGCTCGTATCACCTTTATTTTGATTCAGCAGCTGAGGTTACGAAATGTTCTTGCAATCACCGATAACGCTGGATCAGGCTACAAGAGGAGCAGCACAGTTTTTTTTAAATACTGGTGCAGCTTTACCTAATGCAATAGTAAATCGGCGGTGGGCAGTATTTTGCAATTAAAAAAAATATATATTAAAAATACAGTTGCAGTTATACTAGATCCCAGAAGCAATGAAGAAACTTCTTTTGGAAAAAAAAATCCATTGTGATATAGTCAAGTAAAATAAAATGAATACAATAGTCAATAACACAAGCAGGGCTGTATTTTTACTTTTTGGACAAATATTTCTTTTTTGTCTGGCAGTTTCCTTCTGCTGCTTTGGATCTCCAGCTCAATCAGAATCAGCGTCTGTTGGGCTGTTGTTCTATGATCCTCCCTTCACAACTACTCTGGTCCTAGGTTTTTTGCATCACTCACCCAATTCAACCTAATCATTACAGCAGCGGTTCCCAAGCAAGGGTGCCAATCTGCGGCTCCATCCGGGGCCCAGCTAACAAAGTCTGGCCAGAGGGAGGGGCAATTTCCAAGGGTATTTCCATAGGTGAAACGGTGTTTTCCGAGCAGAAACGGCCTTTTGCAACATTGCGTATCCGATAGGTGGGTAAACTCACACACGTACTGCCTCTTCATATGTAAGTTAATCCAGGCAGAACAGAAGCATTCCCCAAGGTGGAGCTGGGGAAGGCTTTGCCCTAATGTGCAGGCCTTTGCATTTTCAAAAGTATGAAGAGAAACTTTCCTGGACATTTTCTGTGCACAGAATAGCAGGTGGAGTTGTCTGTGTGTGTACATCTGGCGAGATCATTTTCCAAGTGGTCTTATGCGCATAATCCCACTTCAGAAACTAGCGTAATTTGCATGCGTATTCTGCCACTTAATTTAGCCAGGCTGTTTTAAAACTATCTCCACGCGGGGACTTTTTACCCCTTTTGTCTTTGCGCCAGATTTCAAAGTGAAAGTAATAAAGTGTGCACGTTATTTCACTTTGAAAATTATTCCAGCAAAAAACCACCTCTGCACATTTATACATTCAGTAATAATTACCAGAGAGTTATTGAGAAAAAGAATCCATGCCTGCTTCTAGAAATGAAAAAAAAAAAATGTGCAAGCCTTTTCCCAACGCATCTCTAGAAGCTCCTCTCCTTACTGAGGGTAAAGTTAGGTGTGCAGTGGCACAATGAGTAAACTGGTTTAAGTCGTCTCTCGAGAATGATTTCCAGCGTCTCCTCATGGCTTCTGCTGGAAACAGCAGAAGCCCTGGAGAACGAGTTCTCCAGGGCTTGACTTTTGTCAGCCACACTGTTTAACATAGCTGATCTGGATTTCGACTGTGAGCTTTATGAAGAGGATATTCAGTTTGCTTTTACTATTGGTCCACATCATTGGGAGTGGAGTATACAGAATAAAAAAATGTTGTTATGATACCATCAGACAGTGGCTGCAAGTTAACAGATTGTCTATGAACATCAGTAAAAATGAAATCTTGTTGTTGGCACGGTGTCCCTTGGATGATGTACTAAATCAATTGAACTTCAGGGTCAGCGCTTACCCAATGCCACTCAGGTCAGAAATATGGGGTTATTTAGATAACTCCTTTTCTTTGTGACATCATGCTGTTAAAATAGCACAAAAAAATTGCCCTCCTTCTATTTCAATTGAGATGTGGCTGTTATACTTCACTTTACTATGACAATGAACAAAACATATATGGGTAGATTTTAAAAGGGCCGCATCTGCCCAGAAACATATTCTATTTTATAACTTTTGCATGTAGGTAATAAAATCCTCTTTATTAGGTGCAGGAGTCTGGTTGAGAGAAAGAAAGAGAGAGAGAGAGAGAGAGAAGACTGTATAAGGCTCAGTCTGATACTCTATATATGGACCATTATAAGGGGGCATTTTGAATTTGGGGTGATTTTAGGGAGGTGAGTTGGGGTTAAGGGGGGTGTTGTTACAGACACATTCAGAGATATTCATTGTAAAATTGACATCATTAAAGAATTTTAGACCTTATGGTGAAAATTCTAACAAGAGGAGTTGATTTGTACACTACGGGGCGGATTTTAAGAGCCCTGCTCGCGTAAATCCGCCCGGATTTTCGCGAGCAGGGCCTTGTGTGCCGGTGCGCCTATGTTCCATAGGCCTACTGGCGCGCGCAGAGCCCCGGGACTCGCGTAAGTCCCGGGGTTTTCCGAGGTGGGCGTGTCGGGGCGGGGCCGATTGGTGCGGCGTTTTTGGGGCGGGACATGGCGTTTTGGGGGCGGGCCCGGGGGCGTGGTTTTGGCCAGGGGCGGTCCGGGGGCATGGCCGCGCCCTCCGGAACCGCCCCTGGGTTGCGTCTAGGCGCGCCAGCGGCCCACTGGCGCGCGGGGATTTACTTCTCCCTCCGGGAGGCGTAAATCCCCCAACAAAGGTAGGGGAGGGGGGTTTAAACAGGGCCAGGGGGGTGGGTTAGATAGAGGAAGGGAGGGGAAGGTGAGGGGAGGGCGATAGCGAATTCCCTCCGAGGCTGCTCCGATTTCGGAGCGGCCTTGGAGGGAACGGTGGCAGGCTGCGCGGCTCGGCGCGCGCCGGCTACACGAAATAGGCAGCCTTGCGCACGCCGATCCAGGATTTTAGCGGATACACGCGGCTACGCGCGTATCTACTAAAATCCAGCGTACTTTTGTTGGCGCCTGATGCGCCAACAAAAGTACGCTAAGGCGCGCTTTGTGAGAATCTACCCCTACGTGTCTGCTAGCTACATTGAACAAATCAACTTATTTCATCACTTATAAGGTCAAAATTTTGTTAATGTCAGTTTTACAATGGATACCTCTGAATGTGTCTGTAACACCACCACCCCTAATCCCAACCCACCTCCCACAAACTCACCCAAATTCAGTGCCCCCTTACAATGGTCCATATATAGAGTATCAGACTGAGCCTTATAAAAAGTCTCTCTCTCTTGCTCTCAACCTACTTATATGATTCGATGTGTTATATACTGCTGAAAGTGTTTTAATGAAATTACAAAACAATTATTGAATTAATATGATATATGCTAATTATATACCAGTTAATCAGAGGTACTCAAGTTATGGAAGCATTAGAAAAAGCAAACAATCTGGCTTGATTTGAGACAATCTGCATATCACAATACATAAAGTCTTCTAAAAAAATAAATATATATATATACACAGGATATATGCTAACAGGTCTGTTGGTACTTTCCTTAGTAAATATTTTGACCCATTCTATTCATGACTCTTTCACTGCTATAAAACTAAACTAATCAACGGATCTAGATTTAATATTCTGCTGTTTTCAACACTTCAAAGTTTACATCAGAGCAGGTACTAGAGGCATTTCCCTATCCCCACAGTATTTACAATGTAATTTTGTCCACCAGAGGGTAAAGTGACTTGCCTAAGGTCACAAGGAACAACAGTGGGATTGGAACACTGGTTCATAGCCCACTGCTTTAACCACTAAGCAACTCTTGCACTATGCTACTCCTCAATGCAAGACAGCATAAGATTTCTGCCTTGATATGAAGGAATACTATGCTATGCCCTGGACATGGCATATACAAATGCAACCTGGGATTTAGAAATATACTGTAGTAATGCATGGCGTAATTAGTTACAAGAAGCATAGTCGAAGACCAATACTTGATTTGAGTCAATCTAACTGTGGTAATGGAAACATTATTGGAATCAATATTTATTTATTTATTTTTGGTTTTTATATACCAGAAGTTCCTGTATAAAATACATATCACTCCGGTTCACAGGTAACTGAAATAACTACCGCCGTGTGGCGGTTTACATGGAATACAATATTAAAGAAAATACAATATTAAAGAAAAGGATTGTGAATATCTTGAATCCAGCAGATTGCAAGATCTGGGACTGATTTCTTGGACTGGGTGATGGACGACCTGAGAATAAGATCAGAAAAAAGTGGTGGGTTGGATTTATTCCAATTTCAATATTTCACACAGGTAGTTCCTAAAGGAACTTAGAAGCCTGAGGGAAGGTCCTAAGTTGGTAAACTTGATTAGAAACTGGTTGAGTGGTAAATGAATGCAGTTCATTTTGAGGCATGGAAGACGATCAGCATGGTCCCACAGGGATCAATCCTGAGTTCATGTCTATTTAGTGTCTCTATAAGTGGCATTGCAGAGGAAGACATGCTTTTTGCAGCTTAAGCTAAGATCTGCAACAGATTTGACATTCCATTGGGAGTGGAAAACCTTAAGTGAGATTAAGGAAGGTTGAGCAGTGATCAAGTGTATAGCAATTAATATTAATGCAAAATTATGCAGTTATGCACTTGAAGTGTACAAATGAAGGAAAGTAATATTTAAAAGTACATTTTAAAAGGAATGTGCGTGTAAAAATACACTTCATTTTCTAAAGGGAAGAGAGATAGAGAAGGAGAAAGAGAGAGAGAGAGAGAGCACCTCTGTATCAGGTCAGTCTGACACTCTAGATATATATGTGTCCCACTGTAGAGGGGCACTTTGAGTCAGGGTGGGTTTCTGGGATCGGGGTTGTGGTTAGGGGAGGTGTTGTTATAAACACATTCAGAGGTACTCATAGTAAAATTGACATCAGTAAAGAATTATAGCCTTTATAAATGATGAAAAGTCTAACAAGAGGAATTGATTTGAACACTGCAGTGCTAGCTGCATTGTAAAAATCTAACCTTTTCATCACTTATAAGGGCTATAATTTTTTATTGATGTCAATTTCACTTTGAATACCTCTGAATGTGTCTATAACAACATCTCCCCTAACCACAACCCACATCCCAGAAACCCACCCTGACTCAAAGTGCCCCTCTACAGTGGTACATATATATAGAGTGTTAAACTGACTCTATATTAGGGATGTGCATTGTTTTTTTGACGAATTAAAATATCGTACAATATTTCCTAATTCGTCTTGTATCGGTTAAACCGATAAACGATCACATGTTCCACGAATTTTCGGGAAAAATTGTTTTTCGGTTTAATGCGCACTAATGGGAGCTAGCATGCACTAACAGGAGGATGTGCGCACTAACTCCCTTAGTGCGCACTAACCCGGAAATGATTCGTCACAAAAAAAAAATACCGAACCACAAGAGATACGAAATTTCCCACGGTTTTACAAAAACGAAAGCAGAAACAATCGCCGGCACGATGCACATCTCTACTCTATGTAGAGGTTCTCTCTCTCTCTCAAAGTTATGTGTGTCAGTCTTAGATCCTCCCATGACCTACACCTTTTCCACCTCCTAGTACATGTGCCCTTCCTGGCTTCTTAAAATTCATGTTGCTTGTCATGGCCTGCATATGTAGTTGTTTTGTGCAAACACTTTTAAAATCTACCTCAAAGTGAAGACTGAAGAGCTAATAATCACTAAAAGGAGGAGAAACTGAGCAGAAGGAAGGGAGTTGATCATTTCTGATAATTTTAAAGTAGCTATGTGTGACCAAGCAGTGAAGAAAGCCAGAGGATTGCTACGATACATATTAAGGACTGGTATAGCAGCAGAAAAAAGGGTACAAGATATTAGTGAGACCTCATTTTGAGGATTGTGTTCATTCTGGAGGCTGTACCTCCAAACACAGAGGGAATCCAAAGGAAGGAGAGGGAATCCAAAGGAGGAGAGAGAATCCAAAGGAAAATTGTATCATGATCTGTACCATAATCCCTAAGAAGTGAGAAATATGTATATTTTGGAGGAAAGGAAGGGAAGAGGAATATGAAATTTGATAAAGACATTCAAATGTCATGAGTATAAATACTGTATACGAGGAAAGAATTTTTCATACAAAATTGATTATATCATGTTAGATGGTAGATAGACACAAGTAGTATAAGGAAGTCTTTCCTCATAGACATGGTGGTGCATGCATGGAACATCATCTTAGCAAAGGTGGTAAAATTACCAAATAGTACAGTATTGCAACAGAAAAGCCATGGACAACCACAGAATATTAGAAAAAGAAGTTAAAACTGGAGATCACTTGGGATCTGTGATATTGTAGTAAAATAGTCAGATTGTAGGGGCCTACCAATTTCTATCTACCATCATATTCTATGTTTTTCTAAAATCAAGTTTCCTGTCTGTATGTGATACTGTAAACAAGATATGTTAGCAAGATATTGTTTTGGCAGTAATAATATGCTTATGCTTTAGCCACTGATTAAAATTCATTATGGAATTCTCAATGAATTAGAGATGGAATAGGATATAATGACTGAGATGTTCAGTTTTTCCTCAGATAAGGCAGTAGATTATCTTATCATATCTTCAGTTCTATCTATAAATATATATTTTTGGTATTAATGTGTGCACTGCAGTCATTCACTTGATTACATAACATGTGGGAAAAATGAATGAAGGGGATTAAAGATGTCAGAATGCTAATGATAAATGAATAACGAAACCTTAGCAAGAGGAATCCTAAAAACATACTCATGATGTTTTACTAATTATAGACCCCCAACAAAATTATTGAAGAATACAATAAGTATTCAAAATGCCAGAATGAGAAAGACCAGCCATGGCTTTAGAGTGATGATTGATCTTGTACTCGGGAAGTGAATTGCTGTCATGAATTTCTTCTCTACGAGCAAGCTGTTGGGGGCTCAAGATCAGGACTTGCAACCGGTCACGATCCTAATGAAGCACTCTCTTTTGCTGAGATCCTCCAGATCTTGTTGTAAGTCAGTGAACCCAACTCTAAACTGCACTGCAGTCCAGTACATTAAGAGGGTGATTTTCAGTGGTCTGTGAAAGGCTAAAGTCTAGGAGGTAGATTTTAAAAGCCTTGTGTGTGCATCAATTGGGGAAGCGCTCCCACAAGTTGGGCTTGTGAGCACCAACTGAATTTTAAAAGCCACCAGATGCACACATATCTCCCGCTGCGCACACATTTCACCAGATTTCAAAAAGGGGTGTCTAAGCAGGGTGTGAGCATTGCAGGGCATGGCCATTGCAGGGCCTGGGCATTTTGGAGCATGCCCAAGAGATGTGCGTGTAAATACTTATGCATCCCAGCGGGCGCCCATGTCCTCTGCTGCATAACTTTATTTCTTCTATGGAGAACAAAAAACAAACAGACATTTTGTAAGGGTTTAAAGGGTCTGGGGTAACTAGGGGGAGTGCAGGCTATTAAACCAAGGGGTTTTGGAGGACCTAGCTCAACACTGGGCAAACTGGTGGACAAACTCGTGAAACTGGCTATGGCGTGGATACGTGCCGGTTTTAAAATACCTTGACATATGAGGTAGAAAAGTCTGCGCACATGTGAGCGTACCCAGGCTATTCTATAATGTGCGTGCAAGTTATAATATGGCCATGTATCTGGGTGTGTGCCGGCATACACACACCAAAGTGTGCCTGAGTGCCAGTATGAAATTACCATCCCTACATACAAAGTACACTCAGGCATTAGCCCTAGTTTTCACATCTAATTTATAATCATCAAAAGATGTGTGAGAAAAATTGTCTCTATATTTCACGTCAATAAATGTATATATTCCGATGCTTGTCGTCATCTTTATGCAAATTTTATTTCATTCCAAATAAGACTTCAACAGAAAAACTAGATATTATCACTGTATTCCACACAAATTTGTTAAACATTATAGTCCCCTGACATAGCCATGTTTTGCCGTGCGGCTTCTTCGGGAGGGACAGTAGCTGTCAAGTAATGTAAATAGAAATAAAAATAAAAGTAACTAAGGGATTTAAAAATATATGGACAAACAGTATGCAAAGAAGCATAATAGTTAAAATAATATAGAGCATCTAGTTATAAAGTAAGAAAACACATACCCGGGAAACATTTCCTCCTGCATACCGCACAGTGATATTCAAAGAACTGATTTAAAGCACTCACAGAAAAGTGAAAAAGTCACATGGCTATTGAGAGGCAATCATCAATCAGATGTCAAATTCATGTAAGAACAATTTCAAAATCTCATAAAAACAGACCAGGCCAGAAGAATGTAGAGTCCATAACTTAAGGATCCAGCGTTGTTCTCTCTGTAATAACATTTGATCCCTGTTACCACAGCATGGGGGTGGGGGGATCCAGTCAATGGCAAATAATCGAAGGTCTGACATAACATGATTATAGTCTATCCAGTGCTGTGTGAAAGGTGCAGTTTCAATTTGTCTATGAATGCTATTGCAGTGCTCATAGATCCGAGTTTTCAGGGGTCGCACTGTTTCCCCTACATACAACAAATCACAAGGACATATACCACCCACGAAGAGTTATAATCCGATGTAATATGTAAATTGTAAGGTCTGTTCAGAGATGAATGAATAAAGATAGAAAACGTCACAGAAAAAACACAGGTATAACAACTGCCACAAGGCTGATGGCCAGATGGTGGTGATGGGGGAGAGGGGGGGTCGAATTAGAATTACGACCTTGAAAAGCAAAGTGCAGGGATCCTCAATATATTGTAATGGTGCCAAAATGGACCAGTGGGAATGGATCAACTTATAGATCTGCCCTGCCACAGATGAGAAGAGAAGAATACATGTTAGATCTGATAATTATTCTTTAGAGCGCTGGATAAACAATAAATTCCTATTAACATACAGGGCTTGTTTGTAAGCTTGCCATATGACCTTACGAGTGTAGCCATGTTCCAAAAACTGTTGGGTCATAAATGTAGCCTGTGCAATTAAATTATGATGAGGGCTACATGCCCTCCGAAGATGGAAAAATTGACCAGTTGGAATGCTCTCATGAAGAGAACAAGGGAGACCACTATCATAGGCTACTAAGGTGTTCTTATCTGTGCTTTTCTTATAAATAGATGTAATCAATTTATGCTGTCCAATGACAACTAGCACATCCAAAAAAGGAATCTGAGAGGTACTGTAAGTGTGTGTAAATTTAAGGTTATCATTTTGAGTATTAAGCCAATTGATAAACAAAAGTAATTGGATCTCTGTGCCTTTCCAAACAAAGAAAATGTCATCTATAAATCTGTTCCAAATCATAATAAAGGGCCAAAAAGCAGAGGAATAGATGAGAGATTCAAAGACTGCATGTGAAGTCCAGATCCACTGTGGCACCCGTCGCAGTGACTTTAATTTTCAAAAAAAGCCAGTGGTCAAACTTAAAATAATTCCTCGTAAGGGCAAGATGAGTCAAGGTGTCTAAATATTAGACTTTCATAAGATGCTTGTCAGCACATTTTCAAACAAAGATATGACTCAGAATTTAATTAGAACCAATTTTTTTTTTTTTTTTTTTTTTAACGAAGATTCGGGTTTTATTTGCCAGTAGAGATGTAGTTTGCTGCTCATTTGCCTTAGCTTTGATCGTCCTCTGGTAGAATTCCAGCTCTTTGCCCTCCAAGATATAGCCGTCTGCTCTATTTAGACAAAGGATACAAGAAAATTAATAGGGACACATATGGGCAAGGGACGTCATTGAAAGAGTTATTTATGTCTGAGTGGGTATAAAAGAAAGGCCTCTTTGAAGAACCATAATCTCAGTAGAGGATAACGTCCGTGTGGAAAGGATAAGCACATTAAATGAACCTAACGGCCAAAAGGTGGTAAAAACTTCATCCAAAGATATATTTGATGTAGATTGTCCTTCTACCAAAGGTCTGAAGTTTGGTGGGACTGTTGAGTTTGGGATCGTATCATTCGAGACATCTGTCTTGGTTCATTGGTCTGCATCCGACCTTGCGACCAGTGGGAATGAAAAGGACAAGGAGGGCGAAACATAACTGATGAGGAGGCCATAGAAGAAGAGGCAGATGAAATCTTGTCTCCGGATGAATCGTCAGAAGATGGGTCTGTAACTTGAGGTCTACGCGTAAGTATTTATTAGGGATGTGCAGACCAAAAGTTTATGTTCATAAGTCCATAAGTCGAAAGGGGGGGTCAATTTCGGTCAATATGGACATATGTAGAATTCCATAAGTTGAGTCTATGTCCATACGTGCACCGATTCCCTAAATAAAAATTTAAACCCCTCACCCTCCTTAATCCCGCCCCAAGACTTACCAAAACTCCCTGGTGGTCCAGCGGGGAGTCAGGACGCCATTTCTGTATTCCTTTGCGAGGAGCACGTGACGTCCGCGTCACGTCGGAGTGACGCGGACTTCACGTGATTCCCCATGCATTCGCTCCGGGACCCTCGTTGGACCCAACCGGAACTTTTGGCCAGCTTGGGGGGGTCAGGAGGCCTCCACTCCGACGTGACGCGGACGTCACGTGCTCCTCGCAAAGGAATACAGAAATGGCGTCCTGACTCCCCGCTGGACCACCAGGGAGTTTTGGTAAGTCTTGGGGCGGGATTAAGGAGGGTGAGGGGTTTAAATTTTTATTTAGGATCAACAATCGCGATTTCCAACGTATTCAACATAGCTATGTTGAATAAGTTGGAAATCTGATTGTTTTCGCCTCATCACTTTTTTAAGTTAAAAAAAAATAAGTTGCGTTTTACATATGCGGTCAAAACGAATGCACACCCCTAGTATTTATGTGCACAGCGTTTGCCGAGGTTCCCCTGCCGCGTAACTTAACTTCTGCTGTGGATAGTGTAAAGGTTTTAAAATTAAAAAACTCAGGTATAGTCAGCAGGGTCAGGGCTAATAGGGTAAAAGAAAGGCTATTTGGTTAGGGGGGGGGGGGGGTTACGAAGTCCTATCCTTTACCGGGGCAAACTGGGAACGAACAGGGGAAACAGGTATTTGTGTCAGCACGCATGCCTAGCAAAATCCCCTCACTTACACGGTAGAGGAAGCATTTGCAGGCACATCCACATGCCCATACAAAATTATACGCACATGTGCGTGTGTACTGATGATTTTATAACATACGCGCATATACACCATTATGGTATTAAATAACTGCATCCATTGGTGCTAGCCAGCATATGTGCATACATGTCCACCATGCGGCTATTTAAATAATGTCCTAGTGCCTATGGGAAAAAAACGTAATAAATCAGGTTTTATGTGCATACACAACTCTTAAAAAGGATTGCTTAGTGACTTGGTGTCTGTCTTGTGGTTTGTGCTCTGCTCCCATGTGGGCAGTACGTATGTGTATGTGTATTTTGCAAGTGGTGTTTTTATTCTTTATATTTTTATATTTGGTAATGATGGTAGGTTGTAAAGGTGATAACTTGGGGTTGAAAGGTTAATAGGAGAGGCATTGGAGGTGAGAGGGGTAGAGGTTAATATTTGCAAGAGAGTGAATAAATGCTTTTACAGAATCAATGTGAGCAAAACTGATTCAGTTCTTTTTAGCTGGTACAATAACTAGTATGAGGTGCTGATCAAAGAGATATGTGAGTTAAAGGTGGATCAATCAAAAACATTTGATTCACGGATAATTCACACACTTCTTGATTAGTAACTCATGACTCATTGGGATTTTTTCATTCCTGCTAATGATTTCCAAATTATTTTATGTTTGATTTATTTTTATTTGATATCCCACTTTTTCCCAGGAAAAACACAAGTTGGATTACAAAAAAAGATGCAAGTGGATGTACCTATGGGTTTGGGGAAAGGGAGCAAAGACTGTATGGGTTGCAATTCATGTGTACACTGATTTCACATCATTATGGAGGTTACCTATCAATAAGGTAAACAAACACAGCAGCACCCAAATGGTATAATTCTGTTTTCAGTATTAAGGGAGGATACCTAGCAGTAGGATGTGTGGAAATGCAGAGAAGGCTTGGCTGAATAACCAGATTTGGATTTTTTTTTTCCCCAAAAGGAAGAGGAACAGGTTTTCTTACTTATGTCCTATGGGATATTATTCCATAAGTTGCATGCAAAGTAGCGGAATGCTCCAAGCCTCGTGCGGGCTCGTCTTCTTGTGGCTAGTAGATACCATAATGATTCACTGATCATGGTTCGTGTTTCACGAGTCATTTTTTTGGGAATTTCAGTGGAGGAATTTAGTGATTAGTCAGTTTTTGGACTTTTTATAAACTACATTTATCTTTTTTTTTTTTTACTTAGCTGCTTTATCTATGTGAACATCGCAAGGAAGAGGGTTGAAATTTCATTTATTCTGACTGATTGATATTTTTTTTTTTTTTGCCATTTAGGAAAAGCAAGTAGAAAACCTCAATCCATTGATGCTTTCAGGCATCAATTGATGACATTCCAACAATGTAGCACTTTCCAAATGTAATGTGGACTGGATTAGGTAGAAGATAATAGTCAAAATTGCCTAAATGTATTTTTCCTTTTTGTCTTGGTGTAATCCTGAATTCCTATGTTTTATTAATGTAAGAATTGATAAAATTTCAATAAAATCTTAATTATTAAAAAAAAAAACTTCAATCCACAGATTATGGTCTGCAAACCTCACTAGTGGTCTGTTTTCATTCTGGGTTTCTTCCTTGGATTGGTAAAAGGAAGGCTTCTGAGTTTATGACGTGCTATAGCCCATTTCATTTATGAGTCCCTGATGGTGCCTAATGTATGTGAAAAGAACAAACACATACAATAAGAATGAGCCCATTCTGAATAGGATACATGGGTAGGATCACTGGAAAACTACTTGTGCAAAAAAAATAAATAAATAAATAAATTAAAAAAAAAAAATATATATATATATATATATATATATATATCCCTCCAATTCCCCAAGTTTTTATGATTCTGTGCAATTTTTGAATAATTATTTTCTACGTTTCTAACCTTTGTTTGCTGTAATTTTCTATGAGTAGAAAGTTAATCTCGTCAGAAATCAGCCTGTCTGTCTCCCTAAAACTAAACCAACAACTGGGGAGATTTAGACTCTCTCTCATCAGTTTTGAGTAGACAAGGCAAACATAAGAAGGGCTGTGATAGGTGAAGTGTATCATGGAGGAAGATAAACAGATACGGATTTTGGAACAAATGATATTTGGAGGAATGGAGCCTCGGTGGCAAAAACACTAACACTGTATCTAATATTAATTTGATTTTCAATTTAATTTGTTTTAAATATTTCCATTAATCCTTCCTAAAGGATCAAAATCAGTTACTTTGAAGGTGACTGTCACATATATGCAATGTTTATGAATTGGATAAATATTTTGAGAGTTTACCTAGCCATGTTCTTTTCACATTGAGTCAGTGTATGATGGCACTTATAGGTTTGGGATTCCAGAATATGCTTCAGCTGTATAGCAGGGAACAAAAAAAAAAAAAATACAAAATAAAAAAAGGACACCCAGCTTTCCTGGGAAAGTGGTGAAGTGTAATACGGTTGTCCCTGTAAATGACCAAATTGTGCAGAAAACATGACAAGACTGTGGAAAATCCTGCCGTTTCAAGGAAAACTCTCTACAACTGTCCATGAGTAGCAGCCAGGCAGTGTATCATGACATCAAGTAATCTCACCCTTATCGAAGTCTGCAGGAACAATTATACTTTGGGGGAAACTAGAGAAACAGATGGACACATTATGGCTAAGCTTAATGTTTTTCAACTTTACAGTTCAAATGTACATGTTATGATATGGACCTTTGTGTGATGAGTTTGCAGTTTCCTTAGATATATTCAATTATACATTTTTCCCTTGAGACATTCACATTATTTTTGACATTCTGTTTTTACTCTCTAAGAACAGTTCTTTAACCTCCCCACCTTTAATATTGTTCACTCTGAATTACTTTGGGAGCCAAAACTAACCTAGAATAAGCATTGATAATCAGCCCCAGATATAGCAGTGTTGTCTGGTGGCAAGAGAATTAAAAACTGTGAAACCTGGAAACCCAAGTTCAGTTCTTTTTGTATGCCCTTGAAAAATCCACTTAACCTCCGTATCTTTGCATGACCTTGAATGAATCCACTTAACCTCCATGTCTCCAGATTTAGATATGGTATGCATCCTAGGATACTGAAGGAACTAAAAAATGAAATTTCAGACCTATTAGTTAAAATTTGAAACCTATCATTAAAATCATCCATTGTACCTGAAGACTGGATGGTGGCCAATGTAACCTCGTTGAAGTGCACATATTGGGGTCCATTTGAAAACCTTGCTTAGAAATAATATACCCCAAAAAAGGTAAAGCTTCTCTTTAAAAAATGCATTTTTCTAGTTTTGCATAGAGTCTATGTTCTCTCAGACGTTGCAGTACTTGAATAACGTGTTGACGATGCGCCTGTAAATCGCAGGAGAAAACTAAAATGTCATCTAAGTAGACTACCACGCAGACATAGAGCAGGTCTCTGAATATCTCGTTAATAAAGTGCTGAAAGACGGCAGGAGCATTGGTCAGTCCGAATGGCATAGCAAGACATTCATAGTGTCCATCTCTGGTGTTAAAAGCCATCTTCCACTCGTCTCCCTCACGAATCCTGACTAGATTATAAGCTCCTCGGAGATCCAATTTTGAAAACACCTTGGCCCCCTGTAGACGGTCAAAGAGTTCAGCTATAAGTGGTAATGGGTACCGGTCCTTGATGGTCTCCTGCTCTCTCTGTACTCCCTGAGCTGTGTCACCTGTTGCTATAGAACTCGCCTCCCAAAGGTGAGGCCCAGTGGGTCTCCTCCCCATGGGCGGTACCACCTCTAACCTCGGGCCAGGGGGCCCACTAACTCACGGATCCTAACAATAGTATATATCTTTCCACTGCTAACTGCTTTTGCACACTCAAAATAAAAAAGAACAAAGAAGGCAGGCAAGACTGTGCTTCTCTTCACGTCAATCTGTCTGCAATTAACCTGAGACCACTGCACTGTGTGTGCTGTGCTGCATCAGGCAGAGAGACACAATAAATCAGTGTTCACATGTCTTGCTTAAATTCTACCTGTTTTACCCTTTCCCAAGTGAACTGAACATATAGCAATGCCTCTGTCACAGTGAGTGAATGTGCTGACTGTGCTGACTGTAACTGTAGCACTGAAGGTAGGCCCTGTGCCAATGCCTACCTTTTTAAAGTTTTTTCTAAAATTCTGAGCATACTTTCCTCTGCAAAATCCAGCAGAGCAAATGGAATTTCTTTGCTCATACTGTTCAGTGGGAGGACATTGGTGTCATTTGATCCAGATGACAGTGACAGACTAGTTAAAAAGATGTTTCACCATGATTTGTCCTCCATCTGGTCTTGACTATTTCTCTTACCTTGGCTCTGATGAGGCTGTAATGTTACATAGGCAAGAGATGATTGCTATAGTTACTAGTTCCTGCTGGCACTTGCTGTTTGCTCATTAGAGCCATAGTCTTGAACGGGTAACATAAACGAAAGAAGCAAACATTTTGGGCACCCTCTATTCATTTCATGGGTCCAAAAATGAAACAAAAATGGTCTCATTTGTTGAATTTTACCCATTATTTATTTATTTATTTATTTTTATTTATTTAAAAGTTTTATATACCACGAATTAGGCAGAATTCTGACCGTCTAAGCGGTTTACAAATATACATACATAATAAAACAGATAAGGTATAATACATGTTACATATATAACGTTAACAAGCAGCAGAAAACCATTAAAAGATCAGAAATGTTTCTTTTAAGATTTAACTAATTTATAAGCCAGGGTAAAAAGATGGGTTTTTAAGGATTTTTTTAAACTTTCTTATTGACTGTCAAAGGAAGTTCTTCTGGAATCGAATTCCAAAGGATGGGTCCCGCAACAGAGCATGCTCGTTTGCGTGCTAACGCTAAACTTGCTGCTTTTATAAATGGAACTTCCAGGATACATTAAAATGCACTAACTAATTAACAAGGGATTGCTTAAAACTTTTTTGTTGGCCTTTATTTCTGCTATTCTATGGAGCTGAAGCACTGACCTGCACTGACTTTTAGTACATGCTAACTGGTGCGATATTTGCCATAAGGCATTAGCATTGGAAATGTAGCACCTGGAGTGGCATTAGGCTTACATTGCATGTGAACAGTGCCTTCTAAAACATTATGGGCCTTGTTTCGGCTTCTAAAGGCAGGTTACATGAGGTGACCTTCCAAATTTATTGCAAAGTAGTGCATCAGCCCCTTAGTGGAATAATACAGCAACCACATCACTTTAATGACAAGAAAGAAAAGACTGACTATGTGACAATGTGTAAAATTACACAGTTTAACTTCAGTTTACTAGTAACACTGCCAGGCATATACAAAAAATTTTTAGCTCAAATTCTGGGTTTTCACCAGAACTGTGCAAACTTTTTGATTTCATCCTGGTTTGAGTTTGAGAAAACCTCATGTAACCTATTCAGGATTCACTGGGGAAATCCTTTGGAATTTTCTCCACAGCGCTCGGAAAGATCCTTAGAAAATCCAAATCGGATTTTGTTTGAACCTGCATCCGTTTTTTGGGGTTTTTTTGTTTGTTTTTACATCCACAGCTTGAATTTTGTTTGCAGAAGATGTTTTTTCAAAACCAATCCTGCAAACCTATGACCTTTTTTTTTTTTTAGGAGGTTGGGCCAAACCTATGAGCACAGCCCTAGTCCTCACTCAATCAGAATCAACCTGAGCGGCACTCACAATGCTGAGACCCAATGCTGAGACCCAAAGTCCTCAACCACAGCAGCCAGGGACTTCTCCTGGTGCTTCCAAGCCTCATCCAAGATGCTGATCTACACCATTTCTTTTAATCTTCAATCACAGCTGTTCATTTCCAAGTTACAAATGAGAGGGCAATAAATTTTTTTCCTTTTCTAAATAGTTTAGTGAGCATTGATTGGCGAGGGCTTATGGCATTTTGTCTGGCACATCCGTTCTACTCTTTGCTTTGCCTTCCTTGTGTACACTCATAAAACAGGCACTCCGGAGATCAAAGAATTAAAGTATAGAACTGTTTGCATGTACACAATTTAATGTACACAATTTAATTTTGAAAGATAGTAAGGAAAAGAAAATGTATACGTTCGATAGTGCTTGTGGCTTTTTGGCTTCTTACCCAATGTTTGATGTTTAAGGACTTACCTAAAAATGTTTAAATAATCTGGGAAGTTTACTCAGCTCAGGGGAACAAAATGGCTCACAACAGCAAATAAAATACATTTAGTAAATAGACTAAAAATGCATTATTTTCTGGGGTTGGCTTCCAGCGTTGATTTCTGCGAAAAGAATTTATGGGTCCTGGAAATAAAGGACGATTAACTTTTGTGCATGGTACATCATCCTTTGCAAGGACAATGGGATCATCCATTCTCTCCCTCCTCTTCTCATGTGTCTACCTATATTATTTGAAGTAGTTATTTGTGATGTTCCACCCACAGTGTACTTCAGTTTCTTCAAAAGAAATAAAAAACAGCTGGTCGCCTGGACAGCAGCAAAGAAGGGAACAAGTTCATGTTTTCCGTTGCTCTTCCTACCAGCTATTCATTTAAGCCCCCTAAACTAGTTATTAGTGCAGGATGGGTGACACACCAGGAACAATTAAACAATAGTGTTGTGAATCCCACGTGAAACAATACATTTCTAGGGAAGAATGCTACACACCAGAAATACTGAGAGATTTAGTATTGTGATCTTCAACGTCAGGCATAATATGTGATTTAACTGTACGCATTAAAGCCTTCATCCTTCCCTGAAACAAACCGTGCATTCTAATGTAGCTGACTCTGAAGGGCTAATGATCTTAAGTGCAATAATATGTTTATCATGTGGTAAAGTCATTTAGCGCGAGATACTTTGTGCCATGTACAAATCATTTATCATATCTCCTAAGACCTGCTGAATGCTGTTATTGCAGCCGCAATAAATGCTGTCCCAGTGACCTATGTAAACATGGTAAATGGTCAGGCTAATAAAGAATAATGAACTGTTTAGGTATTCCACCAGTATGTATTAAAGTGTGACGAGAGGGGCGGTATTTTTCGTGGGATGATTATGTTGGAAGAAACCTTGACACCTGGAGGGAGAGTGGTGGAAAGTACAGGCTGCATCTCCTATAATAGCCCAGGAGTCCAATAGCCCTTCTTTCACTTAACATAGAACCTCTCGGAATGTTCTGGCTGTAGGAGCAAAGATAAAGGAAGGGGAGAGAGAGAGAGGGAGAATGAATGGGGGGTAAGAGAGGGCAGGAGCTCAAGAACAGCAAAGAATACAAGAAAAGAGGCCTTAGGAAGCACGACTGTAGAAGAGACAATAATGTAGGCAACAAGGAGCAAGGATTTTAATGCCTAGGACCATTTTGCCGGGCTGTTCTAAGGGAAAGGTCATCTGCAGGTACAGATTGATCTAAAATGACATTTTAGCCTTATATGAGGAAATTAGTTGAAACTCAGCCTCTGAAAGTCAGGTCTCTTGCCATATCTGAGATTACCTCATCTAGGTTTCAATGCATTGTGGCGGTGACTGATGGAATGGAGCATTCCATCTACTGCTGGTGTTTCAGCCAAGTACTATGATCCATGTTAAGGTGAATTCGGAATTGCTTATCATTTTTCCTAGTCAGGAGACAGGACCTAAAATATTGAGTTCTATGTCATGATCTGCCTTCCCTAAAATAATGGGTGCTGCTGTTTGCAGACATGCCACACAGGCATTATCTCATGAAAGGGAAGTTGGAAGTATTTTCATTCCCTGAATGTGCAAGTAATTTGCAATGCAAATATACAAATTTTGAATGTGATGGCTTAGTTCCTAAGGTCTTGCCATGATGCTTATAATCCTATATCCCATACATTTTTGAGGAAAGCATGTGCATTTATTTAATTATTTGAATTTAGCTCACATTGTTTTCATTGTAGCTCAAGGTGAGTTACATTCAGGTGCTAGAGGAATTTCCCTGTTCCCAGAGGTCTCACAATCTAAGGCCTAGATTTGTCAAAATATCACATGTGATAGGAAGAGGGGTGTGTTTTATGGTAATAGCCTACTTATCACAATGTGCATTAACTTATTGTGGTAATACCTACGTAATTGCATTTTCCTACCTGTAAATTGCTGAGAGAGAGAGAGAGGGGGGGGGGGGGGTAGAGAGAGAGAGACTATCTACAAGGCCCTTGTAATAGTTAGCTATTTATACTACTATAGGAGGCCCACCTAGTAACTTGAGGTGAGGTTTAGGTAGTAGTGTAGGGGTTAGGAGCCACTTTTACATGCAGAGTGAGATGTACGAACAGAACAGTGCACTATTGTGAAGGTTGAGAGAACATTGAACAAATCTAATGGTTGTGTGAGTTTCCTCACTCTGAAAGACATCAAATCTACATGAGTGTACTGTTAGAAAGTTGGTCTAGAACAGGGGTGGGCAATTCCATTCCTCGAGGGCCACAAACCTGTCGAGGTTTTAGGATATCCTAATGAATATGCATGACAAGATTTGCATACAACTGAGGCAGAGTGCATGCAAATCTCTCTCATGCATATTCATTAGGGATATCCTGAAAACCAGACTGGTTTGTGGCCCTCAAGGACCGGAACTGCCCACCCCTGGTCTAGAAGGTGGCTTCTAAAATGGTCATTGGTCTTCATTCTCAAGCATATGGGGACAGATTTAAAGATGTAAACATGTATACTCTAGAGGAAAAGAGGGATGATAGAGACATTTAAATACCCTCCATTTCATGCTCGTCTTCCTCTTTCTACAATCTCTTGTAGTTTATGAATGCTAACCATTGTCAGCGACTTCTTTAGAAAACCACAATGGCTTTTTTCTTTATCTTTATTTATTTTTCCAACTCCCTTTTCAATGAGGACCTGGAATGCAAGGATTCATGGTGTTCCAGGGCCACAACGATGTTTCTCAGCCCACAAACCCTGGCATTAAGGAATGCTTTCTAGCGGGGGGGGGGGGGGGGGGGTAATTTCTAAGGCCCAAAGTTGCACAGGGTGAAACAGTCTCTCACTCTTCCTCTTTCTAATTGATCTTCGCAAAAAATCCAAATATCCTTTTTGTTTTAGGCCTGCTCTTCTGAATGAGTAGATGGCAGGCATCAGGGAAATGTCTTCCTTCCAGGGTGGAAGATGGGCCCTAATGATGGATTCTGGGTTCTTCTGTCCTCATGTTCCCATGGACCCCTAAGGTAGAGAGTCCCCAAAATCTAAAGAAAGCAATAACTTTCTCAACCTCACCTCTCAGGCAGGAATAATGACACAAAAAAAATTCCTCCCAACCAAACATAGGGAAAAAATATTTTCCAAATCCCAGAAAAAAATGATCTCCTGAGGCAACAACTGTTGCTTTTCCATCTCCTTAGGTCAGGAGCCACCATTTCTATTTCCCCTGTCTTCTTCCAGTCAGGGGGTACAGTCCTTCTGAAGACAAAAACAGGGTGACTCTACAATACAATGAAAGAAGAAAAATCTTCACAGACAACCCTGACACAATAGTTTGATGCTGGGCCAGGAATCTGACTTTCTACCTTGCCCTCTTTGGTATCAGGCTGCGTGGCCTAAAATTAAGAGTCACATCAAGACATTCCTTCCACTCCGAAATCCAAAACAAAAGGCCTATTCTCTGCCCTGCCTACATTTATGTGGACTGGCTGACTAATCCAAACAGACTCACTGGAGGTGCTTGTTAGGGATGGTCTGCCATCTCCTAACGCCTAAGCTAGGGACAACATAGAATAGGGATAAAAGACTCCCTACAGTTTTCTAACAAAATGGTTTGTTGGTCTAGCTCCCAGCCTCCATGACTACAATGTTCCAGTTTCCTCCACACCCTCCTCTCCCTCTCCTCTCACTAATCCTTCATGCCTCCTTCCCTACCTGCCCTTCATACTCCCTTTCTCTCTACGATATCTCTCCATCATGCACCTCTTCTTCTCTCCTACCTCTCAGCATTCCATTGGCTCCCTCCTTGTTTTTCCCTGCTCTCAGCCTTCAGGGCCAGATGTAAGACTTTGATGCCATTGCCATGGCAGCACCCCTTTGAAGCTGTGTTAGCACATGGTCCTTAAGCAAACATACGCCATCTCCCCTTTGGCCTGTATATTTGGCACCTAGGCAGTTGCTTATGTTGCTTAAATCTAAAACTTGGCCTCTCAGCCCTTCATTCTCCTTGCTCAATTCCCCTCTCAGTCATTCATTTCTTTCTCACCTCTCTCTCTGTCTTTCCCTTCATCATCCCCCTCAGCATCTCCCCATCTTTCTCTTCTCCCTATCTTTCCATCCTCCCCCACCTCTTTCTCCTGCCCCTCTCACTTTCCCCCAATGCTCCTCTCACCCTTCCTCTCCCACTTCCCAACCTTCCTTATAGCCCTCTCCTTCTCCCCCTGCACTTTACACTCCTATTTCATGCCCCTCTCACTTTCCCCTTCCAGCCCTTCTCCTTACACTAAGGGGACTAAAACTGCTGTACTTCCTATCCCCACAGTACTATATTTTCTTCTGATCTTCACAGTACATGCTTCTTTTTTTAAACAAACAGGGGCTGCAGGGACTGGAGAAGGAAACAGCTGCTGAGGAGACAAAAAAATCACAGCAGTTTCACAGTCCCCTGGTACCAAACTCCTGCTGCTATCCCTTTATACATCACCTGTGGAACTGGCAACTCTTCAACTGTGTCCCTACTACTGTGGGATCAGGAGAGCAGGCAGAGTAAATGGAAGGTGGAGGGATACAGGTAATCTGGTATTGGAGAGAAAGTGAAAGAATTAAAAGAAAATGGTTTGGAAAGTGCATGGCACATTTAAAAGCCCCCTACAAATAGTGGTACATGGCTTGCACTGATTTTCATTTGGGACTGCACATGAGCCATTGTGCACTATTGATGCTATGTCCTTGGCAAAATCTTGCTGCCTAATAAATTCTCCCTGGCTTCTCTTTCTTTTGTTTTAAAGGTGATGCAGGACATGGCTTTTGGCAATGGCTCCCTTTCTGTAGCCATTCTAAGGATGCAAGCAGAGAGGAACAATGCCATTATTTGCTTTGACATCAAGAGCACATTTGGACTGTTAAAAAATAGTTTCAGATGTCTGGATAAATCAGGTGATATCTTACAGCATTGCCCTACAAAGAGCTTGCTATTTATTGTACTTGCCTACTCTGTACTTCATAAAAACGTAGAAAGGTATCACATGCCAGCCGATAATAATCCTGATCTCCAAGAGGATCCCCCATGCTCTCCTGCTGGTGTCAAAGAATTTACAGTAAGTAGGAATCAGGGACAAACACAGATGATTACAGAATAGTCCTCCTGTCCGAACTATCTGTATCTATGTCTAAGGATGAAGAAACAGGACCTGATATCGCCATGTGCCTTAGGTGCCATATTTTAAAGGTTGCCAAAAAAAACTGAGCTTCCCCCCAATCCCTGCTGTTCTCTGCTTTCCAAGAAAAGGGAAAGGATGGAATTTCTTACCTTAAGTCCTCTGCCTATTGGCGCCATCTGGCCGAGAAGGCAGGAGGACTGAAAGTCATGCAGGATTGTTGGCTCTTATTTCTTCATAGAGTGCTATTTACAGTTCATTCTCTCCTGTCTCCATGATTCAGCTATTCCCTGTTGACAATACATATGATGGATGATATATTCAGTCTATCGGTTCGTATATATGTTTGGGGGGGCGTCAAGGATTGGTTTTACTAAACTAAGCCATGGGTAATAAAGGTTCTGATGTTTACCAAATTTACCAATCACACAGATTACTAATTCAAACAGAATGAAAGCTTGAGTAGAAGGGACCCTAATTATTGTTGTAAAACAAAATACAGCTTTTTATAAGTATTTTACAAAGCTTCAGATACTAAAAGAACTATTGTTATTCTAAATGATGTATCATGAGAGGGAGTGGTCTATCGACGGTTACAGCATGAAATAGCTAGACTATAATTCGGGACATGAATTCAAGACTTGAGGAAAGCCACTGCTTATCCCTGGACATAAGCAACATGGATTCTATCTACTTTTTGGGATCCTTACAGGTACTTGTAACTTGGATTGCCCATTGTTGGAGGCAGGATGCTGGCCTTGATGGATCCTTGGTCTGACCCAATGTGGCAGTTGTTATGTCCTTATGACTCCCCTCTCTCACTGACCCTCTGTGTAACCTTGGGTAAGTCACCTATCTCTCTGTGTTTCTGGGATCCAGTTGAAAACAAAGCATTTCTCTTAATATACAGTAGCTGTCTCCATCAATAAATTAAAAAGAAAAAAAGAATAAGGCAATTGAATCTCCTGATACATTTGGCACAAAACAGGAAGAAAATCAAAACATGGTTATTCTCATAGATAAAAGATTCTAAGGTGGGACATCAAGCACAGGAATGATGGTTTGTGATCAGATCTGTGTGCTGTTATAAATGTGCAGTTATGTTTTATATATATTTTTAATCTTCTATTATATCCATGATCTGTATACTGCCTTGTATGATTTAATTAAATCAGGGACTTTATACATTTGTGAAATAAATAAGAAATAGAAATAAGCTACCATGACTGATGAGGTGAATACCTTCAATACTTTTGTTTGCGACTGAATATCTTTCTAAAATAATTTGTCTTCAGCAACAGTTACAGTAGTAGTAGTATCAATTAGTACATTGGGTTCAATATAGCACTACAGATAGGTTAATGAGTGTTATTGTATGGTAGGGAGATCACTGTTTACTGAAGTCTGAACTCACACATTTGTTGTGTGGCAGCAGATTTGGCCCATGACGGTGTGAATTTTCAGGCTGTAATTTAACAGATATTTACAAAGCTTGAAGAACTAGCTTAACAGTTTGGTGAATGTTCACTAAGGAAAATACTGATAACATTTTAAGATGTGAGAATGTCATAAGAAACTGTGAATTTCACAAAAACATGTGATTTTCGGCTAAGAATAAAAAAAAACAAAAACGTTTTCTACTTATTTTTTTTTTTTATTCAAACACAAATATTTGTCAGATGTGAACATAGCAATATTTGCTTTGCTTGCCGTCGCTTGGAGAGACTGTCAAACAAATGACAGGCAAACCATCACAAGTGCAGGTTATATAGCAAGTAATGCAGCCTTCCAGCTGGTGTTGGTTTAAAGATGATTATATCCACAGCAGCAGAAAGCCAAAGAGGAAGGATGAAGGGTTAGAGCAGCGGGCTATGACCCAGGGAAACCTGCTGTCACTTCTTCTGACCTTGGGCAAGTCACTTCACTCTCTGTTGCCTCAGAGGGTAAAGTGCCCTATTAGGGTCCTAATTACAAAGCCCTTTTCCCATAGACGCAAAATGGTAGGGGGGGGGGGGGTCCTGCGATAGCCGGCAGCGATCGCACCGCGGCAGTGCGATCGCTGCCAGCGTCGCGCCAAATAACTACCAGTAAAAAAAGGTGTAGTTATTCGGCGCGAAAATGACAGCGAAAAGGATGCGCACCTTTCGCTGTCTGAGAAGTCTTCGCAGAGTTGGCCCCGGTGCCACCCGGACTCCTCCTTTTCTGGGGCCGACTCCCCGGATAGCTTTAGTAAATAAACCCCTTAGTTCGTAAGCCCTGTGGGGATAGGGAAATACCTGTAGTACCTGAATGTAATCCGCTTTGAAGTGCCAAAAAGCAGAATATAAAAATCCAAATAAATAAATAAACTGAGCGAACTGGGTAGGTCAATTGATCCTTATCTGCTGTACTCTACAATGTCGGGGGGAATTTAAAAGCCCTGCTCGCGTAAATCCGCCCGGATTTACGCGAGCAGGGCCTTGCGCACCGGCGCGCCTATTTTCCATAGGCCTGTCGGCGCGCGCAGAGCCCCGGGACTCGCGTAAGTCCCGGAGTTTTTTGTCGGGGGCATGTCGGGGGCAGGGCGGGATGTGGCGTTTCGGGGGCGGGCCCGGGGCGTGGTTTCGGCATGGTTTCGGCCCGGGGCGGTCCGGGGGCGTGGCCGCGCCCTCCGGAACCGCCCTCGGGTCGCATCTCGGCACGCCAGCGGCCTGCTGGCGCGCGTGGATTTACTTCTCCCTCCGGGAGGCGTAAATCCGTGGACAAAGGTAGGGGGGGGGGTTTAGATAGGGCCGAGGGGGTGGGTTAGGTAGAGGAAGGGAGGGGAAGGTGAGGGGAGGGTAAAAGAGAGTTCCCTCCGAGGCCGCTCCGAATTCGGAGCGGCCTCGGAGGGAACGGAGGCAGGCTGCGCGGCTCGGCATGCGCCAGCTGCCCAAAATCGGCAGCCTTGCGCGCGCCGATCCTGGATTTTAGAAGATACGCGCGGCTATGCGCGTATCTACTAAAATCCAGCGTACTTTTGTTTGCGACTGGTGCGCCAACAAAAGTACGCGAACGCGCATTTTTTAAAAATCTACCCCTGTATGTAACCATGTATGTAAATCCCTCTTTATCACTTTAGTTCCAGATTTCATGTAAGTTCTAGGCATGTGCAGACCCCATGTTTTTGTTTTGGTTCATTTTTTTTGTTTTGGAGGATTTTTCATTTTTTGATTTGTTTTTTTGTTTTTTTTGGGTTTGTTTTGTTTGCCAATCCAAAAAAAAAAAAACATTGTAAAAGTGAAAAACAAACCGAAGACTTAACAGATTTTTAAAAAGGGCCTCCAGCAGCTCTGTAAAACCCCCAAGGCATAGGTCCAGCCAGGGTCTTACCAGGACCCTCCCAATAAAACAAATCTGGCCCACCCAGAACCTGAGCAGGTTTCAGCCTGGTCGCAGCCTGGTCATGGTCTGGTTGGGGCTTGACTGCAGCCTGGTCAGGGCCATTCCCCAGTTTCAATGTGCCTAGGTCAGGGAGCTCCCACCACTGCCTTTCCTGGATCCTGTGGGGAAAAAGGGCAGGAGTGATGCCCACTTGCTCCCACCTCCTTCTTGGTCCCTTAAAAATGGTGTCATTTGCCTGGAGGATGGAGCCAAAGTGACATTATTTAGGCGCCTTCCTCAGGTTCAGCAAGTTCCATTTTTGGAGGGAGGGGGTAGAGGGCCCCACTAGTCTGGGCTGGGCCCCAGTTAATTTTGTGATGAGAGGGCGGAGGGTCAGAGGGGATCATTGGAGGAGGGTCAGAGGGCCTCCTGGATTCCTTTTTTTTTTTAACTTTTCTTCCCACAAAAGCAAAAATACCCAAATATTTGTGGGTAATTTCATGAGAGAGCCATTTCCAGGCTGTTCCATGCTATAAACAAACCAAAAAGGCCTCCTTTGTTTCATTCCCAGAATTTGTTTGAAATGAATGCACATCCCTACGAGGAGGTGAGACAGAAACACATCATCTGCTCCATGGTGGTTTGCCTATTAATCTGAGGTTTGGAGCTGCTTGCACATCGCCTCCTAGAGGGAAGAGACCAGGTAGTTACGCTTGAGAGATTCACTGCCCCTGTTCCGGTGCTTTCCGGCTGCTGCAGCTGCTGGTTCTTTGATCACCAGGCTAGTACGGGCATCCTTCACTGAAGAGGATGTTCTCTTTCAGGACAATCCTGCGTGCCACTCTTTGTAGGATGCCCCAGTATCTTCCCTCTGCTGTTGACTTAAAAGCATTTCTTACTCACATATTCCAAAGTTCAAACATTCCAATGTTTTAAACAAATGTACATCCCTATATGCTCTTGAGGACTAATTCTGATTCGTTCAATGCCTTTAATTCAGTTTAATGCATAGAATGATGGCAACTGTCAATGCATGACAATAAGGGATTTTTAAATAATACCACGTGCTCCTCTCTCTAAGGCTTGTTGTATATTAAACATATGTGTTAGACTTGACAATACCCCTTTTTAAGTGGACATGAATCCTTGATGTATTTGTCAAGATGTGCCCGGTGGTGCATACCAGAAAACTGTTATAGTGAATTACTGAGTCACATGGCTTTATACAGTAAAAGCATGTTTCTCAATTATGCTAAAAAAAGAATTCATTTGCTCAGAAATATTCCAGATAAACCCCGAGTGTAATGGAACATTTTAGACAATTACATGAAAACCTTATTATTCTGTTCAAAGAAAGGGAGATTAGGACATGATGACCATTGATGACAAAAATGAGGCAGACATATGATTGTAAAACATGATTAAATTAATTTATATAAACAAAGTATAAATACAATTGCCAAATAAAAATGTTTCTAACGTCTCAATCTTATTTGAATGGTAGTAACATGATGTATTAAAGTATGGTATTGAATTAATATCATCTCCTAAATATATGGTATGTTTACATTAGCCACAGGCCTCTTCAAAGTCAACACTGCCAGCTGTACTAACTTTAAGCTTTTGATGTGAACACTAGAGACTAGGTTTAGACTATTAAATTCATTTTGCTTGGGAACGAAGACGAATTTTAACCCATACCATTAAAGTTTGAAGCTACTTATGCTTACCACACTGACATTTCTTACATGATGAGATCTCACATTAACTCGATACTGTACCTATAACCAATCAACAAATTAATAGTGTTTTCCTACAATTTTTAGGTTGTGCACCATGTTTAAATTAAGATTAAATACTATGGAGCCAATTCAGCTATTTCTATGTCCAGAAGGGAGACTGAGGCAAATAAATATTCAGGCAGACAAATGAATAAAATATTTTCTGTGTAAAACTGAAGCGGAGGCTGCAGAGAAGGCTTAATATTAAAGACAGATAAGACAAAATGGAGTACATAATAAGGCATGTTAGGCCGCACCATTGAATGCAGTGGAGGAGTCATATTCTTATGCATGCACCTCAATATCCATTTTTTAGATATGCAGAGTCCACAAGTGATGTTGGTCATTTACAGGAAAAGGCAAGGAAAGCCATACTGAGCATGCTTGTGCCATGATGTCAGCATGATAAGAAGAGCAAGAAACCAAAATGCCTGCCCACACTTTTATCTTTACAACACCTCATATCCTTACTTTCTGAAACATTCACCCCAGCTTCATCTAATCAATGGGAAAAACCCAAGCATTCAAGCACATGCAAAAAAAAAACAAAACGTATTACTATTAGAAAACAAATCACCAAGGCATTAGCAAGAGGTAGGATATTAGAAATCACTGGCATGCAAAACCAGCATGTAGCCAAATTTATTCATTTTAGATTTAGCTCATGCCCGAGTCCATCATCTTCTTAAAGGTTTGCGATGGCTCTAAGCATTCTCCATTCTAAAAAAAACCACTCGAGGGTCTTGCAAGACCCCCATCCCTCCCACCACCTGCCACCTTGGAAGGCAGCCCACATTGCTTAACATTCAAAAAAAAGGCTGATATGTTGGTCATCAATTGCCACTACCCTGTCCGTACGCCACCTCCTTTAACATCAGAGATCACCCCTGGCCTTCAACAACAGCATCATGACCACAACCCCCAAATCACCCATACGCACCCGGCCCCGATATCTCCTGGATTAACCTTAATCATCCCTGGTGGCCCAGTGAGGCCTGGAGTGCTCCACTGGGCCTCCCACTGGCTGCTTGTTCTGCTGGTTGCCTGACTATAAACGCACCTGTCTATCGAGACCCCCATCTCCCATTCCCTGCAGCTGCCTTCTGAGTCAGCCAAAGCTAAAAAAGAAAATGCCAGGTAAACACTGCCTTCCATGGCATGACACATCCCTTGTTTTAAAAAAAATTGCAGCTCTCCCCACACTACCCTAGGGTCCCTTCAGGCACCCCTGTCTCTGGTCCACTGGCACACTTATAGGGCTGGATTTTCTAATGCCCCAAGGCATAGTGAATTTGGCAGTAATGGGGGCGGGGGGGGGCGAAACGGGGGTCGGTCCTGCGATAGCCGGCAGCAACCGCACCTCCGCGGTGCGATCGCTGCCGGCGTTGCGACAAATAACTACACCATAAAAGATGTAGTTATTCGGCGCGAAACTGGCAGCAAAAAAGACGCGTAGCTTTCGCTGTCGACGAACTCTTCGTGGCGTCAGCCCCGGTGCCGCCCCGACTCCTCCTCTTCCGGGGCTGACGCCGCCCCGACTCCACCCCGATCTTGTTATCGCGTGCGATTCGCCTAGAAAAAGACCCCCTGGGGTATAGGGGGAGCTCTGTGGTCTAGTGGAGACCAGAGCTCCCCCTATACCCCAGCTCTATCACTATAATCAAAATGGAGTCAGCTAACCTCCAGCACTCCTTTAACCCTACCAGGTGACAGGTACCTCAGGTTAGTGAATTCCAAGGTATTTTTCCCCTCCAAGTAAAATACCACCTCATAGTAAATAGATCCCATAGATTGTAAGCTTTGTGGCAGGAAAATATCTATAGTTCCTGTAATATAACTCACCTTGAGTACATATTTGGATAGGAGAGTAATCAAATCCAAATCCCTTCATAAGAATTTAGGTGGCTAGATCTTCCTACTGCTATTATTTATATTTATCATTTCTAAAGTACTGCTAGACATACACAGCACTGTATAGAAACACGTAAGAGACAGTCCTTAATTCATGGAACTTGCAATCTAGTCATGACAAATGTTTCTATGGATTTATTGTAGAGAAGTGGTAAAGATTTAAAAACAGCTTCTGAAAAGTGAGACCTGGCTTTTCACGGAAGCCTTCACTTAATGTAAAAGAAAAGTCTTATTACCTTATCTGTATATAACATAATTAATGTACCTTAACTGTATACATATTTAATATGCTACATGCATAATACTTCCAATGTAATCCATGTTCAATGTATACCCTGTTTATAGCTTGTTCAATATTTATTGCATTGTTTTGTTAGATGGTTTTTTGTTCCTTGTACACCATGTCTATGGTAATTCCAATGCTGGTTATCTGTAAACCGAAGCAATATGTACTTGTACATGATCTTTGGTATATAAAAGACTTTAAATAAATAAATAAATAAATAAATAAATAAATAAATTTAAACTGGATATGAATATGGCAAGAGCGGGAATATAACACACTGACTCAGGAAGTCTATTACAGGCTTATGGTACAGTAAGAAGGAAATCACAGTCAAGGGATTTGTAAGTGAAAATTCCCTCCATTCTGAATGCTAGAGTTAGCTGTTGTAAGTGGGTGGGATCAGGGGAGGGAAGGTACTAGTGACCCAAACTTATGTGTAGGTATAGCTGGACTAAATGTAGTCTTTGTCCCTGTTCCCCAGACCAGCAATAAGTACCCCTTCCCTCAAACTCTGATCTCAAAGTAAAATTTCCTGGAGCTTATGTTGTGCTCCCTCCCATCCCTGAAGTCACCAAGTGCTTCCACCCACCCTTCTCCCCTCTCCCCCTCAAAGAAGATCCCAACACCTGGACTTCGCCATTCCTTTGCAATCTCAGCTCAGAATTCCAGAGGATCTTCTATCTTTATCAGCAGATGTGAAATCGCATCCCTTCTGCTGATGAAGACAGAAAATACTCTAGAATCATGAGCTAAGATTATGAAGAGGTAAGGGATCCTGGAGGTCAGGGATTTTCTTGAGGGGAGATGCACTGGAATGTTTTTGTGGTTTTAGGGATTGAGAAGAAGGGCAGCACCAACTCAGGGGATGCTTATCTTGAGATTGGGGCATCATTGGGTGAGAGAGAGAGGATTGCACCAGCTCGCGGATGTTACTTTGAGATCAGGGCTTTGGAAGTGGGAGGGAGGACAGTACTGGCTCCAGGACAGTTCTGATATTGTATTTGTTTTCAGAAATTGCTGAGCCTCCCACTTACCTGGATAGATTTAGTACCTGATGTAGTAAAGTGTTTTCCCCATTCTGTGTTTAGAGGAAAATGTTTAGTGTACCTGCCCCTCAGTCTGGCTAGGTTACTAACAGGCAAAATTTTAGCTCCAACCTAGATGGCTAGGTTATGACTGAAAATTCATCTAAACATATCCAGACAAAGTTTAGACCGCTCTTTCTCCAGTCCTCAGGACACATCTAGCCAGTGCCCTATAAATGAGATAGATTTGCATACAATGGAGGCAGTGTATAAAAATCTGTCTCATGCATATTTATTTTGGATATCCTGAAAACATGACCAGCTAGGTGTATCTCAAGGACTGGTTTGAGAACCCCAGATCTAGATAGCTAAGTGAAATAGCAGTTTCTGAAAACAGACACCATAATCTCTTATCCTGCTTCCTCAGCAAGCATGCCATAATAGCAGAAGTTTCAACTTTATCCATCCCATTTCTGCAGACATGATGCCAACTTCTACAATCTAGCCATCATACATATCGGCTAGCTTAGTGCATCTAAGCTAGAATGTCCTGCAAACCTCTTGCATTCCCTGCTGTCAACAAGGATGCATTGCAGGTACCATGTTATGCCTACAAAAAATGAAAATGTCTACCTCTCACTCTTCTTGCTCCATCTCAAAAGCCTACTGTGTAGAATCACTAAAGAACATAGGATGTCTCCCAGCTGTGCCTAGGCAGTATAAACAGATATGGGTCTTTCAAATGCTAATAATTATCTGACGTAACAGTGACTTGGAAAATAGTATAAAAATGCTGGAATCATGTGCTCAAGCTCATAGCCTAAGAGACAGCAAAGTCAGTCCTCAAGCGAGCTGGTCAACCACCACCCATAGCTGAAATCAGTCCATATTCCTTTAGAGTTAGTATTAGGATGATGAGAACTACCTCTGATAGGTCCTCCTATGATCTTTGATAACTCTGGTATTTCTTATATCCCAAATTTCTATTGAGATGTGTTGAATCAGTCACAATCAGGACATACCATGGACTCCCTAGGCTAGACTTATTAGACAGTAGACACACCCAGTTGCTCCGATAATATTTTCTCTTTATTAGATAGGATTTACATTCATGAAAGGAGACCTCAAATCATATGCTAATCTGAAGAAATCAGGAAATACAGACCAATATATCATTTCTGTTGTTCAATATTAAAAAGTAGATCATTACTCAATATACAGTTATTAATTGGACCTTTGCACTTTTGGATAGTTTTACTCACAATATGATGTATTTTCATTTAAGGTAAAATTCTGCTTCTGTCCAGTAATTATTAATTATCTATATTTCTAGCAAATTCTGTATTTTATGAATAATAGTTTTTGCCTGTTTACAGTCTGTATTTCTCTAAACATTTTATCACTGACAAAAAGCAAATTCTAATTTATACCAAATTTATAATTTATAGTTCAGGTAAGTGTAGTTCACATTTCTATAAGATCTGCACAGTAATTAGCTTGGCCTTGGAAAAAAAAAAAAGCACAAACAGGCTAAGGCCAGCTCTCTAACATTCTATAATGTCTCTTGTGAGTTTTAAAACTGGCAAGCTAAAAAAAAACCCTATTACTAGAACCTTCTTGTGGATACCATGCCACAACACCATTGATGTTACACAACCCTGCAAATATCTTACAGAAAATGAACATTCATTAAGGGCTGGATTTTCAAAAGGTTATGCATGCCAGGCCTATTTTCAAAAGGCCTGGTGATGCGTGTAAAGCCCTGGGATGAATCCCGCATCTTGAATACTGTGTACAATTCTGGTTGCCACATCTCAAAAAAGATATAGTTGCGATGGAGAAGGTACAGAGAAGGGCAACCAAAATGATAAAGGGGATGGAACAGCTCCCCTATGAGGAAAGGCTGAAGAGGTTAGGGCTGTTCAGCTTGGAGAAGAGACAGCTGAGGGGGATATGATAGAGGTCTTTAAGATCATGAGAGGTCTTGAACGAGTAGATGTGACTCGGTTATTTACACTTTCGAATAATAGAAGGACTAGGGGGCATTCCATGAAGTTAGCAAGTAGCACAGTTAAGACTAATCGGAGAAAATTCTTTTTCACTCAACGCACAATAAAGCTCTGGAATTTGTTGCCAGAGGATATGGTTAGTGCAGTTAGTATAGCTGGGTTCAAAAAAGGTTTGGAGAAGTTCTTGGAGGAGAAGTCCATTAATGGCTATTAATCAATTATACTTAGGGAATAGCCACTGCTATTAATTGCATCAGTAGCATGGGTTCTTCTTAGTGTTTGGGTAATTGCCAGGTTCTTGTGGCCTGGTTTTGGCCTCTGTTGGAAACAGGATGCTGGGCTTGATGGACCCTTGGTCTGACCCAGCATGGCAATTTCTTATGTTCTTATGTTCTTATGATTTACTAAAGAGACAGTCCGGGGGTGGGGAGTGGGTTGGTGGGGTAGTCCAGAGGGGGGGGGGGGGGGGGGCGGGGTCAGAGGCCTCCAAAACAGTGACCATTTGCTGTTGTGCTGGGGATCACGTGCCGGCAGTCAGCCGGCGCATGCAACTTTCTTCAGCCCCAGGGTTGAAGTAAGTTTGGAAACAAAAGAAAAATGCAGGAAAAGATAGGAGGGAAAGGGTGGGGAAGGGAGGGGAAGGGAGGGAATGTGGGGTGGGGGTAGGGAATGTGGGAAGGCAGCGTGGCCTGGTGTGGGCTTGCATGCGCAAGGTACACAATTGTGCACCCCCTTGCGCTTGCCGACCCCCGATTTTATAACATGCGTGCGCCTGCGCACGTAAGTTATAAAATCGGATATACATCTGAAAATCTACCCCTTAATGAACAGACTGTTCTTGAAAGGAGTGCAATTCTTGTGCTTCAGTACGTAATGGGGAAGTAACCTTTATAGCAATTGCACTGGTAAAAGTCTTATGGCACATAGAAATAAGACAACGGGCAATGAGATAAGTCACTAAGCAAATAATTAAAATGATGATATAGGCATTATTTTTACCTAAACCCCCAAATAAAGGCCCTATGCTTAGCAAATCCCAATTCTAGTTGGTACCCTTAATGCTATGTTCATGTGCCTGATTGCCAGGTCTTTAAGAGTGGCAATGAGAGTTGTATTTGGCCTTCATTATCAATATAAACACAACATTTTGAAAGTGCTTTTCCCATTCAGATACCCATAGCTCTTAAAGATATTTGTCCATAGCATAAATAGGGAGGTACACTTGCCATTTATTTCTTGAAGAGTATTTATGTGACTTTGGGCATCCATACAAAACTTATGAATGAGCCAAAATGAACAATATTGGCAGGAAAGTGACACTCTTGGTTGGGCAAAGTAGTATGTTTAAATCTTTTTTATTTTCCACAATTACATATACAAAACATTGAGAAACAGCATTATGGTGCTGTATGATTTTTGTGCACCACCATATAACATACAATAACAAACCTGCACATCCATTTATAACAATACTTATAACATTTATAACCCCCACTTCCCCGCATTCCCCCCCCCCCCCCACCACCACCACCACCACCACCAACCTCACCCCCTTTGCCCCACTACTGTCAGTTCTCTAGATAAGAAAACTTCCCAGCAGGTCCTCAAGGGCTGATATGTAATACACAGTCTACATAAAATTGTTCATGCCGAGGCCCAAGGGCACACAATCCACTCAAGATGGGATCGCTCTCCTAGCGCTCCCCTTCCATAACAGAATGCAAGGCCTTCTCGAACAGGAAGGCCTTCCTTAACAACTCTGGGTGTTGATCAGCAAACAACTGATTTGTTTGCCTTTTGTAAGGCACACATATTAGTTAGGGAGGCAGGGTCTGGAGCTGGTAAATGAAAAAGATGTGCATAAGTGTCTGAGGAGTTTAGAGACAGGGCTGCTGCTTATGCAGCTGAATCCAGCAGAGCATTGCCTGTGTTCTCAAAAGTGTTCACTGAAGTAGGTAACAATGGCAACCTGTGAAGAATAGAAATATGAATGCAACTAAGCATTAACAAAAGCAACGTTCCTAATGGGTACACCCAAATAGATCAAGAAATCTGTGGTTTTGCCAGCGGGCAGCAAAATCTTGCACAACTCCAAAGGCATTCAGGAGTCTGTGCAAATCTTGACAGTTTGGCCTTGTGACCAAAGGTAGGTATGCATGAAAACAAAGAACTCTGCCACTTGAGCAAAGAAGCCAGAAGGAAGGTGGGTAGCCTCAATAATACGAGTGGGTGAACAGAGTAGGCCACTCAAAGGATTAGGAAGACAGGAATCAGGCACAAGTAAATCAGGGGTCAGAATGTTGCAAAGAGATTTAAGAGAAAACTGAGCCAAATAACAGGAGGCACAAAACTATAGCTTGGAAAGTTTTAACCCTTTTGCAGAAGCCTGGGAAGAAAAGGAACAGATCAAAAATTCTTAAACATAAGCCTTGCAGTAACCTAGTCCATGTAGAATGTTGACCATGTGCACAATAGATTGAATGGCTTTGAGATCCTGAACAAACCTGTGTTTGCTCATGCCAGGTGTTTGAACAGTTACAATGGGAGTAGAAGCACACCTTGCTTCAGAAGATCTGCAATAACAGGTCTACAAAGATTTTGGCTGGGACAACAGCAAAAAGATCCACATCAATGATTGACCTAGCCCAAAAACTCTCAGGCACTGCTGCGAGACTAAGTTCAGAGAGACAGGACAGTACAGGAGTAACTAGAGGGACCAATTCTATGCAAGCCTGTTTTGCAAAGAGGATGTCCAGCAGCAGAGGGGTTCCCAAATCAGGAATAGAATCAGGAAGTTGAAAATAGACCCCCCCCCCCCCCCCCCCATCCACTATACAGTATGACAAACTTACAAAGAAAGTTATGGCCTAGGAATTTGAGAGGACAGGAGGAGTAGAAAAGGAAAGGACATCTAAAGGTGGTCTAAAGTAACTGAGACTAGATCAGCAAGAAGGAGGGTCTCAGCATGAAGCAATTAGAGCAGCATCAGCATAGAGTTCCTATTCAAATCATGACATGTCAGTGCACTGGTAGAAATAGAAATATTATACTGTCAAGGAATTCCCTGAACAAAGATCCTACAGTTCTTTAAGAGTTAAGAGAAGAAGAAAAAAAATTAATACATCCTGCAGAAAAACAGGTGAGCAAGAAATGACAAGGCTAAATTTATATGGAATGGACACAGAAAATAACTCACATATGGGTTTGTCTAATATAATATCTGACAGTATATTCTTACTGCAGGTGACCTATCTTTTAACTAACTAGAAGACCAGCCATATCACTTCCTGTTGTAAAAGTGCATCATCAATTATATTAAACTCACTGACAGCTTAACATAAATCAGAAAAAGAACTGTTACTGATTCACACTAACAGCTAATATAAATAAACAGTGTAATGCACCAATTTAAATAAATCTCAATACTAATTTACTGAAACAAGATAAGCAAAACCACAATTCCCAGAATACCAATCAATGGATATGATGTCATACATTCCACACAGGAGAAAAAAAATCTCTATATAAAGAATGAAAACTAAATTTACAGTGACAATTACTTAAAAATTAATACATCTTGGTAAGGAAGTTTAATGTATTGAAAATAAAATGAAAAAGGTATTTGGACAAGTGCCAGAATAGGGCAAGCAGTTCTTATTTTTGCTTATACAATACAAAATCAAACTACATTCCGACAGCATTAGACTGTGAAAGGAAGCTATTTAACCCATTAAGCAGCTAAAACTCTTCTTTTTATTTTTACAATCTAAGGCCTAGATTCATCAAAATGCTATAATTTTCACATGAATAATGCCTGTGATAAGAAAAAGGGGTGTGGCTATGATAATTTTAGAATTACTGCACTAGTAGTTTATCATAATGTGTGTTAAAGTTTTTACACCCCATGATACTTGTACTTTGTTACTCATGAAGAAGAGAGAGAGAAAAAACCTCTTTATAAAGCCTTTATAGTAGTCAACTAATTATATCTCTATGGGAGGGCCACCTAGTAACTCAAGGTGAGGTTTTGGTGGTGGTCTAGGGTTTTGGGGCCAGTTTTACATGCATACGAACAGCACAGTACACCTCAGTGAAGATTTGATGTCATTTGAAGTGAGGAAAGTCACACAAAGATGAGATTACGTCAATGTTCTCTCACCCTAGCTTGATAGTATCCTGGTAGAGAGTCCATCAAGCTTAGGCGAGAGAACATTGTAGAAACCCTCCTCTTTGTGTGACTTTCCTCACTGCAAATGATGTCAAATCTTCACTGAGGTGTACTGTGCTGTTCGTATGTCTCACTCTGCATGTCAAACTGGTCCCAAAACCCTACACCACCACCAAAACCTCACTTCAGTTTACTAGCTGGCCCTCCTATAGCAGTATAAATAGTTCACTACTATGTATATCACACCAGAGTTTTTCTCTCACTGTCTTCTCTGTCTCTGTCTCTTTTTCTTTATCTCCCCCCCCCCCCCTCCCATGTTACACTATCACATGGTGCGATAATGCCCCTCATTTTCATTAATCCCACCCCTTTGAATACATTTTTTATTCACACCATGCGCTGCGATGAATATTGCATGCGTTAACGCCATAGCGCACTTTGATGAATGACCCTGTAAATTACTGACAGGAAATAGAACCCAGTATCACAGCTGTCACACTAAAACTCAAGTTCTTTCACACACGCATCATTCCAATATATTTAATGACAGTATATGTTTTTAAAATTGTAAAAGAGCTATTTTAGACCTTAAAACTTAACTTTGTGCTCAAATGTAAATGTGCCCATGTGGTGCCTATGTGTTTCAAGATTTTCAGAATACATAGATATCTTTACAAATACAATAACATATTCTAAAATCACCAAGGACTTCCCATTCTCTGGAGAGACATCTCCAATAATGCAATCACAGCAAAAGATACATTAATAGCAGAAATAATATTATTCCTATTTTCCTTTCAGTTACATAAATCCTCATCTCATGACAGCACACCAAGAGCAAAAGCCTTCCTTGATCAGAGCAAACACACAAATATCTTTTGCAACTTTGCATCTCCCCATCAGAAACTAAGGACAAAATCTATTATTTTTTGCCACCTCAATATAAAATTTACTGACCATTAATAAAGTTTGCAAACAATCATCATATGCTGCAATTTTCAAATAGAGAGATATAACTCCAAAATAGAATCCATTTTAATAATAAAATGCATTACTTTCACTTTAAGGAAAGAAAGGAATGTGATTGCAGATAAACACAAACTGAGTAAAAATGCAAAACATTTCAGAGACAAGATAAACATTTACAGCCTGGAAAGACAACTTGAAAATGTGGAATGGATGTGATGATTTTTTCGACTGCAAAGAAAAAATTATTTATCACTGTCCCTGCAACAAGAGGGATACATGATGTAGAGTTAAATAAAGCCTTCAATGATACTTGAATCATGCACCAATGGTTCTATAACTGTGCACCAAGAGAGAAAAATGATTGAAGGCAGCTAATACAAATCCATATGCCCACGGATTCACTACAGCCAGGCCACAAGGCTTTGTTCCTTGACCGAACAATACTCACAGGTATCTTCCCCCCTCATATGCTGATGAGATGTTTCTATGTACACAGAAAACTGGATCAGAATCAAATTGCAGTAGACCCCCCTCCCCTTTTTTAGGTGAAGGATGGGGAGCTATGAGCCTGAAAGGGGAAGCACAGAAGGATCCACACAGGAGAACATAGAACACAACTGATGGAACAGCCAGAGAATGGAGGTCAGGGGAGTCGTCTGTCATCTTCTAACTCCCCCTTATGCCACAGCGCATGCAGCCCCAAGCCAATCAAACAGATATTAGGGGAAAGGAATCCATGGAAAGAACAGAATGAGCACAGCAAACAAAACAGAAAGTAAAGAAGGTATTCATGAGGACTGTAGGAGAGGTGAATCATATTACAGGAGCAAACAAAAAAAAACTGGAGCAAGAAAGATTACTGAAGGGGCAAGCAGGATGCAGGGAAGAGAACAGATATCAAGTAGTGGAAAAGACTTAATTCCATTTGGCTTCCTGGTTAATGTACCATAATTGTTGAATCTGCCACAATTGGGGTATTTCATGGAGCCTTTTCAGACCTCCTCTCCCCAGGCTAGGTTTATTAGACAGTAAACACACCTAGTAGCTCTTGTAATATTTCCTCTTTATTAAATAGGTTTTACTTTCATGAAAGGAGACAGCATGCCATATGCTAATCTGAAGAAATCAGGGAATACAGACCAATAGGTCATTTCAGTTGCTCAATATTAAAAAGTAGATCATTACTTAATATACAGTTATTAATTGGAGCTTTGCACTTTTGGGCAGTCTTACTCACAACATGATATATTTCCATATGAGGTAAAACTCAACTTCTGTCCAGTATTAATTATCTATATTTCTAGCAAAGTCTGTACCTTATGAATAATAATTTCTGCCTATACACAGTCTTTACTTCTCTAAATGTTTTACTAATGACAGTAAACAAATTCTAGTTTATTCCAGTACTAGTCAGTGTACACATAATTCTATGAGACCTGTGCAGTAATTTGATTGGCCTTGGAAAAAGCAAAAATAGGCCAAAGGTCAACTTTCTAAGATTCTATAAAAAGATAGGGTGATATTTCTTGTATCCTATCTTTGTGTGTGAGAAGGGTAGGGTTAATACACATTGCTGATGGATCCTTTGTATGCTGCAAAACTAAAAGTGAGTTTTTCATCTAGACTAAGGTTTTGCCTGGGATAGTCTACTAAGGCAATGTTTTCTTTATTTTAGATCTTTCAGACCAGCTTAGACCTATGATATATGCTTCAACCCCCGCTGAACGACCTCCTGCAGTCGATCTCCTGCCGGCGCCATTTTCCGTACGGAAAACGATTCGCGGCAGGAGATCGCTCCTGGACCCCCAGGGACTTTTGGCCAGCTTGGGGGGGCCTCCACACCCCCACAAGACTTGCCAAAAGTCCAGCGGGGGTCCGGAACGACCTCCTGCAGTCGAATCGTGTTGGTCTATGGCCGCCGCCATTTTGCGGCCGCCATTTTGCAAAATGGCACCGGCTGAAGACAACACAATTCAATTGCAGGAGCCCGTTCCGGACCGCCGCTGGACCCCCAGGTAATTTAAGGCATTTGGGGGGGTTCGGGAGGGTGGGGGATTTAATTTAAAGGGTCGGGGTGGGTTTTAGGGGGTTTTAGTGTGCTGGTTTTCCTGCCATTGGTTTAGGGCAAGTAAGTACTTCCCTCCCAAAGTTGATGAAGTATTAAGGCATTTGGGGTGGGGGATTTAATTTAAAGGGTCGGGGGTGGGTTTTAGGGGGTTTTAGTGTGCCGGCTCACGATTTTAACGATATTTTAAACACCCAAACGGCAACAATACGATTCCCTCCCCCTCCCAGCCGAAATTGATCGTTAAGACGATCGAGGACATGATTCACATCTCTACTTCTCATAGTTCCTTGGGGTATTCATACCACTGTTGGTGCTGCTTTCATTGTTTTGTTTGTGCCTTGGGGTGTTTCTGCCCCCTTTTGGTTCTGCTTCTCCCCTCTCTTTGTGCCTTGGGGGTGTGTCTATGCTACTGTTGGTGCTGCTTTGATGGTCTTTTACTGCCTTGGTCTGAAGATGCCATTGGAGTTGGTGCCCTTGGCCCCTTCCATGTTTTCTTGAGGAACTCCTGCCACTATTGTGTATCTTGAGGTGTCCATGCCACTGTTCGTGCTGAGTATCTGAAGTGTTCCTGTCACTTTTGGTGCTGCTTTCCTCTTCACACGGTGCCTTGGGCTGTTTAAGCCACTATTGCTGGTGCCCTTTGCCCCTTTTTTTGGAGCCTTGGTGAGTTCTTGCTACTCTTGGTGCTGCTTTGCTCCTCTCACAGTACCTTTGCATGTTAATGCCTCAGTTTGGGTTGCTTTGACCCATCACAGTGCCATCACAGTGCCATGGGCAATTCATTCCACTTTTGGTGCCATTTCACCCCACTCTTGGTGTCTTGGAGTGCACATCCCTCTGTTCCCCACAGGTTTCACTAATCTTGGACAGGAAACCCCAGTTTGTGAGCCCAGATTACTATGCATTGCTTCCCTCATTAACATTAATGGGAAATGAATGACACATGACATGAACAAATAACGGGTAGATTTTTATTCGGCCGCGTGAGTAAACTCTAGCCTTTATGCACGTGGCAGGGCCTTGCACGTGCTGAGCCAATTTACAACCAGCCCGGCCACACGCATGAGGACCGGTACGTGCACGGGCGCCGGCCTTCTTGCAACTGGAGCGGACTGGGAGGGAACCGGGGAAGACCGGGATGCGTCGCTCCCTTACACGCACTGCACGCACATGGGTGTGCGGATTATAAAATCCGGCGTGCGTGTGCATACGCGGCCCCTGGACGCGAGCGCACTTCTTTTAAAATCTACCCCTAAATGGATATTTTGGCCAGGAAACAAATGGAAGGATTCACCTAATCAAACAAATCAAATAATGAGCTGAACCGAAAACTGTTTCCATGCAGACTTCTGTTCCTAAATCTCCTTCCTTTTATTCTTAAAGTATTTTATTTCTTGTATTTTTTTTACTCCATTTTGAAACTGAAAACTGTGCTAATTTCATGGGTATGCCCTTTATTAATATTTATTTATTTATTTATTTATTTATTTAACATTTTTTATATACCGAGGATCTAGTAACAATGTTACTAATCACTTCGGTTTACATATAACTTTGGGATGACATAACAAATGTGTCTTACAGAGAACAGGGAAATGAAACTTGGAAATATTAATTTCCAAAAACAAATTATGAGAAACAATAAATTATATGAAACAAATTATGGAAAACAAAAAAAATTATGAGAAACAAATTATGAGAAACAAATTATGAGAAACAAGGATATGGAACTTGGAAATATTAATTTACAAAAAACAAATTATGAGAAACAACATTTGAATTAAAGCATCTAGCATACTAGCGAATATTATCTGTCAAGTGAAGCAAAAAAAAAAAGATATGTAACAGGAGGGAATAGTCGTTGGCAGGGGACATTACATTTGATTGTGGATTAAATTAAGCAGTGGGACATTTGATGTGATGACCATGGTAGGAAAGTGACCAAGGTAGGATAGTGATAGTAAAGTCCAACTCAAACGAATGCTTGGTTGAAAAGCCAGGTCTTGAGTCTTTTTTTGAAGTTAATTGGGCACTGTTCGAGCCTAAGGTCTGCAGAGAGGGAGTTCCATAGGTTAGGGCCCGCTGTGGATAAGGCTCTTTTGTTAGAGGATATTTTGAATGGCGGTGCTTTTAGAGAGCCTTTTAGTGCAGATCTCAACGGACGGGATATATGGACAGTGTGTATATATATATATATATATATATATATATATATATATATATATATACTGTATATCTCCTCAGTTTCCATTCTCAAGTTGCTTGTGCTATTCCTGCTTGAAGCCTGCATTGGGGCTTATAATAAGGTTAGTACAACTCTGTTCTGATTCACTAAGATTACCGACGGCTAAGTAGAAGCTTTTAAGAACTTGAAATGCTTATATCTCATCAGGAGTGAATTAAAACCCAGAATGAATAAGAGGGAGCTGCATTATTTTGTTGTTTGCTGACAACTGTATTATCTAAAAGAAAAAAGACAAAAAAAAAATTGCTAGTGCTGGTGCTTTAATGCCTTGCAAACTCAGTCACAATTACTGCCTTTGCTCCAGGCTAGTGTCTATAAATCTGAATGGTATAACAATCTTGTAAACAAATGTGCTCTTGCCATGTAAAAGATTTTATCCTGCTGACTCATGACAGGAGGATTTTTATAAGCAAGACTAAGAACTTCTAATCTGTTTTGAAACCTGTATTTGAAATCAAATGGAATTCCTTGAAAGCATAGGCCTTGTACTGTAGTAAATATATATATATTGCTGAAAACGTTGTACAGTCATACTATGCAATCGTTCTCTACCATCACTGTTTGGCCATGAGGGTCAGGCTTCTCTTTGACTCATAAAATACTTACTTTCTGTTTTTGCATGGATGTTTTATTCAGAACTATTTTTATTTCTGTCTACATTTGTGCCTATGATTTTCAGTGGCCTCCGTTCTACAAAACAGAGAGGTATACATAAAAATATACTAACAGAAATAAATTACTTGCAGGACAGAGCCCAAATACTTCCCCCCACTCCTCTTTCAAGCCAAGCCCAAATATCTTTTTTTCTTTTGTGTAGAAACAAATGTTGAAGACTAAATACCTATTAATGCTGACCTTACTAATACACTAAACCTCTGTAATTCTTACCTTAATACTATACAACAATTACTAACGCAATTATCGCTTAATCATAATAAGACAGAAATTTTATATATAGACAATAAATCCACTCCTGAAATAGACATTCATCTTAATAATCTTCTTTCTAAAAATAACATTCTATTCAAAACAAGAGACCTCAGAGTCACTTTAGACTCAGAATTCTGCTACAAACATCATATCAACAACATTATCAAAGGTTTCTACAAACTTCAAATTTTAAAAAGAATTAAACCTCTCCTTCATCATCATGACTTCCGTTTAGTTTTGCAAACTCTACTATTATCCAAATTAGACTATTGCAATGCTATACTCCTTGGACTACCTTCTACTACCATCACTCCACTTCAATTACTACAAAATGCAGCTGCACGACTACTTATTAATCACAAAAAATCGGCTCACATCTCTCCAGTGCTAAAAGATCTACACTGGTTACCTATTCTTTATAGAATGCAGTATAAGAATATGTCTCTCATTCACAAAATATTATATAATAATAAGACAAACTGGATGGATACAACTATATCTTTCCAAATCTCAAGGCGATGCTTACGATCCTCCAACACTGGTCTTCTTGAAATACCACCTGTCTTGCCTCAACAAAACAACGTGCATTTTCTATTGCTGGTCCAACATTGTGGAATTCCCTTCCTATTGAATTAAGACTGGAAACTTCTACTCAAACTTTCAAGAAGAATTTAAAAACTTTACTATTCCTAAAAGCTTTTCCAACATAGTTAATATAATTATATATTCATTTTTTACTCTATTTTTATTTTATTCTACTTTTATTCTTTCTCATTTTTCCTCTCCACTTTAGTTCTCTCTATTATTCTATATAACACCATTATTTCTATTCTTCACATTGTAACTGTTTATCATTATTGTTGTATGTGAACCGATGTGATGGCTATGACTGAATGTCGGTTTACAATAAATAAATAAATAAATAAATAAATAAATATTCAAGTGGCTCAGGAATTATCCAGAACTGAGGTCAAGGTCTTTTGCTGAAAGAGACACAGTGAAATGTTTCTCAGAAGCAAATAATTTCTTATGTAATTCATACAGCAGGTATTTTATTTAATACTTCTACCGAGCTATTTTCATTTTAATCGATGACCTATATGCCCTTATTCTCTGGCATGAGATGTTCGTGAATACCTATGGAGCGATGCTATCAAAAGAAAAATGTCTAAATCTTAGCTGCAAGAAAGAAAGAAAATTTTGTTTTTAACTTCTCAATAAATATCTTTATGGTGCTTATCAGGATCCTATTATCTACTGTTTATGTTTATATAGGACATTAAGGACATTTCTAAAAATAGTTCATCCAAAACGAAGACTACAATTAGGCCAGTGGTTCTCAGAGTGGGTGATCAGATTAAATTTATTATTAGGAAAATCAAATGTAAAAAGAAAGTACAGGCTGCAAATCCTTGACTTTGGCAATACCTTCCAGGGAGATTTTTTTGCTACTCAGTAGTATAATGTAAGTTCAATTTTGGAATGAGTTTGAAACTTTATCCTAGATTGAATGCAAATATCAGGCATTAAAAATGGGAACTATTGCATTGGCCTGGGATACTAGTGAAAAGCTGTAACCCCAAAGCAATTTTTGTCTTGTTTTTTTTTTTTTTTTTTTTGTTTTTTATTCGCTCCCAAATTCACAAAAGCATAATCATCATCAGCTCATGCTTTCACATGTGGCTTTGCGAAACTCCCAAAAATGAATCACAAAACCCTCATTATTCTTTTCCAGTTTTCACTTTCTCAGCAAAGCTTTGTCGGAGTTTGACTGACTGAACAACCCCCATCCCACCCCCCACCAATTAAACCCAGAGCTGAACATCTATAAAGGTGCAAAATATTATACAGACAAAATACAATGGTAGAAATCAACCACCCTTAGTATTTTTTTTTAATTTTGCATTTGTTTCTTATAGAATGCAGCACATATTTATTTGTTTTTCATATAGTATTGCACAAGATAGAAATATTCAATAAATATGATGTGTTCTAGTTACTTAATACTTACATAGTAATTACATGCTCTTTGGATTACAGCTGCCTAAATATCCATAAATTTACTTTTATGTGCAATTATAATGGTTATGTGATGCATGCTGAAGGTTTAAGATATCTTGCTAACAAATCCTTACTATGTAGTTATATGACACAGGTACCGTGCAATTATATAGTAGTCAGCTAAACTGTAATTACATAGTCAACTACATGATTATTCAAATTTATCTACTTTAAAAAAATATATTGAAATGTTTTCATTTTGCCAAGAGGCCCATGATTAAGCTGACACCAGAGCATGAGAAAGAGCAGAAGCAGACAGAAGTGACTTCATATACTTTGCTGTTACAAAAGGGCCGGGAACGAATCTTGTCTTTTGCTGCAAATTATCCCTTGTAATATTTTCATTTTCACCCACTTCATTCTCATCATTTCTATTTGTACAAAAACGTTAGATACGAGAAATCTAGTTAGCTTGCTGTCCAGATTCCCAGTTATCAGTGCAGTCAAATTCTGCATGTCGACATTGATTTCATATGTGTCCTGTTTTAAGAATTATGGGGTCCTTTTTTTTGTTGTTGATGTCTACAGAAAGGGAACCAGAGGGAGACAGAAAATGTGCATGTAGCTTGAGGATTTCCAGAAAAACGTCAATATATTTGCTTCTAATGCTGGCCACACTAGAATGCCCACCTTCCACCAACCTTTTCACCCCCCCAGTGCTTGGAGTACTATATATCTCCCTATATAACTGGAGAAAATGTGGTGCCTTCTGTAGACTGAGCTGGCTGCCGTCTATCCTCAGGATACAGGAGAATCCTGCAGATAGCTAAAGTTGTTCTTTCTAGATTTTTTCTGCAAAAATGATTTTAAAAAAGACAAGGAAAAACAAATCTCTTGCTGGGCCTATTAGAGAGCTACAGCAGGACCTGACAGTTCTCTGATAAACATTATAGGGTACTGGGACAAGGGACATTGCTAGGGAGGGGACAAGAGTTTCGTTGATGAGCACGAGGTTCTGAACTTTGGAGAATATGACTGCATATTGAGCAGTAGTAGATTACATTCCTTAAAATATCAATGTGCCTCTTTCCTGAACTTATTGCAAGGTCTTCTGCTTTATTAGCCTAATACATTCATATTTATATAGTCATATTTCACTTATATCCAGCTATCCATGTGATACCTGTATTGATCCACCATAAAGTAATAAATGTAAAATGTAAACCGAATTGATCAATAATTTTGTTATTGGAAAGTCGGTATAGAAAAATGCTAAATAAATAAATAAAATAAATAAAGGTTTGGCCAGTTTACTAATATTCTTTCTCATGAAAGGGGCTAAGTAGGACACGTTGTTAAGAACTTCCTCAGACATGAAATAGAAATGGTGTTGTTAATGTGATTCTGGTCCCACGTCTGTGTCCTTTAGGCTCCTGTCTTCATAACTACAGCCAGGGACTGAAGAAGATTCAGAAATGGTCGTGTCATCAGGAACGTATGAGTATAAAGGATGAGATTTGCAGTGGATAAGTGTCCTTTCTCTGTTGAAAGATTACGGGACAAATGTTTGCAGTAACCTTTGTTGCGGAGCAAGTTGATTTCCTATGGAGGATATACATTCAACTTTCTACGCCTAGGCCAAAGGCTAAGTATTCCAGGAAGCCCTTAGGAGGAATATGGAATCCCAGGAAAGGAAAATTCAGTCTGTTGGAAGTCTCATCATTTTTCTCGGCATAAAATAAGTGGAGTACTGGCTTAAGAGAATGAACTGTATTGGATTGCCAGAAAGATTCTTTCAAATTGTAAAGAGATTTAATTGCTGCTGAGTTGGGCTGCTACTAGCAGTGAACCTTTACACTGTGGAGCCTGTGACATGGAGTTTGTCAAGTATCTGAAGTTGCGTTTTTGAATAAACTGGCAAAAGGAAAGTTCCACTGCCTGCATTGTACTGAACTCATTTCTAGGATTTGGGCTTGAGTAAGGTGAATGTGTTGTATGAGCCTTGCTCTTGGCTGAAGAAGTCGGGTACTTCTGGATTAAGTTTGTAAACCACAGATGGGAACAGTTTCCTTGTCTAGTGAAGGAAAGATCTTGGGCCCAATCCACTACAAGAATGCTCTACAATTTCTAGTTATATTAAAGATTGGCCAACTGGCAGCTGAAGTATTTAAAAACAATATATAAATCCTGCTGAAATGCAAGTCCATTGGAGAAAAGTGTAACCCAGGGCCTCCCAAACCTGTCCTGGGGACACCATAGTCAAGTTTAACAGAATATACATAATGAATATGGACGAGAGAAACTTAAATACACTAAAGACTCAATGTAAGCAAATTTATCCCATGCATATTCATTGCAGATATCTTTGGAAACCCAACCTAGGACAGGTTTGGGAAGCTCTGGCATATGAAATAAAAAATGTTCACCAGAATGATTTGTTTTTAATTAGCAAGTGAAAGGAACATTTAATCTCCTCTGTGATCCATTAATTTCCTTCTGAACCATGAGCCATCAAAAGATCTATAAGTTATGTTCTGAGAGTGTCCGTAAGAACATAACACATGCCATACCAAGGGTCCATCAAACTCAGTATGATGTTTCCAACAGTGGCCAATCCAAATCACAAGTACCTGGCAAGTACCCAAACATTAAATAGATCTCATGCTACTAACGCCAGTAATAGCAGTAACTGTCCCCTATTGATTATGGACTTCTCCAGGAACTTCTCCAAACCTTTTTTAAACCCAGCTACACTAACCTCCTTAACTACATCCTATGGCAAAGAATTCTAGAACTTAATTGTGCATTGAGTAAAAAAGAATTTCCTCTAATTTGTTTTAAATGTGCTACTTACTAACTTCATAGATTATCCCTAATCATTGTATTATCTGCAAGAGTAAATAACCAATTCACATTTACCTGTTCAACTCCTGTCATGATTTTGTAGACCTCTATCATATCCCCCCTCAGCCATCTCTTCTCCAAGCTGAACAGCCCTAACCTCTTTAGCCTTTCCTCATAGGGGAACCATTCCATGCCCTTTATAATTTTGGTCATCCTTCTCTGTACCTTTCCTAGTGAAGCTATATCTTTTGTGAGATGCGGCGACCACAATTGCACATTGAATTCAAGGTTCAGTTTTACCATGGAACAATGTAGAGACATTATAACATCCTCCATTTTATTTGCCATTCCCTTCCTAATAATTCCTAATATTCTGTTTGCTTTTTTGACTGCTGCAGCACACTAAGCCAATGATTTCAATGTAATATCAACTATGAAGCCCGGATCTTTTTCCTGGGTGGCAACTCCTAATATGGAACTTAACATTGTGTAACTACAGCATGGCTTATTTTTCCCTATATGCATCACCTTGTACTTGTCCACGTTATATTTCAGCTGCTATATTGACGCCCAATCTTCCAGGTCTCACAAGGTCCTCCTGCAATTTATTGCAATCCACTTATGATTTAACTACTCTGAATAATTTTGTGTCATCTGCGTATTTGATCACCTCAACTGTCGTACCCCTTTCCAGATTATTTATAAATATATTAAAAAGCACCAGTCCAAGTACAGATCCCTAAGGCACTCCACTGTTTACCTTTTTCCACTGTGAAAACTAAACATTTAATCCTACTCTCTGTTTCCAGCCTTTTAACCAGTTTGCAATGCCCAAAAAGGACATCAAGAGATCAGCGATGATTTAGAGTAGTAGGCTACAGAAGACAGTTGAAAATGACAGATATATTTTTCTTTGTCAGTTTACTCTTGCCAGAGATGAAGTGATCCAAAATTTGTCATCCATGGACTGTAATCTGTGTAGATTTTTATTGGACTGAAAAAAAATGATGCAGGACAAGTGCTACCAAGGCAGCACTTAGGTTGCTTTTTCCAGATAAGTTAAAGATTGTCATCCATGAACTTTTTCACTAGGAACCTGCAATTTTTTTTGAACTTTTTGTAATTACACTCTGTGCTGTACAAGTTAGAAACATAGACATAATAGCAGTAAAAAAAAAACCATATGGCCCATCCAGTCAATAAATTTAGCATTATCTCATCACTTCCTTAGACTTCCCCTATATTTATCCCATGCTTCCTTGCATTCAGATGCTATTTTTGTCTCCATGCATCCATTACCCTCTCTGTAAAGAAATATTTCCTAAGATTTTTCCTGAATCTACCCCCTTCATCCTCTTCTCATGACCCCTCATTCTATGTTACGATTCCTCCTGTAGCTGTGCCATAGGAGGCATCTCACCTTCTTCTGGAGGCCACTCTGAAGCCAGGGCCTCGCCTGAGCAACTGTCCGGATCCTGCCCCACAGCCTGGGAGGCCTTCGGTGTGGTTTGGGGCCTACTCGAGGCCTGTTCCACTGCAGCCTGGATGCTCAGGTATGGGCTATGCCCTTCTCCTAAGGGGCAGGCCCACGGCTCCTCTCCACTCTTATGGAGCCAGCGAGAGGCGGACCATCTGGACTCCTCCCAGGGATTTGCCTGCTTCTGGGCTATAAAAGCCTTGCTCCAGCACTCATGCTTGGCCTTGCATTGGAGTTACACCTCCCTGGATGTCTCTGCTTCCAGCACTCCGTCAGGCCTCCATATTTGCTTCAGCTTGGTGTCCATGTCTTTTATGCCCTGATGTTTCACGATGTCCCTTGGTGTTTGTTCCTGACCCTGATGTTTTTAACTTGCTTCTGACTGCCAGTGTGCAGTGACCTGCTTTAGACTGCTGGTATGCAGTATCGCTTTAGACTGCCGGTACATTTCCCTGGACTGCTTTGTGCAGCATTCTACCTTCCTGCGCTGCTTCTGCTCCCGCGGTTGTGGGACAGGGTGGTCCGTGACCAGACCAGTCTTACTGACTGTGTAGGGCGCCCTGAGGGACAGTGCCAATGTCTGTACCTCCCTGCGTATTCCAGAGTCTACGTCTACAGTACCTTGCTTTAGAGTCTACGTTTATAGTCTGTGGTTCCTGAGTCTTTGTCATCTGTTCCGGATCCTTCATCTGCCCATGCCCTGAGTCCGGCCTGCTGCCTCTTGCCATCCCAGCAGCAGGTCCGAAAGGCCAGGGACTGTCGGAGTTCTGTTCATCACCAACACTCCACATGTTGGTTCCGGAGGCATGCAGGTCCGGCTGGGGGTCGGGCCCACGCTACACCTACCCTTGGTGTGGGATCGTGCCAGGGGCCCAAGGGCACGCTCCCTCCAAGGGGGCCCGCTCTCCTAGCACTCCTCGGTAACATTCTAGGACCTCCATACCATTGAGAAATGCTCACCTCCTATGCATGGAAGCGTTTGAGATATTTGAATGTCTCTATCATATCTCCCCTATCTTGCTTTTCCTCTAAGATTTACATATTTATATCTTTAATCCACATATGCTTTAGAATGAAGACCCCTGACCATTTTAGTAGCCACCCTCTGGACCAACTTCTTCTTGTTTATATCCTTTTAAAGGTGCGGTCTCCAGAATTGTACATAGTATTCCGTGAGGTTCACCAGGGACCTATACAGGGCAATATCACCTCCATTTTTCTGATGAAAAATGGAGGTGATATTGCCCTGTATACCACTCCACCCCCCCCCCCCCACCCCTACCCTTTGTTCAATTGCCCTCAAGTTAAACCTCTGGCGAGCTACTCTTCAATTTAAAAAAAAAACAAAATGTACTTAAGCATGCACCTACAACCCTAGGTAATCTTTGGCCTAATTATTAATTGTTATCAATACAATCATTATTATTGTTTGTTTTTTTGAGACCCACAGTTTAATCGTTATTTGTATAGTTGGTGACTCATGGTTTACTGTTTCATGTTCATGTTTATCTTAATTTGCTTACGTTAATTGCCTTGTTTAACTGTTTAATGTAAAAGCCCCGGCCAGATAAGCCCCGGGCGAGTTGCCATTCTTTGTAAACCGGATTGATTTGTATCTCATACAGGAATTTCGGTATATAAAAATTATTTATAAATAAATAAATAAATAAATGACCTGACTTTTACCATTGCTTTATCCACCTGTTTGGTCAGGCCAAGTGCCAGCACGCGATCCCCTGGCATAGAGGCCCTACAGAGGCCTCTGGCCATGCCCCCGCCCTGCCCCAGACTGCCCATGCCCCGCCCACACCCTGCCCCTTTTTTCAAGCCCCGGAACATACACGCATCCTGGGGCTTGCGGGCATCGCCGGGCCTATGCAAAATAGGCTCGGAGCGCGTAACCCCCCCTACGTGCTTAAATCCAGCTGGATTTATGCACATAGGGCTTTTAAAATCTGCTCCTTTGTGTTCAGAAGAATTTCACCTCCAATACTGTACCTTTTCCTAGGGTTTTTGCATCCTAAATGCATTAATCTGCATTTTTTAGCATTAAATATTAGCTGCCAGACCTTAGACCATTTCTCAGGCTTTGCTAGATCCCTTCTCATGTTTTCCACTCCTTTCTGGGTTTCCACTGTTTCAGATTTTGGTATTATCGGCAAAAATATAAACCTTTCCTGACAATTGTTTCATTATGTCACTCAGAAGAATGTTGAATGAACCTGTCCAAGGATCGATCCCTGAGGCAGACCACTAGTAACAACCCCCTCTTCAGAGAGAGAACTCCATTTACCACTACCCTTTGTCGCTTTCAAATCAGCCAGTTTCTAACCCAGTCAGTCACTCTAGGATCCATTCCAAAGGTGCACAATTTATTTATAAGTCTTCTGTGACGAACCATGTCAATGGCCTTGCTGAAATTCAAGTATACTATGTCTAGCATACTCCCTTGATCCAATTGTCTGGTCACCCAATCAAAGAATTTGTTCAGATTCATCTAACAAGATTTACCTCTGATAAAAACCATGCTGCCTCGGATCTTGCAATCTATTGGATTCCACAAATTCCACTATGCTCACCACAGAAGTCAGACTAACTGGCCTGTAGTTCCCAGCCTCTTTCTTACTTCCAACTTTTATGTATAGGAACCACATCTGCCCTTTTCCTGCCCTTTGGAACTCCAGACTCTAAGGGAGCATTGAAAAGGTCAGTCAGTTGGATGGAACGTTTCTGAATATTTTCATCACCTCAATGGGGTCCATTTGTTGAACAGTGAAATTGTATTTAACAACACATTTCAGGAAGTTTTGGGAAAGAATATTGGGCATTTACTGATCATGGTTAATGCTTTCTTAGGGTGCACAAATAAGTCTGCAATTGTCCTGTGCCCGTGGTGGGATATCCGAGCCATTATTTAGTCAAGTCAGCGTTCATCCACCTTACCAAGCTGACTGCAACAACACTTGGAGGTCCTGAGAAACACTGGTGTGAATAGGAGCATTCAAACCTGGTGGGGGACCCCTGTTGATGCTTGGCAGATGGTCTGCATGGTTGCAGCAACTGACTGTAGCCAAGGCGGCATGGGAGTAGCATACTTTTGCTGAGGTATGGCAAATGGAATACAGGGGCAAGTGGTTTTTGGACGGAGTTGGATTCGCTCAAAAGTTGTCATATGTTTGTTGAATTTTAATAAAGTTGTGGCTCTTGACATCCAAGTCTGTATCCATATTTATTTGTAAGCGGTTATGTTTTGAATGTGTATGTTAGGAAATTGTGTACAAGATGAAAAGCCAGATAGTTCCAGATGCTCACATTATAAGAATCATTTTGTATCACTATATTTCATTCTTTAAGCTGTCTGATGTTCATTGCCAGGAGGACATTATAACACACCCATTATATCATATGAGCTGATAATGCAGTATAATGTTCAGAGGCGAGAGCACAAAGTTATGTATCTATACTCCCTTAACACTAGCTTATTTTGTGACTCCATGGGATAAAGTCATTGTAGCCATGTGAATTAACCTGAATGGTGCTATTGGCATTGATGATCCAAACTAAATAATAAATATGATTACTATGAAAAGTCTCAGCAGCCATGTCAATTGCAGTTTTGGACTATTGAAGCACAGAAATATGCAAAGCTATGTGTTTGGTTATGTTCCAACTAAAAATTCTATCACATGAAGTTATTTTACAAAATACAAAATGAGCAGATCCACAACCAGCTGCAGGAAGTCCTGGATGTACAATATGTGTAATACAGATGGAGGCCTTGAGAGCAATTAAGTGGGTTTTGAATGTCTAGTATAGGGCTCGTTTAGAAAACCAAAATAACCTCCTGCTCAGACTTTAAATTAAAGGAAGTCAAAATGTTAAACACAGTATCATCTCTTGTAAAATAAGTACTCTAATCAAAAATTAACCATCAGCAAGGCAACTATGCTTACGGCTTTCAGTTCAAATATTGCAAGAAGTGGGCTTTATTCTAGGCAGCACGTAGTAAACATCTACCTTTCTTATAAAAGAATCTATCATTTGTATATGGAAGCTTTTCAACCATATCCTGACCAGAATTCTGGGGAAGAGAAGTCTATAATTCTATTATAAATGCAGGATGCTAGACTGACCACTTCCTTATATGTACCTTATGATGCCTAGGAGCACAGTAAGGATTTTTAATAATGGAAGAGAATAATAATATGTTAGATTATATGCATTGTCTTTTTTCCAGATAGGAGTACACTCTGCTTTATAATATTTTTTTGGTACTTCATAATCATACTTAATTAGCGCTGGGATGACTAGTCAAGCAGTACAGCTTTGGTACCTAGACTATGTAGGTTTTCCTATGAGAGAAGGAACAACTGGAATCATGTGAATTTGTTCGCTGTGAAACTGGATCAGATCCATTTCAACCTGGTTTGATTTTCCCGAAATTCAAAGGTTCTTGCCCAGATCTGTGGCAAAAATCTGATTGTTTTTTCCCCTATGGATCTTGAAAAAACTCTACAGATAATCAGTGGAAAAGTGTTGCAGGCTGCCAAAATCCATATGATTGTGATGCATCCCAAGGGGCTGCAAATTTTTATCAAAGTATTCCTGATTTTTTTTTTGCTAATGAGCCAGTCTCTTGGATAAATCCTAGGCTCATTGATTTTCTGTAAAATCCAGATTTGTCTGTGAACTTGGTTTCCCAAGATTTGCATATCCTTAGGAGCAATCCTGTTATTATCTTTATTCAATTAGAGTATGGTGAATTAAGGAACAGGGAGAACCACTGACCTAATCAATGTCATGATGAGACAGTGGCAGTCCCAGGACTTGACTTACATCAGCGGACAGCAGCATACTGTTCACATTTGGCAGACACAGCTTGAGAAGATAAGGCTTAAAAAAATATAATGGGCCAGGCTCTATTTTCAAAATAATTTTGGCATATGTACTTAACAGAACAAAGCCATTTGAAAACATGGCCCAGGTTATTTGGAATGCTAATGCAATGCATATTTAAGAATGTGCATAAAAAGATGAATATTAAAATAGGCGATTACTGTATACAGAAGGCTTTATAATAGCAAGATGGTGAATGTAGGTCATATGTCTCTGATTAAATACTAAGATGGTTTGATTAGGTTTAGCAAACTTAAACCTTGTATCATTACAAGTCATTTTTACCTGCTGCTAGATTTGCATATATATATGATATCTGTTACACTAATTATATCTATTTTCATAGGTATAGACAGACATACCCCAGAGTTGTGGCACCCATTAACGGATCAAGCAAGCATGTGCAGCTGTGTTTTGATCAGTGGAAAGGTTTCCTGGCATCCAAGAACAGATATCACCTTTTAGGGTATGACAAGCACAGCCAAGGATCTAGCAAGTAAAAAAATCGAAGGTTTCTAGTAGCAGAGATGGGAAAGAGAGCAGCTACCACAAAGTGAAAAAGAAGGCTACATTTTAGCAGCTGCAGCTGAGAAAACTCACTCATGTATTGCCAAACGCTGACACATTACCATTCATCACATAATTAATTGGTTGATGCCTTGTCATTTCTCATGTCTTTCTGTATATTTCTCTTTCTCTTCTTCACCCCCCTTTCTAATCAATATGACTGGGGATTAGGGATGTACATGGAAAACTGTTTCGGTTCAGTTTGTTTATTTGGTTCATTTGTCTTAGTTATTCATTTCATTCAATTCGTGGTCAAAAATCTTTTCACTTTTTTTTTTTTTTGTGTGTGTCATTCAGTCATTCCCATTAAGGTCAATGGAGAAAGCAGTGCAAAGCATTTTGAAGCAATGCATAGTATTTCATGATTAAAAACTGAGGCAGGTCTAAAGTTATCCAGCTAAGTTAGTTGATTGTGGTTAAAATTGGCTATGTTAGCCGGATAACAACTCTTCCCAGAAATGCTCCCAGAACATCCTTACATTATCTAGCTAAATTGTAGGAAGATAAAATTTAACATAAGAACATAAGATTTGCCATACTGGATCAGACCAAAGGACCATCAAGTCCAGTTCCCTGTTTCCAACTATGACTAATCCAGGATCCCAAAAGCTCAATAGGTTCCAGGTTGCTTTCCCAGGGCTAAGCAATGGATTTCTTCAAGTTCACCTTAATAATGGTTTATGGACTTTTCTTCCAAGAAATAGTCCAAACCTTTTTTAAACCCAGCTACATTAGCAGCTTTCACTATATCCTACTGCAGTGAATTCCAGAGTTTAATTATCCATTGAGTAAATAAATATTTTCTTCTATTTGTCTTAAATGTGTTTAGCTGGTAACTTCATTGTGTGTCCCCTAGTCTTTGTACTTTTTTAAAGAGTAAACAACCAATTTGCATTTACCCGTTCTACTTCACTCGTTGTTTTACAGAACTCTATCATATCTCCGCTCAGATGTCGCTTCTCCAAACTGAAGAAATCTAACCTCTTTAGCCTTTCTTCATAGAGGAATTGTTCCAGCCCCTTTATCATTTTGGTCATCCTTTTCTATACCTTTTCTATTTCTGCTTTATGTTTTTTGAGATGAGTGATCAAAACTGCACACAATTTTATCTTTTTTAGTGAATTTATATATTGCCAAAGCCCAAGGCAAGACACAAGAAAACATACACAATCAAATAAAATATACTTCAAAAAGACAGTTAAAACCATAATCATAACATAATAAAATTAACAAGGTCAAATTGTGCTGCATTAAACTACAAATAACTCCTAAAATGATAAAATTAATATGGAGTAGGCTTGCTGTGGCAGATTTCAGTTGAATAACTTAATTAAAAGCATGCTGAAAAAGATGTCTTAAACATTCCTTTAAATGTCTTGGCACAGTTTGTATAACACAAAATAACGGGGATAGAGTTCCAGAGATCTGGGGCAGCAACTGAAAAGGCAGCTTTGTCGAACTGGAAGCACATTCAACAGCTGTCTTTCAGAGAATCATGAAGTTCTGCAAGGATTATACACCTGTAAAAGGGTATTTAACCAGGGAAAGCAGTATAGAGCAAGAAGATTATGCATTAGGGATGTGAATCGGGCTTCGGACGATTGAAATTATTGGACAATATTTTCAAAATCATCAGAAATCAGGGGCTCCCCCAAAACGATAGGAAAACCCCACGATATTGATTGTGGGGGTTCTCTTATCGTTTTGGGGGAGGGCGGGAAAAACGGCACACAAAAATAACCCCTAAACCCACCGCGAACCTTTAAAACTAATCCCTTAGCTTCCCCCACCCTCCCAACCCCCAAAACACTTTTTACAGGTACCTGGTGGTCCAGTGGGGGTCCCTGGAGCAATCTCCCGCTCCCGGGCCGTCGCCTGCCACTAATCCAAATGGCGCCGATGGCCCTTTGTCCTTACCATGTGACAGGGTATCCGTGCCATTGGCTGGACCCTGTCACATGGTAGGAGCACTGGAAGGCCGGCGCCATCTTGTGCTCCTACCATGTGAGAGGGACTGACCAATGGCACCAGTAGCCCCTGTGACATAGTAAGGGCAAAGGCTATTTGCGCCATTTTGAATAGCGGCAGCCGACGGTCCGAGTGCAGGAGGTCGCTCCCGGACCCCCGCTGGACTTTTGGCAAGTCTTGTGGGGATCAGGAGGGTCCCCCAAGACTTGCCAAAAGCCCCCTGGTGGTCCAACGGGGGTCCGGGAGCGATCTCCTGCACTCGGGCCATCAGCTGCCAGTAATCAAAATAGTTATGGATTTGGCCAGTCTCCATTGGGGTGCTGATTGGAAGAATGTGAAATGTAGTGTGACAGAGTACCGTATTTCCACGACAATAACCCGCCCACGTATATAACCCGCCCACACACATAACCCGCAGGTTTTCCAGATTTATGAAAAAAAGTTTTAATATACCCCGCCTCCTCATATAACCCGCGGGCAGACAGGGCGCTTGTCCGAGGGGCATCGCATCCCTCGGTCATTCATTCGTTCATTTAACCGATTTCTGGTTCCATGCGAACCCCTCTGTCACAATCAGACCGTGAACACGGAGCAGTGAGAGCAGGCTGGCGGGAAGAGCCGCTTAAACCCCGGGGACCTTTGCGCGGTTTGCAGGACTTGCAAGCTTAAAGCCTGGGGAGGGGAAGGCCGTAAAGCGCCGCTCAGGTCTGGGCCAGAACCCGCGCTTCCCTCCAGCCTTACCCCCATTGCTCCTTCCGTGCTAAGCGGCTTTTCCCGGCAGGGCGGACGCTGCCCGCTCTCGGAGCGCACGGCCGGGCTCTCAGTCACCGACCGGAAGCTACAGCTCCGCCATGGTTGTGAGGGCGAGACAGGCGTGAAGCGCCGCTCAGGTCTGGGCCAGAACCCGCGCTTCCCTCCAGCCTTACCCCCATTGCTCCTTCCGTGCTAAGCGGCTTTTCCCGGCAGGGCGGACGCTGCCCGCTCTCGGAGCGCACGGCCGGGCTCTCAGTCACCGACCGGAAGCTACAGCTCCGCCATGGTTGTGAGGGCGAGACAGGCGTGAAGCGCCGGGGCGGGGGGAGAGAGATGTTAACCGCTGCTGTAAAATTTTTTCTGGATAACCCGCCCACGTTTATACCCCGCGGGGGGCATGCGGGGTAGGTAAAAACGCACATTACCCGCGGGTTATATGCGTGGAAATACGGTAGTATGATTTGTTAGGTCAGGGGTTAAAAATGACTAGTTCAGGGGACGAGGTGAGATTCATCTAGAATAAAGATTTTGCAAAAAATGTGATTTTCCTTCGTATACACTACATCTTGCAGATTTAAAGTGTAAATTGTGGTAGCTAGAAAGGAAGTGGAAGAAATCATGAGATTTGAAAGATAGAAGTTGTTGGAGGATATCTGTGATGGATTATTTTAAACAATTATAGGTGAAAAAAAGAAAATATTATTCTGGGCTTCTTGCTAAACCAAATAATAATCCTAGAGTGGTCTTCAAAGTGATGCACTCATTGTTAGGTAAGAACAATATGAAATCTTTGCTGTATGATGACCTCCCTGATTGTGAGTAGCTAATTTGGGCATAGATTTATCATTTTGCTATAAATATAGGAGAAATAGCACCCGCGAGAAAAATTGGGCATGGTTAGGCAAATTGTAGAGTCACTGCATATATAAATATCACAAAATATGGTATAATGTCGAGAGAGAGAGAGCTTCTGTATAGAGTCAATATAACATTATATATATATATAAATATATATATATATATACCACTGTGAGAGGGGGCACTTTGCAATCTACAAATCAACTCTTGTTGATACCTTTCATTGATTCAAATGATAGAAATTCATCAGTCATATCAAATTTGCAGTTAATTCCTCTGACTGTGTATGTGGACCCCCCCCCAAAAAAAAAAAAAAAAAAAAAAAACTGCCCTGAGTTCAAAGTGTCCCCACTTAACAGTAGTATATATATATATATGTCATATATGTCATAACTCTATACAGAGGCTCTCTCTCTCTTGCAATAAAAACATTTTTCCTGCTAATGCGGGTAGAACGCACAGAAAAAAGGTGGAGTTATTTCCAAATCCCGCATTAGTGTGCATTACTCTACTGCATTCCTAGCAGATCCTCATTTTCATTAAATCTTCCCACTTTCATAAATATAAAATTTGAATATTAATACTGGCATTTATCACAATGTTAGGGCCCGAATGCAAAATGAAAAATGGCCCTGTAGGCTTTTGAGGAGAAGAGTCAAAATTTGCATCAGAGATTGTCAAGGGTTGATAGGGAGAAGTTGACTTTGAGGGAGGATAATGGGGTAGTACAGTGAATATGGTAGATATTAGAAAAGAGGATAGTTTAAAAGTGATGGGTTCTACCAGCATCAGAGTTGGTCTCAACATACTTTGCAGAACTCCAGTCACCTTTAAGGAATTTAGGTTTTTCTGAAGAAAAAATATAATTTGGCTTCTCTTCTGGACCCTAGTTTAAAATGTTAATATTGGCATTTAAAATATTGAGATGGCCATGCCTTCCACATTTACATAATTGAGTAGGTTGGTCTAAATCTAAAAGAACGTTGTGACCACAATAGCAACATCAACTCCAGCTTCCTTCAGTGAAGGCTGCTCACCAGCTTAAATTTCAGAACAGAGCTTTTTCTATGGTAGTGACAAAGTTGTGGAATGATTGTGAAACAGGAAACCATGCTAATGCATTTTAAGAAGAAATTAAAAACTTGGCTGAAAATGTAAAAAATGAGGAATATGTAAGATGGAGCAGGCTGCTATATCTTTTTGATATATAGTTCAGCTTGTTTGAAAAGGGCAGAGAGATTTCTTCTTTGTTTTTTCTTTTTTTTAAATGTATTTTATTGTTTTAATTATATGATATTATGTTTTAAGTATTGTACATCACTATGGTTGAATCTTTGGAATTTTGAAGGTTATTCATAAATTTTATTAAAGAAAAAAATGTAACAACTGTGAATAATTTTGTATCATCAGCAAATGTTATCACCTCACTTATTGTTATCATCTCTTGGTCATTTATAAATATGATAAAATGTAGTGGTTCTAGTACAGATCCCTGGGGCACACCACTATTCACCTTTTCTCCATTTAGCCCTACTCTCTGTTTCTATCTTTTTACCAGGTCTCAATCCACAACAAAACATTTCCTCCTATCCCATGACTTTTTAATTTCCTCATGAGGTACTTTGTCAAATGCTTTCTAAAAATCCAGATACATTATATCAACTGGCTCACCTTTATCCACAAGTTTATTCATGCCTTAAAAAAAGTGTAGTAAACTGGTGATGCAATACTTCATTTTGCTAAATCCATGTTGACCTTTATCCCATTAAACTATGTCTAACTATATCTTCAGTAAGTTTGTTCTTTAGAAACGTTTCAACCATTTTTCCCAGCACTGACGTCAGCCTCACTGGTCTGTAGTTTTCCAGATCACCCCAGAACCCTTTTTACTGGCATACTGTAGCTGATTTTACAGATTACTAAATCTTCAATACCATAGCTGATTTTACATATTACTAACAGTAGATCTGCAACTTCATTTTTCAGTTCTTTCAGCACGCTGGGATGTATTGTATAACATCTGCTCTAAGTGATTTGTTACTTTTTAGCTTGTCAATTTACCCTAGTACATCTTCTGCTGGCTTCACTGAGATTTGTGTTTCAAGGTTGGAAGAGTAGACCCTGGGAGCTGACTGACAGGGAACAAGGCATGGTACAGAATTGTGAGTAAGGGGACATGGTGGACCAGGCAGGGTCAAATCAGGCGGAGTCTGTTCAGAAGCAGGAGACAAGCAAGGATCAGGGCAGGTAGCAGACAGAAGCAGGAAGGTCTCAATCAGTGGTCAGAATCAAGATGCAGAGGCACAAAGAAACAGTACCTGCTGCTCAAGCATCTTCCCAGAGAAGCAAGCTTCTTTTCATGTTAAAATAGTGCTGATGTCATCAGTCCACATCACATGAAATCCTGGCCCACTGGCCCATTAAACTGGTGAGTTGTTTCAGACCCTTACTCAGAGCAGAAGATGCAACATGGTTTCAGTAGCGAGATGTGGAAAGAGTTAGGAACAGAAAGAAAAGGGGGAATCTTTAGTTTGCAGGTCACTGGAATTTAGTTGTCTTATGATCCAATAAGGTCCAATAAATCTAGGAGCAAATTTAAAGGATGATACCTTGAGTCTGATGTTTCTAGTGCTGAGACAAATCTTATCTCCAGGAGGAAACTGAGGCATCAGTCTACGCTTCCTGTCAGAACAAGTTTTGTAATGGACAGCAGCTCTCCTGAAGTGAATCTGAGCATTCTTCCAAATCTCTTACAAATGGGAAGAGAGAAAACCTGCCGCTGGAGTCTCTATGGACAACTGGAAAAGTATATGTTCAGGTTGTGGAACCTGGGCCGAGGGGGAGTTGGCGCCACCTGTGGGGTCGGGCCCCACAGGTCCTCACCATTGGCAGGCGAGGCCGTAGAGGAGCAGAGACCCCGCTGGAGCTTCACTATCAGCCCACGTTCTCCTCAGGTTGAGCCCTTGGATACCGGGGCTGGCTGGACTTATGTGGGGGTCTCTGGAAGTCCTGATGGTGACACTGGCTGGAGCCAGGTGCAGGTTCCGGACACAGAAGAGGGTCGGAGTCCAAGCAAGGGGAGATGCTGGTGGAGAATCTCATGGTCGGATATTCAGGCTGTGGTCGAGGCAGGCGGCGAATCTCATAGTCATATCCAGGCAAAGGTCAGGGTCCAAAGGCAGTCCAATCACAAAACGTGTCAGGAGCTCGGGAATACCTTCCGGGGAGGAACAGGAGCAAGAGCCAAGAAGCTAAGGCAAAGTCTGCAGGCCAGATCTTGCCTTAAATAGGAAAAGGTGCTGAAAGGAGGAGACGTGGCAATTTCCTTCCGCGGTCCCATTAAATCTTGGGAGGCAGTGCATGCCCGTGCCTAAGGGGATTGGGGAGATGAAGGAGCCCAAGGCAGTGTGTGGTTGCGCACCAGGAGGAAGCAGTACCAGAGAGACTGGCCGTGACTGTCCGGTGGGGAGCCCTAGAGGAGCTGCATTGGTAATGACTCCCTGATGCTGCCAGCATTTCAGGGCCCGCCCAAGCTGCATCACGGCATGGGTAAGTACAAGAAGCCGGTCACGGAGTGAACATAACAGTACCCCCTCCTTTAAGCCCCCTCCCTGAGGGTTTAGGTTTCCTGGGGTGATCCACATGGAACTGCCTAATTAGACTCTTGTCAAGGATGTTTGGGAATGGTTCCCAGGAATTCCCCTCTGGGCTGAATCCTTCCCAGGTTAGCAAGTATTCCCATCTGCAACCTCGTTTCCTAGCATCAAGAACCTCGTGAACTTGGTACATGGTCTCATCTTTGGCGGCAAATTGAGGAGGCTCTAGGGTTCTCCAAGAGGGCCAGGAGAGTACAAGAGGTTTTAGAAGGGAGATATGGAAGGAATTGTGTACTTTCAGAGAGGCAAATAGGTGGACCTGATAAGTTAAAGTCCCTAATTGTCAGAGCACAGCGAAGGGACCAATGTAGTGCAGAGCCAGGCGCATGGATGGGACCCTCAGGTGAATGTGCTGGGTGCTGAGCTATACTTTTTCTCCTCGCTGGAATTGGGGTGCTGGTCTTCAATGGCGGTCGGCAAATTTCTTGGCTGTCAGGGCCGCCTCCTGGATCATCCGTTGAGTGTGGATCCATAGTTCTTTCAACTTTACAGCTGTCATCTGGGCGGCCGGGGATGGGACGGACAAGGAAAGCGGTAAGGGTGCTTCCCGTAGATGATTTGGAAGCGTGACACTCCAGTAGCAGTACAAGGGTGTGAGTTATGTGAAAACTCTGCCCAGGGGAGCAGATTGGCCCAGTCGTCCTGACGAGCATTGACATAAGTTCTTGTTTCAGGGTGCGATTAGTTTGCTCCGCTTGGCCATTTGCTTGGGAGTAATAGGCAGTCATGAAATCCAGAACGATGTGGAATTATTTGCAGAAGTTCTGCCAGTACATAGTGGTAAACTGGGGACCCCGGTCAGAAATGATATGTTGCGGCAGCCCATGCAGATGAAAAATGTGTTGTTACGAATAACTGTGCCAGATGGGAAGCTGAGGGGAGGCTAGGCAGTGCTGTAAAATGTGCCATCTTAGAAAAGCGGTCGACTACCACCCAAATGGCCATGTTGCCCTCTGAAGCGGGAAGATCCACAATTAAGTTCGTGGAAATGTGCATCCAAAGTTCTTTAGGGGCAGGTTATGGATGCAATAGGCCCTGTGGTTTTCCCACTGGAGTCTTCTGCTGGGCACAGATGGGGCAAAAGTCTACATAATCCCAGATGTCCTAATGCATCTCTGGCCACCAGTAGAACTGTTGGAGAAGGGCCTGCGTCCGGGTCCATCCAGGGTGACCGGCAACATGGGAATCATGAGCCCAGCCTAAGACCTTGTTACGGAGTCCTCTGGAGACGTCCGTCTTACCTGGCGGCACGGTTTGGGTGGAGGAGTGGATCAAGCGGGTGGATCTACGATATGCTGTATAGGCTCGACATGATAAGAACATAAGAACATAAGAAATTGCCATGCTGGGTCAGACCGAGGGTCCATCAAGCCCAGCATCCTGTTTCCAACAGTGGCCAATCCAGGCCACAAGAACACTCTCCCTTTCCTTCCTCCTCCGGAGAGAAGGAAAGGGAGAGTGCATCCGCTCTGAGGTTCTTGGCCACAGGTCAATAACGGAGCTTGAAATCAAATTGTGTGAAAAAGAGCACACAACGAGCTTGGCGGAGGTTGAGATGCTGTGCTTGCTGGAGGTGTACAAAGTTTTTATGATCCGTGTAAACCTTAATACAGTGTTGTGCCTCCTCAAGCCATTGACGCCACTCTTTGAATGCGAGTTTTATGGCCAAGATCTTTATCGCCTATGGCATAATTCTGGTCTGCCGGAGAAAACTTCCTCAAGAAGAAGGAGCAGGGGTATAAGGTTCCTGATGAGTCATGTTGGCTGAGCACCGTTCCTACTCCCTCGGAGGAAGTATCCACCTCTACCGTAAACGGAAGCCTGGGATATGGGTGCCTGAGGCATGACTTCTGTAAAAAGGCCCCTTTGAGGGCTTGAAAGGTTTCTACTGCCTTGGCAGGCCAGTTCTTTACATTGGCCTTCTTGCGAGTCAGGGCCGTGAGAGGAGCGGTAAGCTTTGAATAGTTCTGGATAAAACAGGTATAATAATTCGCAAAGCTGAATTCATTGAAGAGCTTGTAAACCACTGGGTTGTGTGGCCAATCTTAGATACACTTAAGTTTAGCTGGGTCCATCTGGAAACCCCGGTTGGAGACTATGTAGCCTAGAAAAGGCAGGGACTCCTTTTCAAATACACACTTTTCCAACTTTGTGTACAGGCGATTCTCCCTTAGGCGTTATAGCACTTGGGCAACATGTTGGTGATGAGCGTGCAGATCCTTGGAATATACCAAAATGTTATCGAGATACACAACCACACAATCGTAGAGGAGGTCTCGGGACACCTCATTCATGAGATTTTGGAAGACAGTGGAAGCATTCGTAAGTCCAAATCGCATGACCAAGTACTCTTAGTGGCCATCCCGAGTATTAAATGACGTCTTCCATTCATCGCCCTCCCGTATCCAAATCAAATTGTAGGCCCCCCCAGAGGTCCAGCTTCGAGAAGACCCTCGCCCCTTGAAGGCGGTCAAATGGTTCGGCTATGAGAGGAAGCGGTACCGATCATTCATGGTGATGGTATTCAGGCTGCAAAAGTAGATACAAGGGCATAGGATCCCATCCTTCTTACCGACAAAGAAAAAGCCGGCCCCGGCTGGGGAGGTGGATCTTTGGATGAACCCCTTTTGAAGATTCTCCCAGATATATTTGGACATGGAGAAGAGACGGCTGAGGGGGGGGATATGATAGAGGTGTTTAAAATTATGAGAGGTCTAGAACGAGTAAATGTGAATCAGTTATTTAGTCTTTCGCATAATAGAAAGACTAGGGGGCACTCCATGAAGTTAGCATGTGGCACATTTAAAACTAATCGGAGAAAGTTCTTTTTCACTCAACGCACAATAAAGCTCTGGAATTTGTTGCCAGAGGATGTGGTTAGTGCAGTTAGTGTAGCTGTGTTTAAAAAAGGATTGGATAAGTTCTTGGAGGAGAAGTCCATTACCTGCTATTAATTAAGTTGACTTAGAAAATAGCCACTGCTATTACTAGCAGCAGTAGTATAGAAAAAAGCCTTAATGGGCAATACGATATAATAATCAATTGCAACAGGACATATTTACCAAAAAATAACAATGAATAATAATCTTCTAAGGGACCATCATATAAACCCCTCACTTTAATATCTTTTAGTGCCTTGCATGTGCTCCATTGATAAATCACAGGGGTACAGTTTTAATCATTGGTCCAATTTTTTAGGATTTTTTTAAAGCATTTTCACAAAAAATGTTATTAATAAAGTGCACTACTTCCCCATTAGTGTGTGTGTCTGACATTGGCTGGCAGTGACATTACTTGCAACTGGTTCAAGATCCAGACCAGGAATCCAGGCAGAGGCATATTAAAGGGGGGGGGGGGAGGTCCACCCCTGGTGACAACCGGGGGAGGGGTGCCCACTGCTGCCAGCAGGAAGGTCCTGCGGTGGCGCAGAGCAGTGATGTGCCAGTGGAGGTTTCCCCGCCAGCAAAAGCAAGGTCCTGTGGAAGAGGCCAGCGGAAGAAGAAGAAGAGGCACTGCTGTGCAGCCAAAGAAGCGAGAGTAGCCTTGTGGGAGTAGGTGCCAGTGTATGAGAGGGGTTTGTGTGAATGAGGGGGTGAATGAGGAGGCGTGTTTGTGTAAGTGCATGTGTGTGTGTATGAGGGTGTGTGTGTGTGTGTGTGTGTGTGTGTGTATGAGAGGATGCCTCTGTGTGTGTGAGACAGTGTACAGAAGAGTGAGTGTGTGTGTGCCTCTGTATATATATGAGAGGGAGCCTGTGGGTGCATATGTGTGACAGGTTGCCTCTGTGTGTGTATGAGAGTGCCTGTGTGTGGGGATGAGGATTGGGATGGGGGTGAGAGAGAGGAAGCATGTGTGTGAGAGAGACGGAGGAAACATGTGTGTCTGTCTTTTTCATACACAAGCTCCCTCTGTTTCTCACAAGGCGTGTATGTGTGTGAGAGACAGAGGGAGCACATTTTGTTTGTGTCTGTGTGTATGTTTATGTACCCCCAGTTCACAACAATCTCAGGGTGACAGGTATAGAAAGTGAGAGATTTTTAAAAATCCTTATTAGTATTAATTACTGGGTATTATTTGATATCTGCTGTTTTGAAATATTATATTGATGTTTAGGACATTTTTTAAAATTTGTACAGGAGCTTCTAATTATTCAACATTATTCTATTCATCAGCTGTTTTGAAATGTATATTTTTAATATGGTTTTACCATTCTGATTGATTTATATTTCTTGATTGTGTTGTTTTGAGGAATAGTGATTTGCTGCTTTTCCATTGATGCACTGCCTACAGAATCTGTCTTGTGGTTTCCAGTTCAGTTTTTGTCTGCATGTGTGCGTGTATGAAAGAGAGAGAGAGAGAGAGGAAGCATGTAAATGTGTATGTGTGTGTGTGTGTGTGTGTGTGTGTCTGTATGTGAGAGAGAGAGACACACACAGAGGCAGTGAGTGGGTGTCTGTCTCTCACCAAACATGTATGTGTGTGTATGAGAGAGAGGAAGCATGTATGTGTGTGTGTGTGTGTGTGTGTGTGTGTCTGTATGTGAGAGAGAGAGAGACACACACACAGAGGAAGTGAGTGGGTGTCTCTCTGTCTCTCACCAAACATGTATGTGTGTGTATGAGAGAGAGGAAGTATATTGTGTGTGTGTGTAAGAGAGAGAGAGTGTGTGTGTGTGAGTGTGCTTGCCCCCAGTCTACAACAATCTTAGGATGACAGATATAGAGAGCGGGAGATTTTTTAAAATCCTTATTAGTTTTAATTATTGGGTGTTATTTGATGTGTCTGCTAGAGATGTGCATCGTTTAAGATTTTCGGGTAAGGCTGCGGCTTGGGTTTTTGTTTTTTTTCGGTGATTTCCGACGAAGAAAAACAAAACACCCCAACCCTTCAAATTTACTTAATTTATTTATTTATTTATTTTTAGATTTTTATATACCGATGTTCCTGTATTAAAATACAGATCACATTAATTACAACTGCCGTCACCATCCCGACCCCCCCAAGACTTACTAAAAGCCTGGTGGTCCAGCTGGGTCCTGGGAGCAATCTCTCCCTCTCGGGCCGTCGGCTGCCACGAATCAAAATGGCGCCGGTGGCCTTTGCCCTTACCATGTGACAGGGGCTACCGGTGCCATTGGTCGGCCCCTGTCACATGGTAGGAGCAATGGATGGCCCGCGCCCGCGCCATCCTAAGATTGTTGTAGACTGGGGTCATGCACACTCACACACCTGCTCATCCCTAGTCTAGAATGTGCTTAAGTTCTTAGTTATTTAGGTAAGATAGTTTATTTTGGAGATATTTTGGCTTAATTCTGCCAGGTTCCAGGGTCAACTTGGCATGCTTTTGGGAGCTGTTGACACTTGTGCTGCAGGGAAAGAGCATGAGGGCATCAAATATCCATGGGTCGGTTTTGAAAAAATCCCCCGGGCTGATATTTTCCTGCAATCCGCTCCTGATGTAACATATTTAGATTTCTCATTTAAAAGCCCAACACAAGGTATCCGAATCTGAAAAGAATCCGGTTTCCTTCAGCACTGATGTGGCTGCCAGAGCTCTGTACTGCAGAACACAAAAGGAGTGATAATAAGAGATTGTGATGATTATTGTTCTAATGTCTACCTTAACAGGAATTCGTTTAGAAACAAAGGTTTCTGAGCCTGGCTCACATTGTAAAGTGGGTGTATCATAGGCATGTGTTTTTTCATGCCTTCACTCATACCTTTTCTGCAACCATACAGGTAAATTTTCAAAGGTTCACACGCGTAAATTTCGGGGCTTACACATGCCCTGCGCGCATTTTACAACAGGCCCGGCCACACTTATAAACCCTGATACGCGCGCAGAAGGGGGCGGGCCGAGGGGCGGGGCGTGGGGGCGGGGCGAGATAGCACCAATAGCTGCTGTCCTGGGGAAGCACACGCCTGCAGATGGGCAGTGTGCAGAAGTTGCTTCTGCTCCGATGGAGCAGTAAGTAACAAACAAAAAAAATGGGGATAGGGTTAGGTTAGGGGTCGGGAAGAGGTAAGAAGGGTAGGGTTAGGGATAGGAAAATTCCCTCCCAGTCCGCTCCTTAATTGGAGTGGACTGGGAGGGAACTGGGGTAGGCCTGATTGTGTCACTACAGGTAATTTACTAAAATTACCCCCTCCTCCCGCCCGCGTCACTACCCACACATGTGCACGTATATTATAAAATTGGCACGTTCCTTCTAAAATCAACCCCAATATTCACAGATTGAACCTTCTATGGATGAATTTTTTTTTTCAAATTACCAACGCTGAGACAAACTTTGCATCAGTTTTCAAAAATCAAATACAAGGGTGCTTTTTGCTTTGAAATTTGCTGTGGATACTTGTGGACGTTTGTACCTGACTTTTCTGTGGATACTATATTCATGGAAAATAATGTGGGTAGATTTGAAAATGCAATCTATGCATAACATTTTCCTCCCCAACTTCAACACACCATCTGGGAAAATCTCCTCTCGATGCAGTCAAAAGTATGGACACTGGAGTGAATTTTCAGTGGGGTTTTGCATGTAAAAATAGCATATATGTGGGTAAGTAGCATGCACAGTATATGCTATTTTATGAATGTCAAGGGTTCTCTCATTTTTTCAGTTTTGAATGGGAGATGGGAATTAAATGGTTGAGGTTCTCATGAACATAGAACTGAGTGAACTGGTGCAGATATGGGCAAACTGGGGATGCCAAGTTCACGTGCAAGTATTTTCCATACTTTATAAAATACCTGCCTCTGCATATAAATCAGGGTTATTACATGTACATGTTGGGTTTTTTTTGTGCCTAACTTATACATGTGTATGTTTATAAAATTGGTAGAGGAAGTATCATTTATTAATTTGTTTTTTATTTATTGTAATTTTTATTTCTTTTTATTGTAAACCATTGGGATGGACCTTCCGGTACGATGGTATATAAAACCTAATAAACTAGGAACTAGAAGTATGTGTTTTCTTGCATTGGAAATATTCTACAGTATGGAAACATATGCGTGTATTTTCAGAGCAAAAATATGCAGTATTTTATAAATGATTCCGTTCCCAACTGTTTATAAAAAAAACTAGCAATAAACTCTGTATGTCCACTTCTGCACACAAATACTGTACCATGGATAGGTTTGAAAATTAGGGTCACTGAGAGAAAAACTGCAGATAACAGACAAGTCTGATTTGACTTCTGTGAGTTTATCAACAGGTGTAAAAGTGTACAAATAAACTCAGTAATGTATACGCGAATCTCTCTTACAAAATAGACACTACCTCTTATTCTTCAGAATGCCACACCAGAACATCCTTTTTCCCCCAGTAAATTATATCCGCAAAACCAAAAATATGCATGTGCCCTCGACATTTATAAAATAGCAAATACTCGCGTGCATTCTACTTACATATATGCTATTTTTATATTTGAAACCCCTTTGAAAATTCACTCCATTATGGGTCAGACACTATTTACCCACATAAATCACTGTAAAAATTGTCTTCCATATGAACAATTAAACTTAATGTATTTATTTATACATTATTTTATAAAATGCATACAAAATCTAACATTTAGACAAAAGTGTTGGGTTGTTTTTTTTCAGGTAAAACATTGTAAGGCTGATGTACGAAACTGTAAAAGATTTTTTGCAGAACAAGTATTCACTTGAAAAAATTCACAAGACTCCTTGAAACACTGGAAAAAAAAAAAAAAGCAAGATTTTGGCATTTTACATGTTTATTTCCTGCAAGTACCTCTCTGTGACACAGTTCACAACTTTGGGCCAATCTCTGTAATAAACATTTGCGTTTAGTTCCCTAGATATGAAAGTTTATTTAAATGAGCTGCTGTGATGCAAAAACATGCAAAAGAGCTCATTGTTTATTAATTTATTTTTCTTAAACCAGCACACAAAAAATATCTTTGCATTCTGCTTTTAGCACAGGCACCGTAGTAAAATTGTGCATGCAGATTTTTTTTTTTTACGATGCTTATTTGCGTCCATGGAAAGACTGTGTGCTAGAAATCATCGATATCCTTTGGGAAATCCCACAGGTTAGTACATCGGCCCTTGCATGCCTTATCATGCTTATAATCTAGTGAGTCTCTTTGTTCCGGAAAATTGTTTTTTTTTCTTTTGAGGACTTGTCTTTTCCCCTTGCATCATTTAAGCTTTGCAAAAAAAAAAAAAAAGCGTAACTGCACCTTCATATGTAAAAATATACTGTCTGCTTGGTCCTTTATATTTCTCTTGGCGTTATTGTATCTAAACATCTCTGACCTGACTATTCCTGATCATTTCTTCATCACATTTTCACTTAACCTTCTGCCCCTTCCAGAGGCTAAGCTTCCTATCACATATCACCCAAGGGAGGGTTTTTCGCTCTCCTCCCCCCTGGTTCTCGAGTTCAGATTTTTGACTCCCCTTCTGGCAGTTTGCCAGATGGTGTTGAAGAAGACCGTGGATCTGTTTTAACTGCCTTTCCGCTTCCAACCTTGAATCCGGCATTGGTGGCTGACTTCAGGTTTTCACAGCTCCTTCTGCATTTCTTGTGCCCAGCAAGCAGCCATAGAGGAGTCAGCAAACTGGCAGACTGGATCGTCTTTTGGATGTTTAGAAGCAGGAACCTAGGAATTAGCACAATATGATCTTGTCGTGTGATAGTTATCTGTCTTCTTTATTGCATCGAGACACCTATAAAATCCCCTGAGCCATTACGAGATTTTTCTTTAAAATGATTTGGTAATACTGCATCAAGAATTGCATGCAAGCTGCCAATGCTGTCTCAGATCAGGATGGTCCCTGCCCTTACTGATTGCAATTTCCAGAAATCCAAAACTGAATTCTCTTTCCTTCTGTGCTCATGAAGGTCATCCGGAATTTCAGTGGAATCGCTGACAGAAAAATGTTCATTCCCGTGAAAAGAAATTGTTTTCTGTGGAAGCAACCTGCACTAATTTAGCTTCTTCATTATAAAAGGTTGCGCCTTCACTAAAAACAGATATTTTTGCTCTAAAATAAATTGGAAGGAAATGGATTAAAAAGAAAATATTCTAACCAAAAAGAAATTTACCACAGTAAAAAAAAAAAATCTTTATAAACTGGGTTCTGCTATCTCCTTCCATCCAAGAGTTCTGCTCAATGTCTGATAGGTTTAGCATATGCACGAATACTTAGAAGTGCATTTTAAAAGCCTAGCAAGTGCCAAAATTGGGAGATACGTCTCGGGCTCACATGCGCCTGTGCAAATATCTCAAACGTTTTCAAAAAAAAGGGGGCAGGGATAGGGCGTAGTCTGGGCAGGACATGGGCCTTTTGGGGGCATGGCCAAGAGATGTGCGCTTAAATATTTAGGTGCCCGGGCGCACGCCTAGTCCCCCTGGCGCATAAGTTTAGTCCTGCCAGGGAGAAGGCGTAAGTTTAAAAAGAAAAAGAGAGAGCCATTTCTCGGGGGGGTTTAAAGGGTCTGGGATATCTGCGGGGAGAGCAGACTATCAAATTAGGAGGGAGTGGGGTGGTGGTTTGGAGGGCCCAGCTGTTGAGTGAACCTATGGACAAACTGGTAAAACTGGCCATGGCATGGACGGGCGCCCTTTCTAAAATTCCCCGGCTTACGTGGTAGAAGCGGGATTGACGCACACGGGCGCGCGCCCCACTTAAAATTGGGCGCGCGCCCCACTTAAAATTGGGCGCGCGCCCCACTTAAAATCGGGCGCACGCGTATGCGCAGAGAGGCTGTTTTATAAGATGTCCGCCTGTACGCATGCAAGTTATAAAATGGCTGCATACATCTGGGCACGCGCAGATGCCCAAAGTACGCCAGCTCGCCGGTTTTAAAGTTACCGTCTCACCGCGTTATTTCCTTCTACCTTGTCAATTGTTTATAATCCTAAGAACGCCATTTTGTTGCCTGTAGGCCATAGCATTCATTACCTTTGCCCGTGTTTTATTTATTTGATTAATTGGTTGACTGGTTGGCCAACCACTCTACCGTGTAGGAAGACCGCACGGAGGAATCGGGTAGTTAAAAGGGGGGAAGCATGGAAGGATTAGGAAGCACCACCACCACCTCCAGCCTGCCACCATCTCCCCCAACCCCTGGCCTCCCACCATAATCCCATGGGAACAGGTCGATCCCACAGAAAGAGGCCAGATCTGGCAGTCTTTCCTACGGCTACAGGAGACCAGCGGCCCCGGCTAGTACTAACTATATAGGACAGAGGTCTCCCATAATCAGGGTACCAGCAGTACAGATACATTAGGCAATGAATAAGGATGACCTCAATCAAACGGACATACAAAAGCAAAGGGGTTTTTTTTTTCCACACTCCCCATTCAGCAAGATACATCCTAATAGTAAGTTTGCCATGGAATGAAAAAAAAAACCCCCAAAGATCTCACATGCAAACTGTGTTTCCTCCCCCTTATCCAGAGTTCCAGTCTCCCAAAACGCATGTTTCTCTTCCAACAAAGACATATTTAGAGGATGGTCTCTGAGGTAAAATTTGGCATCCAAAGGTGCTTCTTAGTCCCATAGGAGCTGGCATTGAAGGGAGAATGTATCGGTTAGAAAGCAGGTGGAATTAGCCTCAGGCACATTGCAGTTAAGTAGAGGGGCGCGCATTGTTACAGTTAACATTTTGGGTTTCATTCATTTTCTTAGGTGCCCATTCTGGGGGAATTTTTTAAATTCATAAGGGCTTTTTTCATCTTTTTGTTTTTTGTTTTGGTGCACACTGGGGTAGATTTTTAAAGGTGCATGCGCGGGTCCACACGGGCACACCAATTTTAAACCTGCGCCCGCTGGCGAGCGCAGGTTATGAAATCCGTGGGCTGCACGCACATGTGCGGGAGGCGCGCGCGCGGGGGTGGTGGGGGCTAGTTTTGTAAAAATACGCACGTGTCGACAAAATTAGGCCTTCCCTCCCGGTCCACTCCAATTTAGGAGCCCCCTTTTCATGGCCTGGCAGTTATGCATCTATTGTCACTTACGCACGCATGGCCGGGGCCCTTTTGAAAATGCCCACGTAGCGCTCAGGGCCCGGCCACGTGGTGCGCGTGGCCAATTTAAAATTCGGCCAACTATTTCTGTTTAGTTCACACTACGACGGTAACTTTCAAACAGCTGCACAGGGATACATGAACACGTGTATGCAGGCTCGCACCTAGAGATGCGGCCATTTTATAACATACGCACATATATGCACACATGACCTAAAATTGACTGTAACTACCTACATGTGTGCACAATTTTATACAGATGTGTGTATGTGCATGCGGTGCAGACTCTACCGCATAAGTGAGGGATATTATTAGATGCATGCGCCAACACAATTTCAAGTTTCCTCAGTCCATTCCCAGTTTGCCATGGGAAAGGACAGGACTTCCTAATCCCCCTAATTAATACGCCTCCCTCTTACCCTTTTAGGCTCAGCCCTTACGACCCCACTAACTAGCCTCGATTTTTTTTGTTTCATTACTTTCACATCATCCATAGCAGAAGTAAAGCTATGTTTTAGGGGACCCCGGCGCGTGCTTGGGCGCGTGAATACTTGCGTGCACATTTCACGTTAGATACCTGGCCCGCCCATTCCCCGCCCATGCCCCGCCCCTTTCTTGCCTTTCCCATTTATGTACGTACCGGGAGAAACACACTTACTCGGGTGCTTCTTAAAATCCGCACGGCGCATGCCAGCCCAAGAAACTCGTGTATCTCTCAGTGTTGGCGTGCACAGGGCTTTTAAAATGCATCTATATGTCCACTGTTAGAGTTGAAAAAATGCGCACCAAATGGAAATAGTGGGCAATAAATGAAAAATTAAAAAACACGCTATTTTGTGAAAAACCTGTTGTTTCAATTCGACCTATGTTGTCGTTACAAATGAAAACACATCCCTACTGTTAAGTTACTTCTTTGCTACTGAGCCATATAAAATTTGTCTCCTCTGGCAAAACATCTGAATCTATTGTGTGTACTTGCTGCTTTCCTACGTCGAAGCTATCGAGTTTGTAATATCTTCCCCATAACATTTGTTGTTGCATTCAATCATTTTGTGAAGTCCGTATACTGCAGACATAAGCTGCAATGTTCTGGCCTTCGCATGAGTTGCCTGTGCCTATACTGTAATACCGCTGTTTCTGGTCCTCCCCTAAGGCAATGGCGTCAGCTGATGCTGTCCTTAATCATCCTCACAGTGAAAACTGAAGAGAGAAAGAAGATAACAAGCGCCTGTTAGGACAACAGAAAAACAAAACAGAGAGAAGACAGAGGGGTGAATTTGTAAAGAGCAATGCAAGTAGAAATGAGCATATAAGCACATAAGTAGCCTGTACTCACACAAATGGCTTTTTAGAAATATGGAAAGTACGTGCTTACTTTACATTTCCCGCTCACATATACAGGCAGAGAAATGGGGCAGTGGAGGGGAATTCTGCGGAGGGGCTAACTGTTACACGAGGAAGATGCTATTTTAAAGGAGACTTCTGCACGGTCATTTGGCAACTTATTTGCATAATTTTACACCTGCTAATTATCTTGCTTAACTGAAATCAGACTTGTTTGTGGTGCTCTAGGGGCTGGGTGGGAGGTCTGGGTGAACTGGGGGGAGTTTAGACTGAAGAACCAGGAGGGCCTCGATGACCTGGAGAAGAACTGGGTGAACTCATGGAGGAATTGGAAAACTGGTCATTTTGATTACATGCACATGACTTGCATGCATGGCTGGAGGGGACTTGTGGCCATGGGTGGATGGAGGGAGGATGGAAGAAAAGGTGAGGGAGGAGAGAGAGGAGGAGGAAGAAGAGTTCCTTGTCATTTTTGACAGGCATTTCTATGAGTACTTTCATAAATCTATGATGGCCTAACCTATAGATATGTGAACATTTTCTTAAGTTTGCTAATTAGTTTGGGGAGCTCCTTAGGGAGCTCCTTAGGGAGGGATTGGGCCTCTATTCCCAGGCTATGCTTTGCACGCACGCGTGTGTGTGTGTGTGTGGTGGTGGTGGTAGTGGAGGTGATGTGGGAGTGTGGGGGGGGGTTGTTGGATACGATGAGGGATTATTCTCTGGTTGTATAAATTTAGTATTCTAAAAATTGTATTTTATGAACAGTATTTTGTTTGTGTTTTTTATGAATTGCACTGTGTGTGCTATCATCGCTCTGTCCAATTCTTTGGAATTGAATAGGTGGGATGCAAGTATAAAATAGAAAATTTCATACACTGTTCTAATTGGTTTGACAAACATTTTTGTTGGGGTGGAGGGGAAGATAGGTCGCATCCACTGTGGATTTATGTATCTCCACGTTGAATCCCTGCAAATCTGATCAAATTTCCCTCAGACCTCCCAGGGCAAATTTGGTGAATTTCCCCCAAGGAATCTGGGAAAAATGCTGTTGAACTTCAACCAGTCTGAAATTCAGAGTGTATCCTTGATTTTTTTTTTTTTTATCTCAAACCCTGTCCCCTACAAAGCAATTTTGAAAATTTCCCTGGCGAGAATGAGGAAGAAGAGATGGAGCTGTGCTTTGCAAGACTGATCCTTGTATTTCTTGATACATTTTTTTTCTTACCAGGTTCCATGTTTAGGGGACAATTTTGGATAGCCTGCATTCTTTTCAAATGTTCATGGGCACTTTGAACCCATGTAGATTGCATGTAATTTTCAAAGGGAAGCAACCCGTAAATTAGTAGGGTAAAGCGCATGGTATTTTATTTGCACCTCCTTTGTATGGGAGGCTGGTCGGAATCAAAACAGCATGCATGCATTTGAAAACTCAGGGCTCCTGTACTGTTTATTCTCCCCCGACCTACCCCGGATAGCTAAAAGGATGTGTGCCATGGAAGCCAACACATACTTTTAGCTGGGCAGAGAAGGGCAAATTTCCGGCAAGCTATTTTTACCCAAGACAAATGCCGATTGATCCAGGTAAGTGGCTTTGAAAAATGTCCTCTGCTCTCTACTATTTCTTCAGTAGTGCATAGGAAGGTAGCAGATTTCTCAATCATTTGTTCACCTTTTCGTGCATCCTGTACATCGTCTGCTCTATAATTTGAATGAAAGGTAAAGTCTGATAGTTTGTTCATTTGTCCTGTCCGCTTGCCCCCGTTGTTCCATCTAAATAACCCCAAATTTTGAACATGGTCTTCCACGCATCCCACCAGATCCCAGGGGCTAATTTGTCTCCATTCCACCAGACTGCAGTCACTGCATTTGAGGTCACAGTTTGACCGCTAGTTTCTATCACCCTGCGTAGCACTGAATCATCTTGTTTTGATTATTACCGACAGAGATCTGTCACTTTGTTTTCCTTGGATGTTTTCCTCGTTCACCAGCTGCTTAGCTCTCATCTCCCAAAGGGCATGTTTCTGCTCCAACAAAGACATATTTAGAGGATGGGTCTCTGAGATAAATGTTTGGCATCCAGTCCAAGCCTCAGTGTTTTACTTATGGAGATGCTGTATGGATGTGTGAAAACAGTTTGAATTCATTGCAAGGAAAAACAGAGTTGCATGTGCTTGCCGTAGCTCAACGCAAGCAAGTCCTTGAACCCTCTCTGTGGCTGCCGGATGACTACTCTTTCAGATAGCCTATCACACCCAGAGATCAATAGTTATCTGCTTTGTACGGTGTCTCTTACAGCTGGGCACTGGAGTTCTGCTGGAGGGTTTTAAGTTCTCACAGACTCAGACTGAAACATTTTCTTGCCCCTGTGTTAGAGGACAGAAACATTTTTTTTTTTTTTTAATTTTCGGCACTGGCTATTGTGATGCAGCCTTGGCAGAGCCATCTTACTAGCAACAAGTCTCAGGTGGCAGAGAATCTTCCTGCCAGCACTCTGCCTCTCCCTGGGGCACTGGTGGCACATGATGTCTATGTAAATCTATCTCTATCCCTTTTTCTGTGAAGCAGAGCAGCCAGGTATTCACAGCACGGCCCATGTGTTCGCCTATTATTGTCTGTGCGTCTGTACCGCATCACTTGATTACAGTTATTTCTGCAGAGTCAGACAAAAGTGTCTCTTTAGCGATACAAGTAATTTGGTAAAAAATAATTTCTTCTGCTTTGCTTGTGTTTGGGTGCTCTTGTAACCTCAGCTTCTCTCTGTTAAGCCTGCAAGCAGTTGAAATCCCTTTGTACACAAGTGATTACGGTAAGGTGGGAAAAAAAAAAAAAAACCAACACAAGCCACTGCAGTGTATGGAGTGGATAAGGGTGGGGTGGAGAAGTCAAGTTTCTGCAATCGATATCTACAGACAATAAGATAAGTAGGACCATATCCTGATCTTCATATTCCATAGCAATTCTGCAATAATTAGTTTAAAAAATGTAATTAGAAAATTGAGCAGAAATGAGCTGGAAGCCACAGATCAGCCACCCTAAACAGGCAACGTAAAGATATCATTTTGTTAGACAAAACATTGACTTTAAGGCTACCAAGGAGATGCATTTATAGGCTTCTGTCTCATAGATAATTAATACATTGCAGGTGCTTTAGTTTACAAAAATAGAAATTAATTAAAGAAATCAATCGCTGGAAAAAGCACATTGTAATTCCCATCTCTTTATCATTCGGAAACATATTAAAACTTTCTTATTTGCTTATTTTTTTATACAGCATAGAAAAAAATGACAGGTAATGACATTGCTCTAAAAATGTCCCCAGTTTTGTAACTTGAGCCAATAGACAGCACTAATGAACTAAGGCCTGGATTTTCTAAGTTCACAGGACTTAGAAAATCCAACGGTACCAGGGGGGGGGGGGGCCTGCGAAAGCTGGCAACCATCGTACCACCGTGGTGCGATGGCTGCCGGCTTTCGCAAACCAATAGCGCTACCGTGAAAGGTGGCGCTATTGGCCGCCTTACTGATGGCGATAAGGCTCCTTACTCTTTCGCCGTCAGCGATGTCTTCGCGGCGTCCGCCCCGGTGCCGCCCCCGACTCCTCCCCTTCCGGTGCAGACGCCGCCCAGAACCCGCCCCTTTTCGCGTGCGATACCTTTGGAAAATGACCCCCTAAGTTCTGATTTTTCATGCTGTATCAGTCGAATAGCATGGTGTTGCACATCTGTATATAACGTAGTAACATGGCAGTTGTTTGACCCACCAAGCCCATCCAGTTGGCCCTTCCAAATATTCTCGTGTATATCACCTCCCTCCCCGACCTGTGTCATAATTCAGGTTACTCCTCATCCGCTGTTCCAGGCAAAGTGTGGAAAGGGGAAAGAAACATAAGAGCATGCCTTATATTAGCCTGGGTGAGGTATCCATTGGTGTACCCAATATGGAAGGCCATGAAAGAAGAGGAAGGAGAAAGAGGTTATCATGATGATCCTTCAGCCTTGGAGCTTACAACCCATGGACACATAGGGCCAGCCTGATAGCTGAGTGGCAGTGCTGCGGGCAGTCCTGCAGGAGACCCGCTTACAGCACTGAGACTAGGAATAGTCTGGGAGCAGCACTCAAAGTCCCAAGGAGGGAGAGAGAGAGCCGCAGCCACAGGGCATCTATGCAGAGCACCAGATTTTGAAGGACGAGAAGTCCAAATCCCAGATCAAGAGGAGGAGGAGGAGCAGATGGAATTGGTGGGGCTAAAAAAGGAGTAACAGGTAGTCAACCTTAAAAAAAAATAAAGGTCCATGGTGCATCAGCTGCTGTCCCCTACCTCCCCTCATCATTACAAAAATGAGCAGGGCTGCAACAGGTCCGAAAGCTCAGAGAGCACCTGTACCTCTTGAAAGAAATGCAGATGTATCTAATACAGTACAATGGAAGTCATTGTCAATGAATAATTTAGTCTACGCTAATTTCCAACAAATTATCATAGGGTTTTTTTTCACTAGAACTGTCTTGCCATTGCGAATGAGTGACATGCTTAAGAATGCACGGGAAAAAAAGAAATCCCCCTCTCTTCCCAGTGTTAGTGCTCACTCTGGGGATTGAATTAATCACCCTGAGTAGTTCCTTTAGATCACTCTTTACCCTCAGTATTAAGAGAACAGTCGCATAGTGGCTTCTCTACCCCCCCCCCCCCCCCCTCCATCCTTTACCAAGGAAGCTCCCGCACGGCGATTTTCAGTTCTCCGACCTCTTAAGCGTTTGTTAAGCCGGGCAGCAAAACAAGAGGCCCCGTTTCCCTCAGAATTTAAGACGTCTCCCTGTTTCATTTTTCCATTATTACTATTATTTTTCTTTTCTATTGTAAAGATGTGTTGATGTGCTAAATGAGATGCAAAGTTGTTATTGTTGCGGCAACAAAAGGAAGACAACTTAAAGATGAAGACCGATGACAAGTCTTGGGGGGGGGGGGTGGGGGGGAGGTGAACAGAAGAAAATGATGACAGTCAAGGATTTTATTATTATGATGATGTTTATATCCTGCAGATAAAATACTAGCCTGCGGTTTTAGAATTTAAATTAGACTTGTAAAAAGTACAAATATTTATCGTTCCTTAAGATACATGCTTAGTTGTTTAATAGCATTGCTTGGTTTCTTAATATTCTTCCCAAAAAAATATCCCTACCTTTTTTTTTTTTTTCTTTTAATCTTTCTTTGCATGCTGTTAACTTTGATGAATACTGGCAGTTGTGAAACGGGGAGACGGGCGGCCGTGGCTAGTGCGAGGCACATGGATATGGAGTCAAAGGCCCCCCCAGCTCTGAGCTGGATTCTGTGAAAACATTTAGAAAATCCTACGGCACCGTTTTTTTTGACATTTGGTAACAATTCTGCCATAGATTTACAGAAATGAGCATATATATATATATATATATATATATATATATATATATATATATGGGTGTACCCTATTAGTCTCATAACATCCAAATCTATTTATTTTTCTGTATTTATTTATTTATAAGTTTTTGTATACCATCATTCGGGAACTTCCATCATAGCGGTTTTACAACCATGGCATAAACTTTCTAGTACATTTCAGTTCCTAAAAACACATATCACCATATTATAAATATAAAACATTCCTAAAACATAGTTAAAATGTTAATAGCATATAAACACAGTAAAAGCATTCAAATCAATGATAAACATAGAAATGACAGGTAAAAAACATTCTTACTAAAAATTTATAAAATGGCAGGAGGGGGAATGAGAACTCGCCGTTAAGGTGATAAAAATAAGTTAACAGGTTCAACAATGTTACTAAAATTCATTAAAGGACAGTGAATTAGTAACACGTGAGTCTGAAAACTTATTCTTGAAGGAAAAAATACGTTAGTGGATTTCCGAAAAAGCCTTACTGAACAGCCAGGTTGCAGATTCTTTTTTTTTTTTAATTTTTATGGGGTTTTTTTTGCAGGCGGGTTTCGATCGGTAGCGAGTTCCTTAAACTTGCGCTCGCTAAAGAAACTGCTCTCTCTCTCACTCACTTGTATTTATGTTTAAAAATATTTCATCTTTTTTTTTTTTTATCACAGAGCGGGCAGTTTTCATGGCCAGGGGTAATACAGCGTTCTGCATGCGGGAAGCACCCCTCCCTATCTGCATGTAAATGTGCATGGTGGCAGCACACGCGTGCTTGTGCGTGGAGAGAGCGGAGGCATTCCTGGTGGGGAGAGCATGCACGTGCACACGCAAACGCCTGCACGTGTTCGCGTTTGCGTAAGCGCATCGTTTTGCTGGGAAAACGTGCCTGCACATGTGGCAGATGCAGGTCAGTATGCGCACTTTGTTTTTTTCCAACTCGGGGATTAATTTGGGGGAATATGGCACTTGCGTTAGCTGGCAATTATGTACAAAATTGATACCAATTTTCAAAGCAGACTTGCACAGAAGTCTATTTCGAAAACCATCCCGGGAGAAATGAGGCATGCCCAGTGCTACCTGCTATTTGGTGCAGGTAGTTTGCCCGGAGAAATGAAATTCAGACGTTTAAAGATCTAAAAGTACGCACGTGAGTCCCAAGCCCCTGCCAAACTCCACCCCCTGTACTTGGACGCAGTGTGCATGCATTGCATGGAGGTTTGGGCACGCATCAGTCCCGTGGCTTTCTAAAGGGCCATTTCTAGGGGGTAAAGCAGGGCTTCGGTGTTGCCCATTTTCAAAGGGAAGTGTGGAAAATTTAACCTTTGGTAAGAGGTGCCTGTTGACTTTACACTTCTGCACACAATTTGAAAGTTTCCCTCTTAATAATGTGTCTCATTTTATTTTGTTCTTCGCCGTTTGTATTTCGTTTCAGTTTTCTCCCTCTTTTCATGTAAGTTCCCTTCATTTCTCCTTCCAGCACTTTCTTTCATTCTTCTCTTCCCTCCCCTGACTACAGCTTCTCTGTCCTTCCCAAAGCTTCTTCTTTTCCTCCCATTTAACAATCTACCCTCCCTTACATTTTTTTCTTCTTCCGATTCTTTTCTCTCCGATCTCTCAGCTACGTCCATCCATCTCATTTCTTCCGTCTTCTACCCGTTCCATCTCTTTCTATCCATCCTTTCATTTTTGTTTCCTCTAATTCTGCTTTCTACTTATAACTTTTCTCCCTTCCAGACTCAAATAGTGGTTAGTATAGCTGGGTTTTAAAAAGGATTGGATAAGTTCTTGGAGGAGAAGTCCATTACCTGCTATTAATTAAGTTGACTTAGAAAATAACCACTGCTATTACTAGCAACGATAACAAGGAATAGACTTAGTTTTTGGGTACTTGCCAGGTTCTTGTGGCCTGGATTGGCCTCTGTTGGAAACAGGATGGTGGGCTTGATGGACCCAATGTAACCCCAATGGCCAATGTAACCCCAATATTTAAAAAAGGCTCCAGGGGCGATCCGGGTAACTATAGACCAGTGAGCCTGACTTCAGTGCCGGGAAAAATAGTGGAAACTATTCTCAAGATCAAAATCGTAGAGCATATAGAAAGACATGGTTTAATGGAACACAGTCAACATGGATTTACCCAAGGGAAGTCTTGCCTAACAAATCTGCTTCATTTTTTTTGAAGGGGTTAATAAACATGTGAATAAAGGTGAACCGGTAGATGTAGTGTATTTGGATTTTCAGAAGGCGTTTGACAAAGTCCCTCATGAGAGGCTTTAACGAAAACTAAAAAGTCATGGGATAGGAGGCGATGTGTTTTCGTGGATTACAAACTGGTTAAAAGCAGGAAACAGAGATTAGGATTAAATGGTCAATTTTCTCAGTGGAAAAGGGTAAACAGTGGAGTGCCTCAGGGATCTGTACTTGGACCAGTGCTTTTCAATATATATATAAATGATCTGGAAAGGAATACGACGAGTGAGGTTATCAAATTTGCGGATGATACAAAATTATTCAGAGTAGTTAAATCACAAGCAGACTGTGATACATTACAGGAGGACCTTGCAAGACTGGATGATTTGGCATCCAAATGGCAGATGAAATTTAATGTGGACAAGTGCAAGGTGTTGCATATAGGGAAAAATAACTCTTCCTGTAGTTACACAATGTTAGGTTCCATATTAGGAGCTACCACCCAGGAAAAAGATCTAGGCATCATAGTGGATAATACTTTAAAATCGTCGGCTCAGTGTGCTGCAGCAGTCAAAAAAGCAAATAGAATGTTAGGAATTATTAGGAAGGGAATGGTTAATGGAACGGAAAATGTCATAATGCCTCTGTATCGCTCCATGGTGAGACCGCACCTTGAATACTGTGTACAATTCTGGTCGCCGCATCTAAAAAAAGATATAGTTGCGATGGAGAAGGTACAGAGAAGGGCAACCAAAATGATAAAGGGGATGGAACAGCTCCCCTATGAGGAAAGGCTGAAGAGGTTAGGAGGTTCAGCTTGGAGGGGGGATATGATAGAGGTCTTTAAGATCATGAGAGGTCTTGAACGAGTAGATGTGACTCGGTTATTTACACTTTCGAAAGAAGGACTAGGGGGCATTCCATGAAGTTAGCAAGTAGCACATTTAAGACTAATCGGAGAAAATTCTTTTTCACTCAACGCACAATAAAGCTCTGGAATTTGTTGCCAGAGGAAGTGGTTAGTGCAGTTAGTGTAGCTGGGTTCAAAAAAGGTTTGGATAAGTTCTTGGAGGAGAAGTCCATTAATGGCTATTAATCAATTATACTTAGGGAATAGCCACTGCTATTAATTGCATCAGTGGCATGGGTTCTTCTTAGTGTTTGGGTAATTGCCATGTTCTTGTGGCCTGGTTTGTCCTCTGTTGGAAAAAGGATGCTGGGCTTGATGGACCCTTAGTCTGACCCAGCATGGCAATTTCTTATGTTCTTATGATCCTTGGTCTGACCCAGCATGGCATTTTGTTATGTTCTTATGACTTCTCATCTATTGCCTTTCACTTCCTTCTAATTCCCTGCATAACATTTTCCACTACCCTTCGTCCCCCAGTTTTTCTCAGTCCCCTCCTCTCTTTGTTCGCCCCAAACCTGGCACTTCACCTGCCACTTCATGCCTCTGCCACTTCGCCTGCCCCCTGATACCTGAAGCACCAGTAGCTTTGTGTCAAGAAGGAAAGAGGCAGGGACCATGCGAGGTGGAGGGAAGTGAAGCTGCCACATTTCCGTGGGTCTCTGGGAGAGAAAGAGAGACACACACACACACACACACACACACACACCTGATCAGAGACAAAAGACACAGCAAAATGCTCAGGGCTCCAGGAAGAAGGTCAGCCATAGCAGACTGGGACCAAGCCAATATTAAAGAGTGGAGACAGGCAGTAACCAGGGAAGATTTTATTTCTCTGCTGCCCCCTAGGCACTGATTCAGTGTTAGTGCGATTCCTTTCCCTTGAGCAAACCTCTGAGCGGTGGCACGTTTCCTGTCCCCGGGGCTCGGCTCCAGTGTCAGTCCTTACAGTGAAGTAAGCCTGGGCAACAGGCCTGCGCTCACAGGCCCTGCCACTGCGATGGGAGCCCAGTGGAGGCGGGGCCCGACAGTGCAGGTTTCGTCTCGGCACATTCTTCCCAGTGAGCACCACTGCTTGGAGCCCTGAGCCAAGATCTAGGGGAGGGGGTAGCAGTGGTAGAGGTGGCAGAGGTGGCAGCAGTGGCAGTAGTTCAGGACGGGGTTGCCCAGCTGAGGTTTTCTAGTGCACCGTGGAAGTAGTGCTACATGCTGAGTCTCTGTTGACGTTTTTAAACTAATATTGTGATAATGTGGCAAAATCGTTTCTTTACGCTTGGCGGGATATCTGATTGTAAGGAAATGTCGCTACAACGCATTCCTCGTGATGGACTGGAAATGTGATTAAATGCTTTTACTCTAATGCAGAATCAACTTCGAAACATGGACTCGTGTTGGGGAAACCAAAAGAGAGTTGAAGAAGGAAGCATCAAGACGAGCATCAAGATAAGAGAAGATATAGTTGTATTTGTAATATAAAGAAAATACGAAGATAACAAATGGGGGACTGACGAGCACAGGTAAGAGGAGATAAATTTTTATTTACAATATTTAAAGAGCATAATTTAAAAAAATTGTTTCAAGTCTGTTTCAGACTGGAGGACCTATGATGAAATACAAGGCCATTTGAAAACCATTTGGCTATTAATCCCTATTGTGTGGAGACAAAAATAGAACTTGTGATTTACGTATCTCATTCCGATGCGTATAGAGGACTCAGATTCTGAAAGTCATACAGTTTGCCACGATTTTATGGCAAGGAACGAATTACGGATCAGTGACTTTCACTACAATAAGTATCAGCCTATGATGTAGAAGATTACCTACACAAGGTGGTGCTTCTAGCTTGCACATTTCTGTTGATCCTGGGGAAAACTGGATTCTTTGCATCTGGTGATATTTTTTTTTTTTTTGCTCGACCAATATTAAAGAAATATCCAAAGATGTTGCGTGTGAGTTTCAGACTTACATTAGCCCATTTTCTCAAACTGAGATGTCGACAAAACTTTTTCCAGTTCTCGTTTATTTGGGACAGGACCATCCTTGGGGAGGGAGGAAAGGCCCCCACATTATACGGGGGGGGGGGGGGGGGGGGGAAGCCTCCATGCCATCCAGAATGTCTGGCAATCCTCTCTCCTAATCGCTGCCGCCCCGCAATGCTTACCCACTCCAGCAGGAAGCAGGGGGAGTCGCCCAGAGAAGTTGCATTTCTTACCTGCCTCCTCCTCGTGGAGCTCGCGGGTCCCACAAGGCCTACTGGGCACTACGCAGCTTAGGCCTCCTATTAAAGCTGGCAAATCGCGAGGCACCCGTGAGTAAGAAGCGCTGCTGTTTCGACTCTTTTACCAGTGGCAGGGAATTGCACCAGGGTAAGAGAGAGAAGACGATGGTGCCCGGGAGGGGGGCGGGGGGAGTGGGAAAGAGATGAGGATGATTGCACCGGAGGAGTACGATAGAACGGATGTGCTCGGGGGGGGGGGGGGGGGCGGTAGGAGAGAGTATCAGAGATGATGCTTGCGACAGGGTGGGAAGAGAATTAATGCTTTGCTCCTGAAAGGGGCCAGGGGGAGAAAGATGATGCTTGTCCTGGGAGGGGGGGGGGCAAGCTTTGATGCTCTGAGATGGGGGGGGGAAGGGATGATAATTACCCCAGAGGGTGAATGCAGAGAGAGAGAGATGGTAATTGCTCTGGGAGGTGTGAGAGAAAGCCAATGATTCATCGGGATGGTGGGAGGGAGGAGATAACAGGGGGCTGGTAGAGGGGGGACAGGGATGATGTTTGGGTTGGAGAGAAATGGAAGGGGGGTCCCCACGCCCCCAGGCTAATTCACCCTATGCCCCCCCACTCTGATCAGATTTGAGCACACAACTTTACCAGATATTGCAGAATACATGTTCTCATTTGGTGAAATTAAGCACTGCCCCAAATCACTTCTTCTGATGCCCTTTTCTGTATGGACACATTTTGAGTGCACAAAAAGTTGTACACACAAATTGTATGCATTCGGTGGGTGAAAAATATTCAAAGTTTGTCTTTTGTGCACAGAACTTGGAAAGTTATATGCAAACAGACGTTGAATACTGAACTTACACATACAGACACACACAAGGGAAGAAACTCTGGTCCTCGAGTGTAGCAGACAGGTCTAGTTTTCAGGATATCCACAATGAATATGCATGAGGTTATATTTGCATACACTGCCTCCATCATACGCAAATATGTGTTATGCCTACTCAATGTGGACATCCTGACAATCAGGCCTATCTGTGGCACTTGAGGCCTGAAGTTGCAATATAAAATTAGGAAATAGAATGCTTATATGTAAAATAAAGTAAGAACTGATGTCCAGTCTCACTTAAATGAGGCTTCAACTGCTGCGGATCGGGCATATACTCGAATGCCCAGTTTTGGTTTCCCGCAGCTTCAGCTGGTGCTGTCCACACCGCCCCCAAAGGAAAAAAAAGATCAGCAGGAAATTGAAAGGGCACTGGTCAGGGATCAGTCGAGGCCAATAGTTAATACTATTTACTTATCTGGCTCAGCTTGCCTGTGTTCAAAGAAAAAAAAGGGTAGGCAGCAGGGTGAGCTTGCAATACCAGAGGATTTGCCCTGACCTACCAGACCAGCGTCAATAACGCAGGGGAAATACTATTGTGCCACCGACCCTGATGATTTGGGTGACATTATGGCTAAGATTCCCCCAACAGTCAAAGCAGCACGAGGTTGAATGGGTCTTGTAATGGCTCAATATTATTGTGATGAGCAAAGGTTATTGTCCCTCTGCCTAGAATGAAGAGGTTAGCCTTCTGATAGTTTAAAGAGGAAACGGTAGCTCGGTGCGTGAGGGAGCCAAAGTTGGAATGCTGTGAATCACGTCACAACCAGCGACATCGTTAACAAGTACCTAAAACATCCAGGGCATGATCCATAAGCCCTCCTCTTCCCTTTCCCCAAGATTCTGATAATTATTTCAATCACGATTAGAAGCTTTTCCCCCACCCTCAACCCCCGCCACCATGAACAATCCAAAAAAAAACCCAAAAAAAATACCCCACATAATTAGACATCATACAAATGATCACTGTTCTATGTTTCCACAGAGCTGTCATCGAGAGTCATTGGATACGACACGTGATGGAGAAACCACCTTGTTAATTTGATCTGGGCAGGAATCCATTGGATCTTCTGCATAGCCACCTCTTACCAGATTGTATCCAAGCCGAGACAGGATACCCCCCCGCTCATAAAGCGGGAGGCACTGCTACAAACATTTTGCACCAAGGTGCCGGTCATGCATGTCAGTGATGGCTCTAGACAGAAGAACCTTCCAAACAACCAAGAAACCCCTGGCTATTCACCTACCACTAAAATGAATTGAGAGCATTGATCAATAAAGTTATACATAGAAGTGATGTCTGGGGTCTATACAAAATAGGACAGTTTGCAATATGAACCCTGTGACTCAAGTTCTACAATACCCTGAATTCACAGAAACTCCCCCTAAAAAAGAGTACAGAACACAAGAAGGATATTTCCCCTTACCACTCACCATAGAAAAATAACATTCAAATTCTGGTCTTACCTCAAGTAATAAAATATTATTTTTACCTTTTACCCTTTGGTGCTGCTTGTTGCTCAGTGGTAATAATACACAAAACACTATAATATAATACAAAGAATATTTACATATGAATGAGTGACACCATCAATATTATAATCATAAAGAATATAGACAATTTAACCTTTTTTAATATTCCATACCCAAAAAAAATGTACATTATTTTTATTACATGACCCGAGAGTATGTTAAAAGATTAATAGGGTCATTTATCAAAACGCGACGTGGGGTTACCGCGTGCGTTACAGCGTTTTCACACACGATAACCACCTACCGCACACAATAATTGCCCACATCGCGGCAGTAAAATTTAAATAAGGGAAAGGGGAAGGGTCTAGGGTGGGGATTGGGCGGGGTTAGGAAAACATTTTTTTTTTCTGGTATTGCTACAGGCGATAATGTTTTAGACATTATCGCCGGCACTAGCACCGGAAATAACACCACTTTTTACGGTGGCGCTATGGGGGGGGGGGGCGACAGCGTGCGCTGTCCGCAACCGCAGCAGGCAAAAACCGCACCGCCGCAATGGCAGCCGGGCGCAAACTATGGCCTCCCCCGCCCCTTTTTCCTTCGCGGCTCTTTATTATGCTGCTTTTCAAATCGGAGACGCTGTTTTATAGATGCATCTACTACGAACTCGTTGTCGCTCTGGTACAAATTTAGCGTCAAGATTTTTTCCTGTGACTGCCGCTTGAAGTGAATACGGAGCCGGTTTGATTTGAGACCACCAGACTACAGATACCTTATGAATTAATTTTATGGAAGGATATCCATATATATTAAGACCTTTTACACCCAGCCCCTGGAGCGAAACTCGGCCGGAGTCGGGCACACATACTAAGATCACGTCTCCATTCCAATAAAGCTCAGAAATTGGACTATTTTGGCGTCTAATCCATTCTGTTACCCTGACGGCTTTCTTAGACAGCCTACCCTCCTGCTTTGTCGGTCCTCCTATTAACCGGGACTGAACTGAGAGCATATTAAGAGTCTCAGCTGCAAGTGCATCTAATAAATAAGTGGCACAAAGAATACAAGGCTTTGTACTTAGAAACAGATTACATGACCATAATTTTTTGAAATAAGGGTTTGTCTTATAAGATGAATATGTTTAAGATCAAGTTGATTCCTATGAATGTTTATGAAATAAGTGAGCCGTAAAGGGCAGTATAGAGGTGGATGGTATGAATGGTTTGGTATGAATGGTTTTGTATGAAGTACATTTGTTCAATATTGTTGTGATGTATTATGAACACAGAACAAATCAGGCTGCTGCAGATCCCTACACAGAAACTGCACGCTAGCAGAATATCTCACCTCGTTCATAAATGCAGAAGACAGACAGACCCACACCAAATACAGAATAAAGACTGAGACTAAACAGTATAAACAGAAGGGTGCAGACAAAAGCTGACCTGGAAACCACAACAAGCCAGACTCTTTATACAATGCAACAATGGAAAAACAGAAACAATACCATTCCTCTTTAAACATCAAACAATAAAATCAAGAAATATAAAATATCAATCTTAATAGTAAAACCATACTAATACAAAGATACATATGTCAAAACAGCTGAAGAAAAAAGTATACCCAATAATTAGAAACTCGTATTAAAATGTTTGAAAAGTTCCCAAAAATAAATATTTTAAAAGATAAAACATATCAAATAACACACAATAACTAAAACTAAATAAAGATAAATAAAGCTCCTGTTCTACATAAAAGGCAACTTTTGATTTACAGTTCCCTTAAATTGTTGTGGATTAGTGTGGAGAGGAGGGTTGGACAAACTTTATCCTTTCTGTCATATATATATATACACACACACACACACACACACACTCTCATACAAACATTCTCTCTCTCTCTCTCTCTCTCTCTCATACACACACACATACATGCTCTAAAATACTCTTCCCCTCTCTCTCACTCACACACACACTCATAAAAACTCCCTCCTTCTCTCTCATACACACATATGCTCTCACAGACACACTCCCTCTCCCTCACACATACACATACACATTCTCCCTCACATTCTCTTACACACTCATTTTTACACAAACATGCATACCCTCCAGCACTCTCACTCTCACACACACACACTTGCTCTCACACACTCTGCTTAGCCATAGGTGCAGCATGTGTGGTTGTGCAAGGGACACTGTATAGCCATACTTACCTGCACTTTAGAGGGAATGCTAATGATTCCATGAGCCCCCACTGGGAAACTTGAGTGCAAAAGTTATTTTGTTGGGTTTACTGAAATGTTCAATTAAGAATATTATGATTATTAAATATTATTATTAATGCAATTTGTTTCAATGATGTTCTATGGTTTGCTACAGCCATGCAATTCCAAAATAAAAATGTTAAATGTCAAGCTCTGATGTATGTATATGTTTTATACTAGGAGAAGGGGGGTTGGTAGAGGGTGATAGGGAAGCAACATCTGGGGCAGCTGGTGAGTGTAAGGCTGGCTGAGTTGTAGTTTTCTAGAGTTATTTTTTTTTTTTTAATTGCAATAACTCTGTGGATCACAGGTTCAGATGCTCTTTGGGAGTGAAAGCATAGACGCCACAAAAATGTCAAACTCTACTGCTCCAGATAGCAAAGCAAAATATAGATAATTAAATGTTATTTTAAATAAATTAAGAATTGAAACTCTGGTACAATTCAGGGAAGCTTAACTAGACCTGTGAGAACTGGACAGACTCACGTTTATTTCATCCCGTACCCAGCCAGTTCAATGACTTTCTGCTGAGATTCTGCAACATGTGATGATATTTCTGAGGTAAAAGGTCAAATTTTTATCTTTTAACCCTGAACGTCATCAGACTTTATAGTAAAAGAAAACACTTTGCAGTAACACAGGCTATATCCTGGTCAAACACCCCTCACCCAGTGCCTGTTTAAATTAGACAGACCGACTGAATTGTGATGAAAGAGGATCAGAGCCAGTTTGTAATCAACTCACCAGTCCCTAAAAAGAATATATATAGTAGATATAGATATAGATATATAGATATATATAGATATATATATATAGATTATATAATATATATAGATATATATATATATTATATATAGATATATATATATATATATATATATATATATATATAAAGAGAGAGATATATATCTATATATATATATAGATATATATATAGAATCTATATATATATATATATATATATATATATATAGTACCACACACTGTATTTTCGTATTGTACATGAAAACCTTGAGGGAATAGAAATATGTTTATGAGAAGAAACGTTTTACAGCACTGAAAGTCTTAAACCCTAAAGAAAATATATCAGCTTACTGACCCAGAGATAAATGCAATGTGTGCGGATCCCTTGCACATGGTGTATTTGTAATGGGGGTTACAGAAGAATGTGCCCTGCATCCCGGACATCACCACATGTTGCACGAGATGTAGGGCTGGTTAAGAGCAGGGCAGATTTTTATTAAACACCAGAGAAAAATCGATGTGGAAAAAGCTGGCCCAGTCTGTACACGTGTGAGCTGCTGCTGCTGCTGGTGCCTACAGTGATTTACAGGGTCCCTCCCTCTGGAAAGCACCATAAAGCTCTGCTCCTCAAGCAGCCTGCCCTGTGTACGCTGGGGGTTTGGGAAGGAGGCCACAGCCCGATCCAGCAGAGTCCGTGCTCGTGGGGGCCACGGAGTGGTGCAAAATCGTACAGAGGGGGACGGCTCATGGGAAGAAATGCTAGGGGCGTTTCAATTCGCGGGGCTATTATGCTCCGGGGATGTGGGCATTTACTCATAAATACATGGAAAAAAAGGAGGTGGGGGGAAAGACGTAAAAAAACAACTTGCAAAGCCCTGGAACTGCAAGGGGAGCTCTTTGCATGTAGAGAAGTGGAAGTGAATTCGTGCAAACATGGCTTCCTCCTATACATAGTGCAGACTGTAGTGCTGCAGAATTTCTGCAGCCCTTGAGAAGTTCCACAGTGAGCACGGGATTCTCGGGGGCCGTGGCCGTCCGCTTGGGGAGGAAGGCAGGCAGACCGAGGGGCGAGCTGCAGGTGATACCATTTTTAGGGGTCTGGCTTCACACATTCGGGGGCCAGGGTCAGTGAAGAATGAGCCATGCATGGACGCTGCCGCCGCTCACTTACAGGAGGAAATTACAGGGTGCATTTGCAATGCTGGCCTTTGTTTGCAGAGGTAAAAAGTAAAGAAGGGGGGAGGGGAGAATAGGTTTGCAGAGGGCCGAGAAGCCTGAAAATCGTACCAGGATGTCCTAGGTGGTAAAACGTCCTCTCCATCTTTCCATTATAAATTGTATGGCACCGGAAAACGGAAGGCCCGGGTTCCCCGGTTTGAATCTCATACTATAAGGGGTATTTTTGTTCTTGAGGAAGTTGCAAATTCTCATGTTGCCTGCCCCTCCCCCATCTCTCTATCTCTCTCTGTCCCTGTCCCTGTCTCCTTTCCCTAAATGTGCCCTTGTCCATCCTTACTCCTGGGTACTGATGAAAACTGATTCCCAACTCATTTCCACTGCAGAGATGGCCGCCTATGCCATGGCCCCCTAAAGAGTTTGTTAAAAAAAACCTTCACTACCCCCAGTGAGGGTGCCTGCTATTCAAGGGTCTGTCTGTAGGTAATATCATGTTTTTAGATGGATGGTTGGGATATTAAATGGCACGGGCACATCAATGAAGCAAAAAAAAACCACAGCGACTGTGCTTCATCCAGGATTCCCCCACAGCCTGTCTACACAGAAAGAAGAGCTGATCATCCCATATGCATGATGAATAACGTGTTCAGATGCCTAGATATGAAGATTGCTCACTCATCTACACGCAGGTGCTGTCTTTTCCAGCTATTATAAGGCAGGGGGGGGGCTTCTGCACTGTTCCTGATACAGCAAGCTTTCTCCTCCCCTTTACTCTCCTTCCCTTGCTTCAGGGAGGCAAAGGAAGCAGTAGATCAATAGCATCTCCTGACTGAAGTTGCCTGCAGCACTTCCATTTCTCAGGCTGGACACCGATGCTAACTATCAATAGCAATCGCAGGCTGTCTCAGACAGCATTAAGGCTCTCTCTTCTGCATGACTGTCTGGTGGTTACTGATAAGCATCTTGTACACAGAGCAGCTACAAATAAAACAATGCAAGCGTGCAGGCCATTTCTGGCAATTGTTGAAACAGATAATTCCTCTGTTTGTTTGGTTTTTTTTTTAATAAATAGATAAACAGGGCTAGTTAATGCTGAGATTTTTACACATTTCTTGCTGTTTGAAAAACAGAAATTTTGTCATCAACGAGAGACGTAGTAAGGGATTCTTCCATTTTGTATACTAAAATAAAAGTCAACCGCAAAAAAAAAAAAAAAAATGAGGGGATACCTTTTTATTCAACTAATTTAATACATTTCTTGACTAACATTTAGGAGTTGACACTCCCTTCCATGCAGGTGAAAGATGCCATTGCCAGAAAATAAGCAAATCATAGTTCGTATTACAACGGTGGGGTGAAGGGGAGATGGAAACGGGAGGAATGGGGCTTCGTGTCTCACTGGACCACCCCCAGCCACCACACTACATTTAGTGCCAATGAGAAAATGCTTAGTCGTCCTACTGTGCATATTCATCTCGCCTGACTTTTCTACAAGGGAAGAACAACCAAAAAAAAAATAATAAAGACATGGCGCATTCTTTGCAACCAGGCAATTATAAACAAACTAGCCGCAATCAACTTCCTCCAAACTGTCCAGGTAAAGACACCGTCCAGTAGTACAATACTGCTTGGGGGGGAACTAAGGATACAGCAACAGACTTTTCTAGCTGAAAAGACTTTAGTCAGCTTCCCAGAATGGAAGAGACAGCTAGTAAAAGTTCAAAGCTTGTAGTTAGCCCCACATGTAATAATGGCAACCCTGGTTTTGGAGGGAGGCTAATTAATTTGGCAAAAGCATTGTTACTCGTTGAGGAAGTATTTATTCTGTTTCTTAGTGTTAGGTGGATACATGTACAAGAAAGGAGTCATGAAGTACCATTACTTGGTTGGATGGAGAGATAATGTAGACAAACAGGCCACAGCATACTTTCTCATCCGTGACATCATAGTTATTAAAGGCAATAAGGTACGTAGTCTATAGGTGCAGGGAAAGCAGAGTGATACAGTTCAAACCACAGGATAGACTGATACAGGTGAATTTTAAACAGCCTGACGCACTTCAAAACCGGGAGACAAGGACACAAGTTGGGCCGTCCGCTGCACGCACCAATCAAACGTTTTTAAAAAGGGGTGGGGCATAAGGCATAATCTGGGATTCACGTGCATCCATAGCGCACTGGTGCGCACCAGGGTCCCCCGCCGCATAACTTTATTACTGCCATGGATTATATGGATGTGTTGAATCCAAAAGATCTAAGCAAGTCAGCAAAGTTTTAAGGGTTGGGGGCTAACAGGGGGGATTTGGATGTCCCATTCATTAACTGGACGAACTGGGAACAAACTGGGAAAAGCAGCATTGGCATTCCTAGTAAGAATTTCCCCACTTATGCAGTACACGCGGAATTTGCCCGCGCATGCGTGTACATTTAAAATTGAGCGCACATGTACATGTGTCCGGGCTGTCTTATAACATGCACAGACATACACGTGCGTGTTACAAAATGACCGCGTCCCTGGTGCGCGGGCACCTGTTTAAAAGTTACCGTCCTGCTCCAAGATGCAAGAAATGAGATTTGGATGAATTGTTTAGTTAATTCGCCCTGATTACTTTCAGGCTGAAAACAGAGGTCAAAACTGATCATCTCTCAAAAGAGCTCTAAACTCTCTCAAGTGCAGTTCATATTTCACTCCAGCCATCTGATTTTTGAAAGTTCAGAAGCCAGACTGGATGTCCAGGTACCAAAACGGCCATTTCATTTCAAGGGAGCACTATACACAGAGACATTTGCAGCTCTTTTTTTCACAAATATTTTTACAGCTTAGAAAGATTATTGCTGCCTGTATGTCAGCACTGAAAATATGTCTTCAGAACTCATAATAGGCACACAAATAAAGCAGCTGTTAAAAGTTACAGTTAACAGCAATTTTGTTTATTGTAATGACAAGAAAAAGAATACAATGATGAATGTGTTCAATTCACAGTTTATGCTTTCTAAGTAGTAGCTTCCCAAAATGACAAAAAAACTAAAATATTTATGTCTATGCCTATTTTTTGTTTTTAATATGTACGTTTGTACAATTCATATTTCTTTACAGGTCACGATATCTTCTTTTCCACCAACATAAGCTCATCATCACTGGATAATTCTTATACTGGTGCAATAAAAAGTATTAAACAACAATGAAAACACAGCCAAAATCTATCTCAATTAGAGTAATCAATCAAAACAAAAAGACAGTAACATGAACCCGCTAACAAGCATAAAATTTTGTGCTTGTTAAGTGGGTTCATGTTACTCTCTCTTTGCAATAAAGTATAACCAAACACAACTGAAATCTCTATAGCTACATATTCAGTATAAGAAAGCTTTACATATCTTTTAAATTACTTACATTTGGAGGTCAGGGATCTAAGGCTATGCAAGCCACTTTAAAATGACTAAGTTTAGGAAACCATAGACATGTTCAGAAGGGGTAAATTAGGGGAGGATATATTGAGGAGCAAAGGTTATTTGTTGAACATGAGGCATAATTATACTAAGTATGGTAACTACAATACAAACTGTATGGAAAGAGATGTGTGATATTATTAAGAGGATTACCTTCCTCTCATCTATATAAACCACCATAGAAAGAGTTTAGCATTCCACTTATGAATGCCATACTGTGCAGAATGTAATCCGCATTGAAGTGTCTGAAAGGCGGAATATAAATCAAATAAATAAATACCTAAAATGTAGGTATTTCACTATAGGCTTATACAATATTGTATAAGCATATAGACTAATTTATTAATAATAATAATATCAATATTTATTTACTTACCTGCAATTCCATTTACATCATCAAAACATTTCATAAACTAAAGCATGATTTATATATTAAATAGCATCCACATTAAATTTACCAGGCATTACATAAATAAATAAAACAAACTACAATAAATTTAATGAAATAAATGTAAACAATAATAATTAAAATAACACCATACAAACACACAAAAAAGTAAGCATGCAGCAGGAAACAAAGAAATATACTTTTTTGCATTTTTAGTCCGCCTTTCCAAATAATGCAAAAGGCAGCTTGCAGCATTATAGTATTCAGGTACAATAAGTCCCTTCCCCACAAAGCTTATAATCTAGAAGGATAACTTTAAAATATGAATGAGCTCACCAATGAACGCATGTCGGCGGGAGCACACGTAGGTGGGAGCGCACGTGCAGTCATGTATATTATGTATCATGCGCACAACTCTTTGAAAATTCACCTTTTAGTGAGTACCTGAGGCAACAAGAGATAAAATGACTTGCCTAAGGTCATAAACAGTGTCAGTGAGGGAAGCAGGCTTTGAATCTTGGTCTCCCTGTTTCTCAGCCCATTCTTCTAATCACTAGGCCACACCTTCTATTTTACCATAAAAGAATATGTATTTAAAATTCTCCTAGTCCAGCTGTGCCAAGCAGATTAAATAAGAATAAAATGAAGTAGTCACTGCGGCATTAAATATGAGGGCATATATTAGGGGGCCAAAGTGTAACATGAAGAAATAGTTAGTTATACCCTGAAGAGAACTAATAATTTTATGGCTCAATTCAACTTGAGAATGGATGATCCAATATGTATTTAATTAAGTCTAATTCTAGGCCAATGGAGGAAAGGTAGGGGGAAACTAAGAGTGCAGGAAATTGGATTATTTGAACCACATTTATCCTATTGCAACTCATATCAAATCCAAATTCACTTGTCAACTAGGCTAAGTCTAGACCCAGCCTAACTCCATTCATTCCCATTTTAACTGATTTAATTAAACATAAGAAAGGTGAAAGTTGTGGATCAAATGGCGGTGCCAGGCCAGAGTCCATTCTTAGGCAAACCTTCATTTTCAGTCACTCATCAGCTATATAAAATATTCCACTTATGCAGTACATGCTCAAATATTTAGGTTTAATTTAGGTTCCAATACTAAGAGGACTGTAAGCCTTCATACTGAGTGCTCAGAACAAGCAATCCATTCAGACTATAGAAAGTAAAGATTTGGTTTCTGAATGTCTTCAGTTGTTGAAAAACTGCTATGACTTCCATGTCTCTGTTCATCTCACAATGTTATGCACCTTTAAATTCTTCCTTAATCTCCCCTGGTTCTTTATCCATTCCTTGCAGTGTAACTGAGTTGACCCAATCCCTTAATCATTTGATTTTGTGTTGCATCTTTTCTTGTCTGCAAAATTCTTCTTATAGCATATCTAAGCTGTGAACACAGATCTCCAACTGGATTTCATAGGAAAAGAAAATAATCTGTATCATCTGTGTTACTCACTGGGTGTACCCTCATAGAGCTTTCATAGTAATCTGGTTTCAATACAAATGCACAGTTTTATAAAACTTTACTGATCCAAATTGAAAATGTTTGTCTTGTTTGTACTTTTGGATTATACCCTGATTGCCTACAGACCTGATAAAATGCTGTTTGCTCTTTGAGGGCCGATGTAATAAGCAGAGCATAAACTGTGTGCTGAAATTCAGCACATAGATTGTTGATGCATGCACAAAACAATATTAACTGCTAATGTAGTATGCTAATGTATTAGAAGTTTTAAAAAAGCATACGAATTCAAAAATGTGTGCAGAAGACATTCTTGGTGCATACAGAACATGATTTATTTGCATAAAACATGTTTTCTGCACACAAAAAATGAAAACATCTTTGTGTGCACAGTGTCCTCTGTGCATAAAGGATGACTTAACACAATTTATGTATTTACAAAGAAACCTGTTGCACAAAAAAGTATCTCTGTGCATAAAATATGCTTTACATGCAAAAAGATTTGTGCACAAATTGTGATTTTTGCACAGAAATTCCAAATATAGGACTCCCGCACGACAAACTCCAGGTTCAGCCCAATATTAAATCCTGAAAAAAGAGCCCATATGTTCCCAGCCCAATATTAGCCAGAGCAACTTTATTCCAGGAGTTCAATTTCGAATGTTAAGAAACCATGCATTTATATAAGGGAGTGCTAATTTGCACGTACAGTGTTACACAGGTGTGTGTGTGTACATTTATTGTGCGCAAAACTCCTTGTTGAATCAGGAATAAAGTCTATACACAAAACATATGTGCAGAAACCTGTGTAAAACTGTGCATACAGCCCAGTGTAGTTTATTACATCAGGCCCTGACAAAGTATTAGAGCACACATGCAAGGAAAAGAGGCAAAGTCATTAAATAAGGAACCACAGAGAAAGTACTATCAAGCAAGTTATATACAACATGGCTTAAAAAATTCTACACAATAGTAGACATTAGTTGGTTCTATCGACACCAGAAAAAAAATATCTAATGAAATACAGAAGATGCATGGATGTTTGCACCCAGAATATTTGTCTCTGAAAATCAGCAAGTCTTGTGATTGTCTGTCCTCTTGCTGTGAGAATTTGAGATTCTTGAAACTATAAAACAGGAGAACTTAGCAGCATTGTTTGCCTCTGTGAAACATTAGACCATGAATTCTGTCATCAGACTGGATGCTGTAGCCAGTAAATTGTTCATGCGTGCCACTGAAATAAAAAAAAAAAAAAAAGATTAAATTGACCCATCTTCTTGAACAAAATTAAAAACTGTTTAAAATGACTTTACGAAAGAGCGCAGGAATGTTCCCACTGAGGACTCCTGCTTTTTTGTCATTACACCTATTTATCCAATAAGTGTTATTGTTTAATTATATTCAATACCCAAGATTAATGTTGCACTGGTCTGAAATCTCCAGGTTCCATAGGTCAAAGCTATGCTGAGTGATTAATAACGAGAGCATTTCTCCAATGAAATGAAGCCACCACTACTTATGTCTCAAGATATGTAAAATATATTAAAGCAGATTTAAAACACACACACACATGAGGCGTCTTACCGATATATACTTACATAGAGTATCTGGAAAAAGACTCAGAAGGCTTTATAAAAGCTGCTCTTTTAAATTTGATTCATACAGGCTGATAAATGGGAAGGCCAATTTGTAAAGCTTTTACCGGGATAAGCAGCTGTTTACCAACATAAAATTGTTGAAAATTGTTCCCATTTCCTCTCAGATAAAAGAGCAGAGAGACAGGGCAGAGAGAGAGAGAGGTTGCAGAGGCAAACTATGCATGGTTGTGGGTTGTGGTGGGGGGTGGGGAGGGCTTTTATTTAAAAAAAAAAAACAAAAAAAAACCCATGTGTACTTTCTGTGGCTACATTGTACCCACTGCCCTGCAGCCTACAATGCCCAGGGTTCAATGTACCTGCAGGATTGCAAGCACCACGGACATAATGAAGATTCCACCCATAGTTGTGGAATTTTCAAAAGCCGTTTACCCAGATAAATTGACAGTCTAAAAGCCGCCCACTCTTTACCCAGGTACAAATAGGTCTGGGAGTCAACAATGCCGAAAAGTAGATAGACTCAGGGATGGGGTTAGGTTTGCAGCAGGCAGCAGCATGCAAAGTCTGGTGTTTTCCATGGAAAGGGTCACCACACAAAAAGCAGGAGCAAATCTGTGCTCCTGCTTCTTCCTGAGGCACTTTTCAAAAAGGAGAAAATACCCCTTGCACTTGCCCTTTGCAAACTAGTGCAAAACCTGCAGGTAAAACTACCCCATAAGCTTTGCACGTATGCGCGAAGGTTTGAAAATCAGCAGTACTGAGGACAAATTCAATTTTCAAATAGCAATTTACAGGGGGGGGGGGGGAGTGCCTTGGCTGAAAATTGCTCTCTTCTGCCCAGCTGAAAGCATACATGAGTTTCCCTAACATGTACTTTTGGTTGTGTTACAACGAGGAATCCCTAAGGGCAGGTTTAGTTTGGGGAAAGAAAACACTGCATGTATTTGGCATTTTCAAAAATGCATGCACTCTTTTGTCCCCAGCCACCCCTTCCAATAGCAGGTGCAAAGTATTCAGCCACTTTTAGCAGGCACACTTTGCCATGGCTAATTTCAAAGGGAATCATGTATGTGGTTTCCTTTTGAAAGCTTGTTGTATGCAGGCATCCAAGCTAAAAGTGCCCTTGCAATTTGCAAATAATGTAGGCTGGTCAAACCTGCCCCCAATAAAGCAGGACCATGGCAGAAAGTCCAATCAACTCTGAGAAATTTTTAAAATAAGGGAATGACCATAGTAAAAAAAAAAAAAAAAAATGCCTTTTATTGAACTGGTAAATGTGTATGTATATATATAAAGAAATTAAATAAAGTGGGAACAAATTAAGACCCAGGAATAAAAGGAAAAGAGAATACAATTATGTAGAGCTAGTGCTCTACATAATTAAAATTTATTAAAATTGATTATTACTAGATTATTTTTAAATGCATATTTTTGTAGCACTGAAGAATGCAATGACTTCATTTGTATGCATAAAGTAATGGTATGAGGATAGAGAAGCATGCACCAAAAAGATTGTTTTATTGTAGAAAGAAACATAATTCATAACCATTCATGTTTACAGGGAAACCAACAGTTTCCAATGTCATTCAGCATATAATAGCAACTATTACATGGGATTTTAGAGAACCAAAGAGGAAGGCAACTAAATCTGACTTGGCGAAGGAGGGATATCCTACAAGCACTCAAAACTTCTAAGGATGGCAGTTGAGATATCTCTGAGCAAGCGTGGCCAGTGGCCAGGACAAACTGACCAAACTAAAGGAGCCAATTGGTCTTTCTTTGCCACCATCTGTCATTAACTATGTAAGACACTAAGGGGCTGTTGCAATGCAGTGCACTCAGCCAAGTGCAGTTTAACCCATGGTTGGACACGCGTTTTGGATGTGCATCCAAAACCCCTTTTGCTACCAAGGGGATTAGGGCATCCAAAATGCGCGTCCAACCCCCCCGCGAAACTAATAGCGCTCATCACATGCAAATGCATGTTGATGAGGCTATTAGCTAGTACCCCCGATCTAAAAAAAAAAAAAGTGGGCATGACGCGCACATTTTAAAGCTCAAAAATTAACGCCAGCCCAGAGCTGGTGTTTTCAGGCATCCCAAGCCATGCTCAGAAGAGCAAACATTACGGCTTTTTTTGTGGCTCCTCCTACTTAATATTGTTGCGATAATAAGTAGGAGGAACCACAGAAAGCTGCAACAACAACAAAAAAATCTTGACGGTGGTCCGGTTAGGAAAAGGGAAGCTCAATTTATGAGCGTCCCTTTTCCTAACCCATGGCTGTGCATGGGTTAGGAAAAATGGACGCTCAGAAAATTGAGTGGCCGTTTTCCTTACCTGCGCACAGCCGCTCCTCCTGGGCACTCAATGGCATGGACGTGCTAGGAGACGCACAAATTATCCATAGCACATCCCTTTCAGCGCACCAGCTAATTAGAATATTGGATGCAGCGCCCAAGTGAGAGGATGTGCGCACGTTCAAAAATCACGTGTCCAGGTTGGATGCACGGGGGTTTTTTTTTGCGTGCGTGATATTGCATCGCCCCCTAATTTCCAGGTTATGCAAATGCAGTAAAGTAGAGATGTGCATCGGGTGCCCGATCGTTTTCGCTTTCAGGTTCGTGTGGCCACGGGAAAACTCCCATTAGCGCGCACTAACAAAAAAAAAACATTATTTTTGTTAGTGTGCGCTAACCCCATTAGCGCGCGCTAAGCCGAAAAACGATTTTTGAATGAAAATTCAGGGAAAATGTGATCGTTTTTAATCGGTTTCCCAATCCGTGACGATTTGGGCAATATTGTACGAATCTCCTAATCGTCAGAAAACGATTGCACATCCCTAGTATAAAGTCTCACCCGATGCTTGCATTGTGTACCTGCTGCAATCCAAAATTCTAATGCCAATGCATGGGCTCCTCCCTGTCTGTTTCACACCCTCCTGCAGTGTTCACGTCACATTACTAATATACGCACTCCAGCCACAGTGCCTGAAGGCAAGTGAAAGCAGGCAGCCAGAAAATAAAAAAATAAATAAATAAATAAATAAAATAAATAAAATAATAAAATAAATAAAATAATAACCCAGCAGTATCAGCTTAGGTGTTTCCCCACAGTCACAGACAACCAGAGCTGTCTTGTTTCACAGGTTAAGGTGAGACCAGCAAGGGAGGCGATTCAGAAAGGCAGTGTGCCCGGCAGGAGGGAGCTCCACGTGCCAGGGCAGGACGCCTCAGTGCAGCGTTCACTGTCCCATGAACAGCTGGCTGACTTTTTTTTTTTTTTTGCAGGATATTGCATCGAGTCATTCCGATTTGATTTTGTGCTACACCAAAACGTTTGAAATTGCACATTTGTTTTCTGTTTTTCTTTCGTACTTTTAAAATACACAGCAGCCAAAGGGACCAAAAATACAATTGCAAACATTTGTTGTTGTATTTTGTTTCTAGCAAGAGGAGCTAGTGAAGTAGTGATGAACCCGCGCGAGTCTTACAGCACCACAGAAGGTGGGGGAGCCCCGGCAACGTCCACAGTTTCTGAGCTAGAGGATGGTCTTCAAGTCCTAATCGACCTGCCAAGCAATAGTTTGGCAATGCACTTAAAATTAGGGCTAACATGCGTCCCTTTTTTTAGTCACTCCTGCTAATACCAATGCAAAGGTAGTTTTTAAACGTGACATGTATAACGCGGTATTCATTAATAAAGACACAGTGGGGAAGGAGGTGCAAATTTAAGGTGCTGGCAAGGTTTCAAACACAAAATTCTTAGTGTTTGTTTTCGTTTACCAATACGAAACAAAAAAAATAGTAACTGTTTAGATAATTATACATATGCGAACGTTTATTTGTACTTTTTTTTTTTTAATCGTTCTGCTCTTTTGGATTTAAAACTGATAGGGAAAACCAGAGCAAAGTGCAGGGAGCTTTACGTCTACTGCAATGCCCTACACATGCCAAGCGACTAAGCCGTCAGCTCCCCTCGTATTAAGGACACGGCTAATAAATGGATCAAGCTATGTGGACGTTTTATTTTCTAAAGCTTTACCTCTAACAAGGAAAATCTTTTTTTTTTTTTTTAATTTACCTTGTTAACTTGCTGATTCATGTTAAGCTAAGCTGACAGCCTTTAAGAGACGTTTTGTGTAATATCTGAAACGCACATGTTTAATGTCCGAGTTGTAAGAACAAGCAAACACCGCTAAAATGAATAGATTAAAAAAAAAAAAAAAAAGCAAAGCTGTGTGCAGGCTCTGATTGATTGGATGGGGGGGATTGATTTTATTACTTTGCCCCTTGTTAGGAGTGACAGCTGTAAATCTCCTGCTAATCATTTTTAAAGCACTTTCATCCGTAAAGCTCTAAAAGGACATCTCTAGCTAGGTGTAAAAATGTATTTGGTCATCGGGTCAAAGAGAAAGCAGCAAGTGTAGAAGGAGGCAATTGTGTTAAACAATTTCACCTTGGCTGCTTGTAACATTAGTCTTTTTTTTTTTTTTACCAGATTTCCCCTCTGGTCATCTCGAAAAGGCTCCATCAGTTTGGTGCTATTTAGTTCTGTGCCTTCAGCTCCCCCCACCCCCCAAATTGCTTATGATTCAATTATGTGGCCAAAAGCTGTTTGGCGAGCAATGATCAATTATCGGTTGTCAGTAATAATGGAGAAGGATTAAATTCGGGCTCCCTTTTCTGACTATCGATCATCGAGCACTACATTTTTAAAAGAAACCCCGCAGAAAGGGACCATTCCTTCAGCGCACAGGAGCGGATCTCTATGCCCCTTTCAGTAGCGAACCAGATGACACATTGTTGATATGAATGCAAGAAACCACTGCCGTATCAGCAAGGGTCGTTTTAAAAGAATATCTATATGTATACACAGCGCTACAAAGGCGCGGATGGGAAATGTATTTTCAATAGGTAACGTGACAAAAGGCGTGCAGCACTCCAGTTCCCTATCCACTATACATACAACTTTCTCCAGGTTTTATGCAGCATATATATAAGTGACGTGCATTCAGGACTCGATATAATTATAATATAACTAGGATGTGCATCTGCATGTATCCCTCTGTATGTCTTCTGAAATTAATTAGCCGGAGTCCTGACCCATATGAGTCTATGATCCTGTTTTCATATTTGTTGTAAGTAAATGTGCGTATGTCACTGGAAATTTTAGTTTAGCTATACTGACCTACAAGTGCAGCTTTTTTTTTTTAATCACTACTAAAATGCTTTGATGGGAGCAAAACCCAGCGCCCATGTTTGAACAGGTCCATTTCTATCACCGCAGGTTGATTTGTGTTGTTGATGTTGTTGTTTTGTTTTGCTTCTGTAATGAGGGCAATGTTTAGCTTAAGTGCATTCAACATCTTTAGCTGAGACTTACGGTGACAATTCACAGAAAATATGACGCCAGTTGGATTTTTTTGTTTTTCTTCACCCCAGAACGTTATTCATGACCGAGTTTAAGCAGCTTTTAACTCCTAAGCGTTGAACCAGTTCTAGCTGATCACAAACCTTTAATAACAATAATCCAGCCTGTTTATGCGTGTGGCTTCTCGTTTAAATCGTCTGGCACCCAAATGAACTGCAAATCATCCCCTGTTTACAATCTCACCTCTCTGCTCATCTTAATGAATTACAGATCGATTCCAGCTTTTCCCAAGCCCAGGCTTCATTTGCATCCAATAACTTTTTTTTAGATCTCGAATCTCACCTAAGAGAGATCACTGAGCAAAAATGATCTGTCATTCCAGGGGGGGGGGGGGGGAACCTGTAGCAAACAGATCCAAATATTTATTTGTAAACACTCATAACTTGTGAAGAAAACAATGACACTTAATAGATGTATTGCTATAAATAATAAAGGCCGATTCTCTTCCCTCAGACATCTTCCGTCTCCAAAGACAGAGAGAAAAACAAAACAAAACACAAAAAAAAAAAAAGTTTAATAACGAAAGAAGCATACCAGACAATTAAAATAGTAATAAACTTGTCTAGAAATGGTTAAAAGGGGAGAATAAAAAAAAATTCAATTTTCAGCCCTCCTAATTAACGCGCGAATAATTGTGTAGATGTAAAAAGTGCTCTATACAACAGGGTTAATGTGAAAATGTAAATAGTAATTAAATGAACTGTACATACAAATAATGGTTTCCTAGGCTGTACAGGATAGCTGTGATCTTCGAATCATTATATAAAACTGTATATATACACATAAAGCCTAGCATAATATACCTTGCAATGTGTATGATAGATAGATAGATAGATAGATAGATAGATAGATAGATTCGCACTGTTTCAGTGTAAGGGGGTTGACAACAAGCACAGACTATATCCATCTCTGCCGCATGAGCTCTTTAAATATTCAGTGAAAAATAATGGCATGTGAAGTGCCACGTATAGAAACATTATTATCTCCATCCTTCAACATCATCCCCACTGATAGCTGCGTTTGTCTTTTTATCAAAAACTACTGTACAAAAAGCACTGCCCGAAAACAATTGCCATTCGGATGGAAAAAAGATGACTACGTCTTTGGCGAAAGTTTGTTAGGATTTGTTTCCCGATCTTTGGTAAACATTTGCCGTAGTACAAGCGGCGCTAACAGAGAGAGAGACTGTTTAGCTGTCAGAGCCCATTTTGGAGATATTTCTTGCTCCCGCCGCCTAATTTGAAATTGAAATCAGCTTTGTTTTGCGTTTACGAGTGTTTGCTCACAGTGATACGGGAACAAGCGGTTTAAATTCAGAGGAAACAACCCGTCAGGGCCGGGACGTGGCGCTGATACAATGGAAGAAAAACAAAAATTACTGTTGCTAAAAAAACAACAACAACAACAACAAAAAAAAACCCCAACCCTTTTCCTTTCAGTTACTGCTTTTTCTAGGCGCATAAAATAAAACTAAAAAGACTTTTTCTAACTTCTGGAATATTTTTTGTTACAGTGCCTTTTTCCCCAATTGCTTGTAAACTGTAATTTAGTCGAGTTCGTGCCTATATATATATATACATTAGATATGTATGCAGAATATTCTACATTGACCATCAATTATATTTGTTCGTAACATAGCATTATCAAATTGCATGCTTATATGCAGCCTATTATTGCATTATGGAAAAGTGTAATAATGTTCATGTAATCTGCCATATATTTCTTAGGACTTTCCAAAGCGAGAGTTTAAGTGAAGTCCTTTCGTAAAAGAACACTAATGGGCTGCTTTTTTGCTTCCAGAGATCAGCTGGATTAGCGGGGGGGGGACGACACAGGACGCTTTTGGACACGAAAGCCGCCTTCAGCAGCCGAGCCATCCAATAAAGGCCATTTCGGGGGAGCAGGAGGAAGCAGAGCGCTCGCTTCCGTGCGCGCAAACTTAAAAAGTCCGGCGCCGGTCTCCCTCCGCTCCGCAGGGGCTGCCGACCGCCGAGCCCCCCAGGCGACGGGCTCCCTCCGCCCTGATTGACACTTCCGGCAGCCAATTGAGGCGGGGCGGGGGCGGGGCCCCAGGCTTCCCTGCCAAGCACCTGGAGCTCCTTCACCTTTGCCGAATTGTCCTGGGAATGTGTGCGAGGTAAAACTCTGCAGAGGGGAGGGAGGGGGTTCCCCCTGGTCGCCTTACAAAGCCAGTCGGCTATATATGGAAGGCACCAAAAAAAAAAAAGCGAGGGAGAGGGAAATTGGAGGAATGCACTCTTTAAATTGCTTAAAACATCCAACTGCAGTGCAATACGGTAGAGCCTGAGCCGGTAGCAAGCGCCTGCCTTGTAAACAAAAAGTTGGGAGAAGTTGGGACTGACAACAGTTGCGAGCGTTGCAACTTTCTCTTAGTGCCGCTTTGCAAGGGAAAACGAAAACAGCAACAAAAGACATGCATTAAGCTTTTATTTTATTTTGGGGTTGGTTTTTTTGTTTGTTTTTTTTTCTCCATTTCTGGGAAGATCGCGTTTCTCTGAGACTAGCAGGGGGATCACAAAAGTCAGCGCGCATTTCACCAAGCCTCTGTACACAACAGACCCATCTGACCTTTTTCGTTTTCTGTGGGGGTTTTTTTTTTATATAGATTTTCTTGAAAAGCGCCGGGCACCAGCAAAAGAAAAAGCAAAAAAAAAAAAAGCCTTTAAAACATTCCTGTAGTAAGGAGGGCTGGCGTGAGAGTGCCAGCCGGTTGCTAAGAGGGTTAAAGTGTATGCAAAGAAGCCTCCGAGATCCCGCCCCGGCGCGGCTGATTGGGCGCGAGCGCAGAGAGACAGGGGGCGCCGGCGAATCACGGCCTCTAATTGATTAAGGCGAGCTGGGGAGGGGGGGGGGGTTTCGAACGCTGCTGGCCATGTGCCAATCGCCTTTCAAAGAGCGACCCCCCCTCCCCCCCTTTTCTATGATTAATCGCAATGCATTATTGATAATCATAATTATAGCAGGACACATGCGCGGTCGGAAGGGGCTCGATTTCCGTAAATTTTGAGAGAGAGAGAGAGAGCGGATTTTTTTTTTTTTCTCCCTTCCCCGTAAAATTTTTTTTTTTTTTTTATTCTGCCCCGGCTGATGTGGGAAGAGCCAGCATGTCGCGGAGGAAGCAGGCGAAGCCTCAGCACTTCCAGTCGGACCCCGATCTGGCCTTACCCGAGAGGAATGGTGAGTGCGAGCTCGGGATGGACCCCACGCACACACACGCGCTCACACTCACGCGTGCACACACACACAGGCGCGCAAAAAATGCGAACTTACCTTTTTTTTTTGGTGGGGAGTATTTTGTTTTTTTGTTTTTCCCCCGGTACTTCTTCCCCTACCCCCTGAGCGATGACTGCATCTCCGGGACAAGTTTTGGGAAACATCTTTTTTTTTTTTGTAAGCTTGGTTTTCCGAGGGAGATGAAAGCTGGTGCTGTCCGCAGCCTGGGATCGCCCTTCCCTGGCGTTTTTTCTCGCGGAAGTCCGGGGGACCCCTTTCGCCTCCTCTGCGACCTGAGCCCTGGAGAGTTGCCGGCGCGATTTATCTCCCACCCACCCTCCTCCGTTTTGCTTTTAGGGTCCAGCAGCAGCAGCTCCCGTCCTGAGGGGGAGGGCTCGCCGCTTTCCCCCTTATCTAATAAAGTTCCCTTTACGCGATCCCTTCCTCTTCTGCAATGTAAGTGGCAACTTTCCTCGCAGCTGCAGCAGGGAAATAAGACGGCGGCGGATCTGGAGGCGCTTGAAATGTTCTCGGCATCTTGGAGCTATATTGGGGGGGGGTGCACTTTACCGTACGTACATATTATTTCTTTTAAAACCAAAGTAAAGGAAGGAATAAGCGCTGCCTTTTATTTTTGTTCTGAAGCGGAGGTCCCTGGAAACCCGTTTCACTTGGCAGGCGCGCAGGATGAGAACAGAGAAACTCGCCGGACTGGCCGGGCTGCGCTTCTTCGGTACTCGCTGGCTCGCTTTCATTTTACGCGCGCACATAAAAGCGCGCTAGGGCGGCAAGCATTTAAGAAAGCAGCAGCGAGGCAGACTTTGTTGTTGTTTTAACCGAGTTACCATCTCATGCCTGCCTCCTGCTGACGCGCACTTCCCCCCCGGGTGAGGCCGCTACCCGCAGAGCTGTTTGTCCGCCCGCGTAAACTTTAGGGTCCCATCATCTCGGTAACAAGCCCGAGGGGCTTCCTTCTCGGCACGCAGGGGCTATGCAAATATCGCAGCTGCGATGAAACGGAGGGGCAAGTCGGGCAGGAGCGCGAAAAGTCACGGGCGAGCCAGCCCAAGGCGCGCTCTCTCTCGCGGGTGCGGAGGGTGGCAGGCGCGCAAAGCTTTCGCTTCCCCTCCCTTATTTGAGTTAAGAGTGAGAGAGAGAGAGAGAGTGAGTGTGTGTGGGTGGGGGGGGGGCACTTGTTCCTCTGAGCCGTTTTCATCATTTCAGGGGGGGGGGCTGGTTTTTGTTTGTTTGCTTTTAGGGGTTAACGCTCCGCTTGTCCGTGAATCTTTTTGGCGTTTTTGGAGAGGCCCAGGATGAGGGAGTCCTCGCTTCTCGGGGGTTTCCATAGTTCTCCCGCAGTTACGCTGGCTCCTACTTCTGATTGCACTCATCAGCCCCGAGGATAGGAAGCACCTTTGACTTCTGCAGATAACTTTTTTGTTGTTGTTGTTGAGGCTTTTAACGCATCCTCTTTGCACCGCGCCGGGTTTCCTACCGAACAGATTGCTGGATGGCTCAGGGACTTGGTGAGAGAGCTGACGTGCCCGTTTCCGATCTGAGTCATGGAGATGAAACCCCTCCAGCTCTCCGCGCAATCAGCTCGCGGATTTGCCATTAACCCGGAGCTAGCGCGACCCCTGGTTATAGATTAATCCAGCTCTTGAAAACTTAACTTTTTTTTTTTTTTTTTTGAGAGAATCATGCTACCATGGGTCAGGATTGAGGTAGGTTTTTTGGTGGGGGGATGGCCACTGCAATACTTCTGCTTACATTGTATTATTATTATTATTATTATTTTAATTTACTTTTTGTCCAGTTTTGTGCATGGCAGCTCCTTTTCCTCTCCATCTCTCTCTCTGCGCAAACTTTAAAAAAGTTTGATACTCAACACTTGCAAGCCCAGAAGCGTATAAGGTGTAGCAGATGAGGTTCTGGGAACGGTAGAACTCTCTGACTTATTTTGTTTTCTCTCCCTATTTCTGATAAATGTGCAAATCAGTATTTCGAAAAGTAGAGGAGCTCTGCTACCTAAACCCTTTTTTTTGTTTGTTTGTTTGTCTTTGTGCATTTTATCCTATTTGGACTTGGCTGTGTAAACGCATGCGGTCCCCTTGCTGCTATTTAAGTGGTGCTCAGTTTTATCCTGGCTTAATGTTGCATGGGAGATCCGCCTCGGTTGGAAGCGTCTGCTTTGTGCCTTGGATGGCACTTTTCGTTTGCTTGTTGAGGAACTGCTGCTTTTTGAACGTTAAACGCCGAAGAACATGAAAAGTCACATTTTAAATGCGGGTATCGGTCCGAACCGGGGCCCATCTGGTTTGATTGTAAACTCCCCACCCCCCTCCACCAACTTTTTAGTTTGTAGGGAAGGTGATCCGTCAAAGTCACTGAGTGAGGTTGGACAACTTTCTGCAAAACGTAGCCCTTTTGATTTGGGCATCTTTTAAGAAAATAATTCCAAACTGAAAGACCCAAGTACATTTAGCAGTCTGCTTCCTTCTCCCAGATCATAAAAAAAAAAAAAAGTATTTAATGGTTACACTTTGGTTAAATTATGGCAGAGAAGCACAGTCCATTACATAGGTGCACACCATGGACACAATCGACCAGGACCAAGGAGTAATTTAGCTTTCAAATATGTTAGCTCAGTATTTCAGCTAAAGTAGTCAATTATTAGAAAGTTTGTAAGAGACTTTGTTCCTTAGAAGTAATGGTTTTGTTTTTTTTTTGCTAGGACTGTTAAACATGCTCGAACAATAAGGTTTGGGCCAAGTTGCCCTCAGGGTATGTTTCATAAAGTCTTACAGGATTTAGTGTGTTGTAATATTGGTAAACAGGCTAATTCCACAACCAGAAGGCACTCTGTATGTATGTATGTATGTATGTATGTATGTATATATATATATATATATATATATATATATATGTGTGTGTGTATGTATCGCATCTATCTATCCATAAATATACTATGTTTGTGTTGTGCCACAGAAGATTTTGTAGGAAGGGATACATATATATATATTTTTTTCCTCTTTAACAATTTTGTAGTTTATGTAAGTTATTAAAGAAAGTGAGTTTGTCTTAAGATCAGTGAAGCATTGTGTGTAATTAATATGCTAATAAATTAGGGAAATATTTATTGTGAGAATTTTCCACTGGTAAATACGGTGCATGTATTTTGGAGCCTAGTTTTTTTTTTGGTTTTTTTTTTTTTAGTTCATTGTAATTTATGCATACAGAAGAATAATTGTTAATTAGCCAAGTTTGAAACTGGTAAGTACATTAGATGCCATCCTTAAGGCTTTGAAATTTGCAGAAATGTTTGAACCCTGTATTCCAAAATGACTTGTTCAATTAGAGAATGGGATCTGACTATTACTGGTATTTTTTTTTTTTTTTTTACAAACAGGAAAGGAATGAGTTTTTAAAATACATATGTTGTATAACTGTGGGGTTTGTTTTGGTCAGTTATAGCATACCTACCATGCCATATTTGGAGCAAAAAAAAAGAAGATATTTTCTAGGAATAGTAAAATGTAAGAAATGCACAATTGAACTTACCTAGAATTCAACTGTACATTTTGATCGAGTGTTTACTGTGTAGTGCTGATTAAATTGAGCTCATTTCCATAAGAGATGGTGAAATTCAAGAATTTGCATGCTACTTCTGAGAGTTCCTGGCCTAACTGTGAACGTACTGCAGCGTGCTCTGTATTTTTCAGTTTAAAAAGATACATTGCATCCCCTTCATAGAAACCACTTCTTTATTTCTGTTGATTTAATTAATTTCCTGGCGTTATTAATTTGAAGGGTTTAATAATGATGCTGGCCACAAATTTATCGTTAGGGTCCAAAGAGCAGTGAGAATCAGAATTAATTGTCCCACTTTTCTAATTTAATGTTTAGACCTGTTGCTGTCTATTTGTATAACTTAATATCTGTGTTATATATTAGTCAAATACACTTAGCTGCCGTGCATCTGTTTAGGCTCGTCTATAGTAGTCCTTTTCAGTGTAAACAAATTAACGTTTTACAGTAGGGTCAGCTTTTTAGTGTAAAATACATTGAGGAAATAAAGACTTGTCGTGCCTAAAACATTTTAGCATATGATTTTCTACAGGGCTAAAACTTGTAGTGTAGCCTTTTCGTGGTTTACATTTAAGGCGCATAAGCCACATTAGCCTTCCCCTTTATAAGAAGCTATTTGAGGCAGGCACCAAAGTTCCTATACACAGTTTCATCAAGAGCTTGGAAAAAAAAAAAAAAAACAAACATGTTCCCCGGGAGCTTGGGGAAATTTAGTCTGTGACAGGACATCCCATGTAGAATCTGCTGGCAGGTTTGACTTCGTGTTTTTTTCGAGGTAGGGAATGCATTTAATTGATTTGACATTCAATAAAGCTTAGAGCATGGTTGCAAGAAGAAAAAAAAAAAAAAAGTAAACTTTCAGCTGTTTTAACCTCTGTTAGCCTCTTTCTGTGCAGAGGTGGCAGAGTTCAGATCGCAGGATCCTGCCAGTGACCCCCCCCCCCCTCCTCCCCCAGACTGAGTCCGGCTAGTCACTTAGCAGGAAGTCAGTCTGATATTTTAGCTACACCTTATCGGCTTTGCTTCTTTTGCTAACCCCGGTTCCCCTTTCACCCTGAGATGGCAGACCCCCAGAGAAGAGATTGACAGGTGGTTCCCGTAGCTCAGCTCTCCCCTCCAAACCAGGATTTGGTTTCTTGTTCCTTTGCCAATGTTTGTGTAGTCGGGTTTTTAGACATCGCCTAAGGAGCCCTTCTTTTTACATGGAAGTGTGCAACAGCCCTGAACTTTTCCCAAGAAACTGTTGCAGCTGGAACCCCATCTAGTGTTCGTTTTGATTCTTCCGCAGGGAAGACATGTTTTCTGTAATGTGCAGTAGGTGAGCCCGTTTTGAAGCATTGCTTTCTTGCTTCTCTTTGTGGATTGCAGGTTTCTTATTTCTATGTGTAATTGATGCATATCCATGCCCTTTTTAGCATGAGAAATCATTTTGCTGTATCCCAAGATCTCTGGTTTCTGCACCTTGGAGCCTACGCATTCATGACCCTTTATATGAATTTGGATAGTTCTTGAAAACCACGAAGATAGGAACTAGTGCTTATTGTAATAAAAAATTGTTTTCTGTAATGCACTTTTCAGATATGAAAAAAAACCTCTAAGCACATATATGTAAATGTTTATGGCATTCCCAGAGCAGGTTAGTGTAAAATGTAAGGTTTATGGCCTGTAGGGTACTGCTCAGAGCAATGGAACCTTTTTTCCTCTGGTTGCTTGTGACTCTGCTTCCAGCCTTTAAACCAATAATGTGGTTTACGTATAATTGTAGTTGTGACCCGAGTTTGATTCCCCTCTCCCACTGCTCAGTGTCATCTAAATCTCCTTGTTCTCATCCTTCAGTTTTAAGCTCTTTCAGTTAGGGACATTTCAAGACAATGAACTGTCCTGTCTTGTACAGCGTTTTGTACACTGCTGTTACATAAACTGCATTTTTTTTTCCAGCAGGTTTCCGGTTAGTGCACTGGTTGATATGTTCATCAAACTGCAAATGTTTACTTGATGTGATGGAAGGAAATGTGGAAAGAGACATAGTGTAATTTTATTAAATAATGTGTTATAAATATAATGTATTTTTTTGTTATTCTCAAACCAGGTACATTGGATTACTTACAGTTAAAGATCATCAGAGAATTAAACCAGATGAAGTGTGGACAAGAAGACATGAAATCAGAAATAAAAAATGATAGTATGTCAATACATTTTTTCTTTTTTAAAAAAAATTTGAATTTCATTTGTTGTGGGTTAGACCCTAGAAATAGTTTCTCAGTTTCTGCTGTCTGGGATCTCTGTTTTGTACATTTCATCGTGTCTGAGTGTTCAGATAAGTGTACAATATCTTGAAAGGTCAGGCACTTACACTGGAATCTCTGCTAGGTTTTACTGCGTAAGAGTCGCTAATTAAGGTTGCTCTGCAGAAGTAGAGGTGTGGGAGTTAAAATGTGATTATTAGATATTTGCTGACTGTAAAGCATTCATAGTCGGTCTTCCTCATGTGGCAGTCTTAAATATTTGGAATAATGGCATTGTAATCTGTACAATTGATGAAGGCAGTTTTGTCTTTTTTTTCCCCTCCCCCCTCTGGCTAGTTATGTAGTTGTGAATCTGCCGTTATTTGTCTTAGCACAGCTGACCAAGCAAAACTGTGTTTTAAAGTGGCTTTATGTTTTGATAAATGTGATCTGGTTGAAAAGTATTTTTCCACTGAATGCAGAGCTTAATAGAACATGCTGACATAATAGTTTTAATGCATTTTGTTGAAAATGTGTGAACAAACAGAATAGCTTTTGTTCCTTCATAATTGGCTGTAAAAGTAGATGGAAACATAAGCCATTACATATGGAAATGTGCGAAGAGAAAGAAATAGAATTTCTGTTGCATATATTAGGAATTGCCTTTTTCCTTGTTAAAAATAAGCCTTTGGGAGTGGATACATTGCTTGAAATTAGTTGTCAAAACAAAAACCTTTACATGGTGAATTTTTTTTTTTTGGCATTATTTCAGTCCTGTACCACATTGCTTAACAAAGTACTCAGGGTTAGTAAGTCTGGTATAATATTTTGGCTGCAGTTATTGAGCTTGCAAAAAAAAAGTAGGGATTCTAAAGAGGGCAGGGTGTACTGATATCATTTTCAGTACATCAGTCAAAAACAAAAAATGCAATGCAAAGATCAGAACTCTTTGACAGTGCAATGAAGCCATTGTATGTGCATCATATTCAGTCAAGTAGGCATAGGATGAGATTGACGTTTAATATCAATTGATGTGCTAATGCTAATCATGTTTAAAAAAATATTTAAGTTACACAAATATCAGAAGGGGAGAATGCACATATGCCTGGCAGCAAACAGGTTGATTATATCAAAGAAGTGCCATCAGCCGTTTTGTCTAATCTGCTCTCGGTTTTCCCATCCATTTAATGTAGCAGAACAGCTTTGCACGTAACTCCCTAGAGAATCCCTCTTTTTTTAGTCATGCCTGTTAATATTTGCAAGAACTTTTTTTTTGTTTTGATTTAGCTTTCAGTGACTTTCAGTTTGAAAGTCATGGAAACTGCCTATTATCTTTTTTTTTTTTCCTTCTTGTAGGGGAGGTAATCCTTGAATTAAACAGGTTTCTCTCCACAGCCTCCGAGGATGACCACACACCATTTGTACAACAGAACTTGGTGTCCTCATGCTGAGCAAACAATAGGAAGCCACCCTGACTCTGAATAGGATCCCTTTAGTCTAGAGTCGGAGGTTTTTATGTTTAATTTGCAAACGGATCCCACTGATAAGGAGAATGTGCAACTAGCGGAAACAAACAAAATGAATGGGGGTTTTATGACAGCGACTAAGAATTATCAATTAAATAATTGAAGTAGTTAACAGAAAACCCTTTTGCAATGGACTCAAACAGCTCCGTAGAAATATCCCGTTTTAAGACTCATGATTTTTTTTTTGTTGTTGTTGTTGGCATGGTGAGACTTTACAAGTTGTCTCTTCCATTTTGAATGCCCTTTTTTTCTTAAAGGCTATGCTTAATCAGAGATGCAAAACTTATGCAAGTTTAGAGAGCATTTATTTAAAAAAATATATATATTTACCAGGCTACTGAAATACAATGTTTGATTTGAGCGGTAACAGATTTGATTTTGTTGCCTAGGTATCTTATAGTCCAAATTATAAAACAATTGCTTGCAATAGTGGTGAAATAAAATTGAAATCTCTTCTGCAGGATCTAGGGGTTTCCTCTGCATTCTGCAGCAGTGCAATCTTTGCTCGTGATCGAAACGAACCGATAATTTTCATAGAATCAGACTCGGCGGAGGGTTTGCACAGAAGCTCAAAGCACTTTTCAAGTTGTCACTCCGCAGCCGAGTGCTGTGCACTTTTTACTTGTCAACAACTGATTGGAACCTGAATGACTACAAATTAGTTTAGTGACAGGGCAAACTGTCAGAGAAATCTCTGAGTCAGTTGAAAATGAAGCAGGTTGACAGGAACTTGAGTCTAATGAGTCCTTCAAATGGTTGATTTGCACTCAGCGGACAAGTAGACAATAAAGAGTATGAAATATTGGAAATCAATACCTAGCTATGGAATTTCATTATGCCCCAATGTCTTCAGTTCATAGTATTTTATATTTTGATGGATTATCTGAAGGAAATGATTATCTAAGACACAGGAATTGATAGACGTCCCTTGCAGAGCCTTAAAAAAAAAAAAAAAAATCTGTCGTGAGCAATATCTGTGAGGTAGGAATATTGATCTGTTTTCTTGTCCAACATTGGTTATAGTTTATTCTGATAGACAATAGTGGATTAAAATTAAAAAGCCATAGATAGTGTTCTGTATTTCTGCTCTGTTCCTAATCCTTCATCTTTCAATGTTTCAGGAGACACTGAGAGGGCTCAAGCAAATCGAACAACAAAGAGCAAGGATGCTCATATCTGTGGCAGGTGCTGCGCCGAGTTCTTTGAATTATCAGATGTCCTGCAACACAAGAAGAACTGCACCAAAAATCAATTGGTTCTAATTGTGAATGAAAATGCAGCTTCTCCTCCTGAAGCGCTCTCTCCAAGTTCCCCTTCGGATAATCCTGATGAGCAGATGAGTGACACAGTTAATAACACGGATCAAGTCGACCGCTGCGACCTTTCGGAGCATGACAAACTTGACGAGGAAGTGTGCATGGACGTGGAGGTTTCCGGCATTAACAATACAGGTAGCAGCTCCGATAGCATCACCGAGAGTATTTCAAGCAGTAACAGTTCCACGGTGGGTACCTCAACTATCACAACCTCTCTACCTCAACTAGGGGATCTGACAACACTGGGCAATTTTTCAGTGATAAATAGTAATGTCATAATTGAAAACCTCCAGAGCACTAAAGTGGCAGTAGCACAGTTTTCGCAGGAAGCCCGGTGTAAAGGGGCCTCGAACAATAAACTTGCTGTGCCTGCCCTGATGGAGCAGCTTTTGGCTTTACAACAGCAGCAGATCCACCAGTTGCAGCTGATCGAACAAATCCGGCACCAAATATTATTGTTGGCGTCTCAAAATACCGAAATGCCAGTAACGTCTAATGCCTCTCAAGGTACTCTCCGGCCATCTACCAACCCCTTGACCACATTAAGTTCCCATTTGTCCCAGCAGCTGGCTGCAGCAGCTGGATTAGCACAGAGCCTCGCCAGTCATTCTGCCAGCATCGGCGGTGTGAAACTGCCCCCTATACAGCTACCTCAGAGCAACCCTGGCAGCACCGCAGTTCCATCCAGTAGTGGCTCTTCTCCAAATATTAATGTCCTGGCAGCAGTAGTTACGCCACCATCCTCAGACAAAGTGACTTCAAATGCTGGGGGCCCACAGCTCAGCAACCCACCAGTATCCACGTCATCCTCACCAGCTTTTGCAATAAGCAGTTTATTAAGTCCTGCATCGAATCCACGTCTACCTCAGTCTTCCCCCAGTAACTCTCTTTTCTCCAATCCCTTGCCCAGTATTGGAAGAACGGCAGAAGATTTGAACTCCTCGTCTGCGTTGGCACAGCAAAGGAAGAGCAAGCCACCCAACGTAACCGCCTTTGAAGCAAAGAGTACATCCGACGAGGCGTTCTTTAAACACAAGTGCAGGTTCTGTGCTAAGGTATTTGGGAGTGACAGTGCCTTGCAGATTCATTTACGCTCCCACACAGGGGAGAGGCCGTTCAAGTGCAACATCTGTGGGAACAGGTTTTCCACCAAGGGAAATCTGAAAGTCCACTTTCAGCGGCACAAGGAAAAATACCCTCACATTCAAATGAATCCCTACCCAGTGCCGGAGCATTTGGACAACATTCCAACCAGCACGGGCATCCCCTACGGCATGTCTATACCACCGGAGAAGCCGGTAACCAGCTGGTTGGACACTAAGCCAGTATTGCCTACTCTGACAACTTCGGTTGGGCTGCCACTCCCTCCAACAGTTCCAAGCTTGACGCCATTTATCAAAACCGAGGAGCCCCAACTTCTTCCTATTAGTCACCCTTCCAGTAGCCCTCCTTATTCTGTTAAAAGTGACTCGGGAGCTACTGATCTCAGCCTAAAAAACTCGAATGGACATTCAGATGAAGCGGAGACTGGCGCTTTGCCTACCTCAAACGGCAAAACTGAAGAAAGCCCACCAACGTCAAACACTTTCCTAAACGTCAGCAGCTCTCCTGCCGCCGACTCTGGCTCCAGCAGTATTGTCACTTTCACCAACCCACTAATGCCTCTGATGTCAGAACAGTTTAAAGCAAAGTTTCCATTCGGAGGTCTTTTAGAGTCTGCCCCAGCATCGGAGACATCAAAATTACAACAGCTGGTGGAAAACATTGACAAAAAGGCAACTGACCCAAACGAGTGTATTATTTGCCATCGAGTGCTCAGTTGCCAGAGTGCACTAAAAATGCATTATCGAACTCACACCGGCGAACGGCCGTTTAAGTGTAAAGTTTGTGGCCGTGCTTTCACTACAAAAGGAAATTTGAAGACCCATTACAGTGTCCACCGTGCCATGCCCCCACTAAGGGTCCAGCATTCCTGTCCAATCTGCCAGAAGAAATTCACTAATGCTGTGGTGCTACAGCAGCATATTAGGATGCACATGGGGGGCCAGATCCCCAACACGCCTGTCTCGGAAAACTATCCCGAGTCAATGGAATCTGACACTGGATCTTTTGACGACAAGACTCTTGATGACTTGGACAACTTTTCGGATGAGAACATGGAAGAGTGTCCTGACAGCAGTGTGCCAGACACACCTAAATCTGTTGATGCTTCCCAAGACAGCTTCTCCTCTTCCCCTCTGCCTCTTGAAATCTCAAGTATTGCTGCTTTAGAAAATCAAATGAAGATGATTAACGCCGGGCTGGCAGAGCAGCTTCAGGCAAGCTTGAGGTCGGCTGAAATTGGATCCGTGGAGGGGGATGTCATGACAAATGACTCGTCGTCCTCTGTTGGTGGAGATGTGGATAGCCAAAGCGCTGGAAGTCCTGCCATCTCCGAGTCTACCTACTCCATGCAGGCCTTATCCCCCGCCAACAGCACGAATGATTACCAGAAGTCCCCCTGCATGGAAGAGAAACAGCATGCAGCTTTATCAAGTGAGTTTGCCAATGGTTTGTCCCCAGCTTCTGCTAATGGGGGCACTTTGGACTTGACATCTAGTAACGCAGATAAAATGGTTAAAGAAGAGTCTTTAAGCATGCTATTTCCTTTCAGAGAACGGGGTAAATTTAGAAACACAGCATGTGATATTTGTGGCAAAACCTTTGCTTGTCAGAGTGCCTTGGACATTCATTATAGAAGCCATACCAAAGAGAGACCATTTATTTGCACAGTTTGCAATCGTGGCTTTTCCACAAAGGGTAATTTGAAGCAGCACATGTTGACACATCAGATGCGAGATCTACCATCACAGCTTTTTGAGCCCAACTCCAGTATTGGCACTAATCAGAACTCTTCAGTTGTACCTGCTAATTCTCTGTCAGCTCTCATAAAAACTGAGGTTAATGGTTTTCTGCATGGCTCTCCTCAGGATAATAAAGAACCACCGCCACCGCCCAGCATCGCGCCAGCAGGGCCCCTGCCATCTTCTGCCACGTCACCAGTTCTGCTCCCAACCCTACCAAGGAGGACTCCCAAGCAGCACTACTGCAACACGTGCGGGAAAACCTTTTCTTCCTCTAGTGCTTTACAGATTCACGAGAGAACGCACACTGGGGAAAAGCCATTTGCCTGCACTATATGTGGGAGAGCTTTCACCACAAAAGGCAATCTGAAGGTACCTCTTCTTAACGTTCTTTAGAGCAGCCGTGGGCATATAGAAAGGAACTTGCTTCATTGTATGTATACACACACACACATTCCAGGCTAGCCCGACGGCTCGGTGGAAGGGGCTGTGGGTGCCCCACGGCGTAGGAGGCCCAGGGTTTGTTTCCGAAGCTCCTGGCATAATGTGGGGACTGCGCTTACAGCCTCGGGGAAGGGGGGGGGGGGGTCTTGGCTATCTTGCAGGCTCAGTGGGCACCTGCACTGGATTTTAGAATGGGGGTGGTTCTGCTAGTGGGACTTCGCCCCTCCCCCCCCCGGCAGGGAGGAGATTGAAAAGAAGAAGAAAATGCATAGCTAGCTGTGAAGGAAGGCTCGTGGCAGGGTCGGCTGAGTAAGAGCCAGCCATGTCTTGTGCTGGAAATCCAAAGGCACAGAATGCTGCTGCTGCCAGGGAAAGCTGTGTCTGTCTGTCTGTATGTACAAGTGTCTGTCTGTCTGTGTGTGTGTGGGGGGGGGGGGGTTTACCAGTCCCCCCTCCCAATGTATTAAATGTGTTAGATTTAACCCCTAATTGCTTGTACACTGTCAGGTGAATGTTCAAAGGAGTTACTGTCATAGCAAATTTCCAAAAGCCATTTACTTGCATTAAGTGCACTTGACATGGGTGAAACCTATTGACATTTTAATGGCATCTATTGTAGCGATTTTCAAAAGCCCACTTACGCAGGTAATGTGCATGTCTGCATGTAAAACCCAATGTTCAGCCTACAAATGCTTTGGAAAATCAGGCCCAGTATGTGCATGGTGGTCCTTTCTTTCTATGTGTTAAGGAGATCCAAGGGAAGCAGAAGACCTGGGTCCTTTCCATTTCACACTTCCGTTTACTATGGTTTCTTGTCCCCGGCCTGGCAGCCCCTCGCTTGCATCTCCAACAGACTTAGGGACTGATGCAAAATGGTGCGCTCAGCGCCACGTTTGGTTTTAACCTTCAGTCTTGTGCACATGTTTTATGCGTAGACCCCACTGGTCGTTTTAAGTTGCTGCCCTCGCCTGGGAATTCCGTGCCAGTGATGGCATTAGGTATCACTCCCCAGCCCAGAGAGGAGTGCTGGTTTAGCTCCTGTTTTCTTAGCACTGGAAACTTGACTCCTAATGCAAGGTGGAATAACATTTTCCAGGGCTGATGTTAGTTTGTGGTGGAAGCTGGAGTTCTGGTGCTGTGACCTCCGGTTGGGATTTTAAATCACAGAAAACATGCTTTCTGCACAAAAAAAAAAAAAAAAAAGTTTTCCATGCATAAAATAAGATTTATATGCACAAAAATATGCTTTCTGCACTAAAAACATTTTTTGTGCATATAAATCATATTTTATGTGCAGAAAACATGCTTTATGTACATAAATCATTTTGCACACGTAAAATATGATTTGGGCGCACAAGCTTGGTTTTCTGTACGCTTGAGCCTTTTCTGTGTGTGCATGTTTTCTAGAGTGTGTGCAATTTTTAACTCCCAGGGCAAGTAGCCTGCCCTTAGCTTACTGCATCGGGAGTATTAAAAAAAATAATAAAAAATAGGAAAGTGCACTGAATTTCAGATGCTCAGTTTTTGGCATCGGCACCTTGCTTTGACCATATAATTAGTCCACTGTAAAGTAAAGGGGTTTAATTGGATTTCCCCTCCTTAGTTATGAAAACGTGCCAGGTTGGTTTGGGCCTGTTGTCTTTTCGGCGGTGTCTGCGATGGTCTGCAAGTGTGCAGGGGCCTCTGTCTTTGTCCTGGCATTTCGTGCGCTTAGAAGGGGTGTGAGGGCAGTGTACAGTTGGTCTAAGCCAGGGCTTCCTATTCTGAAGCCAGCCTTGGTCAGCTGTGGGCAGAAGAAGCAGATTTTAAACCAGATTACAGCTATCTTTTTTTTTTTTTCTTCCTTTCCATTGCTTCTCTTCCGTCTGTAGACAGATTGAAGCAGGTGTGCAATTGGAGGTTAAGCTTACTGGAGTCAAACAAGCGCTGCCTTGCGGATGAGAGGGTGCCTGGAGACGATTCAGCATAGTGAGCCTTGCAATGGGCTCTGCCAGGCTCTTGGCTTAGTGGTTTTAACTGTGTTAATGAGCAGCTCTGTTTGCCAGGTTTGCACGCTTTTAGCAAGGTCTGGGGTTTTTTTGTTGTTATTTTTAGGTAAGTGTACTTCCTAATTTTTTATTTTTTTTTACATGTAATCTAGCAGAGGAACACTAGGTACACATTTTAAGTAGTGAGAAAACCAAACTATTTTCTACCAAATCATGCTATCTCATTTCAGAAATGTCTTTTATAAGAGAGAACCTGCAATAAATACCATTGAGTTTAACTTTTTAAAATATTTTTAAGTGTATCCCAATATATATCCTGATACTGTTTTTGTTTTGTTTTTTGTTGGGTTTTTTTTAGCAAAATATTGGAGCTAGAGTCACTGTTTTTATGATCTTGTATTTTATTGTTCACATACATTGCAATAAGCTTTCTCATTTTTTTTTCACATAAATTGTTCTGAAACGTTGCTTTTAAACTATTTTGGTATCAACATTGATTTTGCTTTTATACTTGGCATTTGCAGCTGCAGCTTCTGTTTGGGGTTTTTTTGGGTTTTTTTTTCTGAAACCCTCAATACGTGGAACTTTTTGTTTTTAAGTGCACCATGCAAAACCAAAGATATTCCTAACATCTGGTAATGTACAGCCAACTGAACTAGCTGAAAGTGCCTACCCAATGAGAGAACACCAGCTTACAGGATGCAGAAAGGGACTGAGATCTTTTATTCTTTAGTTAAGATAGTTGCATACATTGAAAGGTGACTAGCACCGCATGCTTTTATTAATTAATAGAATTCTCGACTATGACCACAGCATCTTTTTTATTGACCTGTAATGTTTTCCTACTGATGGAGAGGGGGGGTGGGAATGAAACAAATATATCTTAGAACATATTACAGCTGTAGAGCACCAGTTGAACACTGCGCTGTGGACATTTTTCTGCACAGGAGAGTATTTCTCCAGAGATTGCTGGCAGTAATGTGAGATGAATAATTACGTTCAGTCCATTCTGTCTATAGCCTGGGCTCTCTCCAATGAGCAATCGGTAGGGGATACTTTTTTTTTTTTTCCCCTGTCTGAAAAGGACATTTATAGGGTAGAAGGTGTCAAATATAATACTTGCCACTGCAATGAAAGTGGACATAGCAATTCTCGCACCAGAAGCAGCTGACTTGAGTAACAGAAAACAATTCTAAGCTAAATGCATTTAATAATGAGTGAGTAATAAGGGAGTACTGTACAGGGTATACTTGCTAGCTAGCTGGCCAAACTTGAGGCGTGTCCATATTCCTAGCTGGCCTGTTCCCTTGATCATAAAGGAAAACTGGATATCTTCCTCTGCTCTTCTCCGGGGGTTAGGACTTTTATTTTAACTGAGAAATTGCAAAATTCTTCTTCTGTCCGTCATGCTTGTCTTTTTTTTTTTTTTTTCTTTTTAGGTTCACATGGGGACTCATATGTGGAACAGCACTCCTGCAAGAAGAGGCAGAAGGCTCTCCGTGGATGGCCCTATGACTTTCCTGGGGGGCAGTGCAATCAAGCTCCCTGAGATATTCCAGAAAGATTTGGCCGCCCGGGCCGCGAACGGCGATCCGTCCAGCTTCTGGAACCAATACGCCGCTGCCCTCTCCAACGGCCTGGCGATGAAGACCAACGAAATCTCGGTCATCCAGAACGGCGGCACCCCTCCTCTTCCTGGAAGCCTGGGGAACGGTGGCTGCTCGCCAGTGGGGGGCCTGACGGGAACCCTGGAGAAGCTGCAAAACTCTGAACCCAGCGCACCTCTAGCTGGTCTGGAGAGGATGACGAGCGGGGAGAATGGAACAAGCTTCCGGTTTACCCGTTTTGTAGAAGACAACAAAGAAATTGTAACAAACTAGGAAAAAAAAAAACAAAAAACATTATTTAAGACAATTCTGCAAATAGTGCAACCCACGGTTGTTTTTTTTTTGTTTTTTTTTTTTGTTTTTCTTCTCTTCAAATTTATTAACTATGAAATGAAGACATTGCTTTCTTTTGTACACGACGTCCAACTTCTAGAGTTCTAAGAGAGCTTATTTATTAGTGATACAACCTTGCTTTGCAAACAAAAGCAAGCATTAACTTTGGTCTTCTGTATTTTGAACTAAATACTAATCGACTAGAGTGCTGTAAACATGCTGTAACATTTATGGCAGTTGCAAGTCTGTTCTGCTAGGTGATCTTATTCTGGCATTAACTTATTTTATATATCCAGTTTAATATGAACTCTGGTGTTGATGCAATGCCTCAGTAATGCATTAGATCTCTAATAAAAGTCTGTATATAAATGTATACTTTTTGATCCTGCTGGAAATTTCATCAGCAACAACATTGTTTAATCTTCCAAACAGATTTAAGGGGGGGGAAAAAAAAAAAAAAAGGACTGAAATCTGAGACTCTGGACTCCCAACAGTGGGGTCCTTTCCACCAGGCTTGGTTTTTTGATTTTTATTCTAAAATTTTAAAACTGCTTTTAAGTTTTGTAGGTTTAACTTTCCGTTTTGAACTGTTCTTTGTACTGTGCTTTTTACTTGAGTCGTCTTACACGGTAGTAAGTTTCTGTACAGTAATAAGCACGCAGCTAGAGAAGATAACGAAGTGTTGTTTTGGTAGTTGAAACTGAGACATAACATTTTGCCTTGTAGGTATACCCATTAGAGACAATGTGCTGGAATTTCACAATGCTGCTAAGGTGATAGCATCTGGATCGACCTTCAGTGGAAAATGTTAGATGCTCCTGTATATAAAAATCTGGGGAGGGGGGGAAAAAAAAATATTCACTTTCATTTACAAAGTGTACATGCGTTCCTTATAAATCCAGGCTCGTCTTCTTGGAGCGAGAGGACACCTTATAGCGTTCGATTATTTTGTATTGGTATTGAAAACAATGGACTGTCACATGCACTTTCGTGGAAGGTTGGAAGGAAAGGGGGGGGGTCCCGTTTCTGTAACATTTAATACTTACTAACAGAAGAGCTACTGTAATTTTACTCGAGTAATCAAATACAGACGTTTTGCAACAGATGTGTTGTTGTGTGTATGTGTTTTGAACACTGTCCTGCCACTTCCTTTGTGTATTTAACTTTGGGGAGGGGGGTATAATACACAGGTTGGACAGGCCTCTAGTAGTCTTTAGATGTTTTGAAATCAATTTGGAAAATACATTCATCCTAGGTCCAATCGCCACACTTGACGGAAGTTTTGACATTTTATACTCTCTAAACCTCACTAGCAAGCTGTCTCTGTTGCTGAGATCCCTCGAAGATAAGGTTGCATTTAAAAGTTAGAGATAGGGGTTCCTTTCCATATTAAAATTATATATAGGGGAAGAGGGTAAACTACCAACTTTATATTAATGATGTGATGTCAAATGATGGGAATTGGTGTCCCCACGCTGTTAATTTTTAGCATTGTTTAACGCCGCCTGGCACTGCCGGCATGCGGAAGATTGAGGGGCAGGTCCTGGTCCTGTTACCTGACTTTAATTAGGTTGGAAATCTGTTTATATTTTTCACAGGGAAGAGGGTTTGGAATTGTGATCTGTTCAGGTTGAATTGTCAGAAGGCTGAAACTCCTGTTACCTTTTTTTCAGTGTGTGGGTATTAGCGTGGGCCTGTCTCTCTTTTTCTTTCCCCCCCGCCCCCCCAAGCAGTTCAGAAAACTGAGGTGGCCAAGCTCCAGGTCTTTAGGGCTGGAAGTGAGCCGAGGTGAAAAGGGATCAGCCTTATCTGCTAGCTCGACCTAACCCCCGTCTGTCACTGTGTCCTTCCCAACCTCAAAAACATTCATCAGAGTAACCTGCACACAGGGAAATCTGAAAGTCTCCCCTGGGGCCTTTTTATTGTTTGTTTGTTTGCTTAGCAGAAGTCAGAAAGGTGCAGCGGCTGAACCCCGGCCTGTTTCATCCGCAGCAGTACGGGAGTGCCAGGGCCCGAGCCTGCTGTACCTCCCCCCGGTGAATGAACGTGGCCCTTAGCTGAGCAGAATGTAAGCGGTGCGATACCGACGCTCCCCTAACCTCCGCCGCCCAGCTCTATGGTCGGGGGGGGGGGAGAGCTGCTTGGATCTTGTTTCCAGCTGCGACCGATGCGGGTTGCTGTAGGCGCTCTTTGCGCACCACTGGGTTTTTGCGGGAAAGGAGAAGTTTCTCGGTCTCCTCCAAGCCCCCCACCCGAGTTCTTTGCACAGCGGTAGGAAGGGAAGGTCGGGGGGGGGGACACACGGATCCCTGTAATAATTTGGCGTGCCCCGTGTGGGGTTCCTAGATCTGTCTGCAAAGAGTTGCTTTTAATTTCAAAGTGGTACCTACCTACCCCCCTCCGAGTGCAAGCCTGGCCAGGGCTGGGCTTTCCTTGCTTGCTGGCTCTCTACAGACCCTCCCCTCCTGCAGCATTAACCGGCACTGGGTCTGCACTTTTCTGCAGGTCGCCTGGAGCGGGGAGAAGACGGATGGGGGATGCTTTTAGGATTATTTATGATTCTGACGTAGGAATTTGCAACGAACGAGGCTTTCGAATCGAAAGTCGTCGTTTTCGGAGCAACAAAAGTTGTTTGCTTTAACGCCGCTTTTCAATCTCGCGGAATGGTTATTAAGTGGTCGACGGCGCGAAGGAGGGGGACCGCATCACTTCGAAACCTTTAATCGTAAATTGAAACAAAAGTCACTTTTAGAAATCGTGGGATTTGTTATTCTGAAATGAGTAAAGCACTGAAACTAATTGTGATAAACTATTATGTTTTGTGTGTGTATAAAAATCGTAAACCTTATAATAATCGTAAAAGCAAACAAATGCAACTGTGAAAAAGGTGTTTTTTGTTTTTTTTTTAATTTGGTTGTGCTTTGGCTTTTAGTAGATCTACTTTCCTTTAGAGATGTGAATAACTGAAGCGGATTAGAGAAAGGCGGAAGGTGAAGTTTTCTCGGTAGTGGCCTGAGTTATCTCGTGCAACCTTTCGGGGCATTTTTTTTTTTTTCTTGCAGAGAATAATCTAAAACTGTTCTGCTTGATATCGTTGTGTGGCCACAGCCTTGATTATAATTGATTGACTCCAGCTAAATGGAGAGTGCTTCCTTAATGAGCCTAAAAATCTATACCACATTGGAAAGTTGTGTGTTTTTTTTTTTATTATTTTCCCCTCCTCCAGCACAAAAGCTTGAAGCTGGTCAGTGTGTCTGTCTCCTTAGCCCCAGGATTATAGAGCGCTACTCTCTAAAAGTCACTCTAAACTCCAGGGAAGAGTCGGTTTCATGCATCGGGAATTTACAAGTCGTCTGATGCTCGCCCAAGGACCTGGGAGAAGCCCAGGATCATTAACTCAGACAGGACATTAAATACCTTGGCTACTGGGAACTGTTTCTAGGCATTTGGGATATTTCTTTCTCTCTCTCTTTTTTTTTTTTTTTGTTTTGTTACTACTAATAATTAATATTTGGAATAAAGGAGCAGTTACCTGAGGCATATTAACAGTTAGTGAAAGAGGCGTTTCTAGGAAGTCAACTTTTTTTTTGTTTTACAGTCACTCTGATCTCTGGAAATGTAACTTAACATCCTATTCGGGTTATAGTTTTAAGAAAGTAATCGTGGACCATCTATTAAAAAAAAACAAAAAAAAAACCCCAGGCTAGATAACCCCCCTCAATTATCAGATACAGGGCGGTCTTTATCTGCCACGTAATATTTATTTCCAAATGTGTGCGGGCTGCCAGCCTCTTGCTGACGCCAGGAAAAGCACTGGAATGCCAAAGACGACTTTTTTTTTTTTTTTTTTTTTTTTAATCTAGCGCTCGGCGTCTTGCTTTGGTTTCTCGGGAGATGGAAATTCTGGAGAAAAAAACTCCGCGCGTTTGATAAAGCGCGCTGCCGGTCCGCACCCCCGCCGAGAATGCCCTTCACCTCCCAACAGCTCCGATTGTTAAGGAAGTGATATATATATTTTTTTTTTCCTTCCCTTTTCAAACAGCTGCATTTCATTTTACACCTCGTTGCACTTCCTGCAATGCAGGATCTGCTAATTTGAGCTCCGCATCCTTTTCTCTCTCAAGAGTTTTTTTTATAGCTGGCTAAATTCTCCCAATATTTACAAGATCTAGGAACTAAATGATCCTTGCCAAAAGCTCTGGGATTTTCGGATGGCTCCTTTTGTTTCCCCTGACAATCACATCTGGCCCTTCCATTCAGCACTTTTGTTTGCCCGAGAGCATCAGCTTCCGGCCACTTTTTCAGCCGAAGATAAAATACCTGGGGCGGGTGCCCCTTTCATGTTTATTCTTCAGGCCAACAACCTTAACTCTTGCCCATTCTTCCTTAGCCGGCTGCAGATCTGTGGCGCAGATACGCGCACAAATAAACAGCAGCATGGAGTGGGAATTGTTACAGGGATTAGGGAGCTAAGTAAAACCCACCAGCATCGAGGATGCAGCCCTTCAGAAGCGGGAGATTAATTTTCTTGTATAAATTATGGGGATTTTTTATTTTTTTAATGATACCCCCTTGCTCTTCAGTTCACGTTCAGCTGTAAATAGATATAAAATAAAACATTCCATAGGAACATCTCCCCACCACACACAGAAAGTTACGTTTCCTGTCCATACAGCGTTTTTAAAATTATAATTTCAAAAAGGGAGGCCCAAGGCAAGAGAAAAATGCCTGAAAAATGTGTTCTTGTTGATCAAGGCAAACTCACTCAGGTGGTGTTGAAGGAAGTTTAATACATTCCGCGTTCTTCTGTACAATACACTGGTGACTGATTTCCAGCGTTATTAACGTACTTTATTTAGACGCCTAAAGGCACTGAAATCTCAAGCTGCCCCCATCCAACTTCCTGGCAATGAAAGGGCTGCTAAGCTGCTCCTCTTTCAGGGGGACCCGAGCCCGCGGAGGAGGGGGAGATTTGGGGGGGGGGGGGGAACAAGCCTCTGCCACGGGCTTGGGGCCTGAAAATCCGGCAGTGCTTTAAGTGCAGCGCACAAGCCAGGAGAATGAGACGAGCCAGGGTTATGGCCACCTTTCTGCAGTTTTCCAGCAAGCGCTAAAAAAAATAAAAAAAAAATTCGGGTGGCTTACAGGAAACGGTGAAATGAAACATTTCGGGAGGATAAATGCGCGGGGGAGTCACTGGGAGCTGCAATAGCTGGTGGTCTAATTGCTTTGATGGGAGTTTTGAACGGTAGTTGCTAGCCTAGTATCACAAATATATTGTGTGTGGGTGTGTGTGTGTCTGTCTGTCTGTGGGTGTGGCTGTGTGAATGGGTGTGGGTGTGTGTGTGGGTGTGTCTGTCTATCTGTGTGTGTGTGGGTGTGTGTGTCTGTGTGTGTGTGGGTGGGTGTGTGTGGATGTGTGTCTGTCTCTGTGTGTGCGTGTGGGTGTGTGTGTGGGGGGTGGGGGTGTGTGTGTGTCTATCTGTGTGTGTGTGTGGGGGGGTGGGTGTGTGTGTGTGTGGGTGTGTGTGTGGGAGGTGGGGGTGTGTGTGTGTCTGTGTGGGTGGGTGTGTGTGGATGTGTGTGTCTGGGTGTGTGTGTGGGGGGTGGGTGTGTGTGTGTCTGTGTGTGTGTGTGTGGATGTGTGTGTCTATCTGTGTGTGGGTGTGTGTGGGGGGTGGGGGGTGTGTCTGTGTGTGTGTGGGTGTGTGTGTGTGGATGTGTGTCTGTCTATCTGTGTGTGTGTGGGGGTGTGTGTGTGTGTGTGTGTGGATGTGTGTGTCTATCTGTGTGTGGGTGTGTGTGGGGGGGTGGGTGTGTGTGTGTGTCTGTGTGTGGGTGGGTGTGTGTGGATGTGTGTCTGTGGATGTGTCTGTGTGTGTGGATGTGTGTGGGTGGGTGGGTATGTGTGTGTGTGGGGGGGGGGGGGGGTGGGTGTGGGTGGGTGTGTGATTTTCAGGACCTGCGGAGGATGCTTTCAGTGCGAGCAGGGATTGCCTGCATTGCCTCCAGCATGCTGTCTCTCCAATCCTTTTCGCACCTTCCGTATTTCACTGCTGTTTGCGTAAATTATTTCGCTCTCTCTCCGTATCCGGATCCCTTGCAAGACAGATCCAGGGTGAGAGCCCCCAAGAACGCGGCCAACTTTCCCTATCCAAAGACGGACACCTGGGTTGTTTTTGTTTTTTTTTACATCCGTAATCGTAACGCCAGATAGCCGAGATCCCTATTTCATTCGCCCCCCCCGCGCAGTCCTTTGATGTGCGCGCACGTCCCCGGGGGCCATCCCGCTCGCGCGGTCACTTGAAAGTCGCTCGATCGGATGCAAGCCGCCGAAGACATTGCAGCTGTTGTCTCCGGTTACTGGGGGCTTGACCTCAAATCAAGAGGCATATCCTTGCAGGATTAGCACGAAGCTCTTCTGGGAGGGTGAGCGGATTGCCAGGAGACCCCGGCTATAAAGTGAGCAGAGCAGAAACGGTCCCAGAGCAGCTACATTTCCAGGCTGCAGAGAGAGAGAGAGAGAGCGAGAGAGAGAGAGAGAGCGAGGCGGGAAGGGAGGACACAGACACACTGGAGAAGGCAGCCAAAGGATTGCTGATGCTAAGGGGTAGAAGATCCTTCGAACTACTGCGAATAAGGGGAGCCATTAACACTGTATTTTTTTTCGAATTCACAAAACTTGAGTAATAACAATTAACAGTAATATTGCGCGTGTCAATTTAAGGCCCTAAGGCATGCAAAAGATTCATAGCAGTGTGACACAAGGAAAACGTTTTCATGGGATTCTCTTTTGTTTTCTTTTTTTTTTTGCACTGTGGCCTTCCCTACCAAAAACACCATCACTAAAAGCACAGGAATTTCAACTCTTCTGATGCTGCTTAGTTACCTTCCATAGGGGGACAATCTACTAACAAACCCTGGTCATCCTTTTCTCTTTGAGAACAAGCAAATGCAAAGTACACCTAGCAAAAGCCCCTGTGCACTTGCTGTTCACGTGGTGGGATAGGGGGGCATAATCTACAGGCCCATACAGCACAGTGCGCCCCGGCGGGCCCTCGTGAGCATATTCTTCCCCCCTGAAACGCGGGCGCTCGTCCGCTCTCCCGCGACTTTCACTGAATCGGCCTCAAAGTAATGACCTAAAAAAAAAAAGACCAAAAGGACCATCCAGTCTGCCCCGCCAGTTTCTTATAATAGTAACTGCCACTCGGTGCAGGGTAACCCTTGTTTGTTAAGGTTAGTAACTGCCACTCCATGAGATTATCCCCATGTTTGTTATGGGTGGTAACTGCCACTCCATTAGATTATCCCCATGTTTGTTAAGGGTAGTAACTGCCACTCCATGAGATTATCCCCATGTTTGTTATGGGTGGTAACTGCCACTCCATTAGATTATCCCCATGTTTGTTAAGGGTAGTAACTGCCACTCCATGAGATTATCCCCATGTTTGTTAAGGGTAGTAACTGCCACTCCATGAGATTATCCCCATGTTTGTTATGGGTAGTAACTGCCACTCCATGAGATTATCCCCATGTATGTTATGGGTAGTAACTGCCACTCCATGAGATTATCCCCATGTTTGTTAAGGGTAGTAACTGCCACTCCATGAGATTATCCCCATGTTTGTTAAGGGTAGTAACTGCCACTCCATGAGATTATCCCCATGTTTGTTATGGGTAGTAACTGCCACTCCATGAGATTATCCCCATGTTTGTTATGGGTAGTAACTGCCACTCCATTAGATTATCCCCATGTTTGTTATGGGTAGTAACTGCCACTCCATGAGATTATCCCCATGTTTGTTATGGGTAGTAACTGCCACTCCATTAGATTATCCCCATGTTTGTTATGGGTAGTAACTGCCACTCCATGAGATTATCCCCATGTTTGTTAAGGATAGTAACTTCCACTCCATGAGATTATCCCCATGTATGTTATGGGTAGTAACTGCCACTCCATGAGATTATCCCCATGTATGTTATGGGTAGTAACTGCCACTCCATGAGATTATCTCCATGTTTGTTAAGGGTAGTAACTGCCACTCAATGAGATTATCCCCATGTATGTTATGGGTAGTAACTGCAACTCCATGAGATTATCCCCATGTTTGTTATGGGTAGTAACTGCCACTCCATGAAATTATCCCCATGTATGTTATGGGTAGTAACTGCTAGGGATGTGAATCATTTTTTGACGATTTAAAATATCGTCCGATATATTTTAAATCATCAAAAAATTGTTAGGGCCACGATACAATACCAATTCCCCCGATTTATCGTTAAAAATTGTAAATCGGGGGAAGGGGGAGGGCAGGAAAACTAGCACACTAAAACCCCCTAAAACCCACCCCCGACCCTTTAAATTAAATCCCCCACCCTCCCGAAACCCCCCCCAAATGCTTTAAATTACCTGGGGATCCGGCTGTGGTCCAGAACGGCGGCGGTCCGGAACGGCCCCCTCAATAGAATCGTGTTGTCTTCAGCCGGCGCCATTTTTCAAAATGGCCGCCGCAAAATGGCGGCGGCCATAGACAAAAACGATTCGACGGAGGAGGTCGTTCCGGACCCCCGCTGGACTTTTGGCAAGTCTTGTGGGGGTCAGGAGGCCCCCCCAAGCTGGCCAAAAGTTTCCTGGGAGTCCAGCGGGGTTCCGGGAGCGATTTCTTGCCGCGAATCGTTTTCGTACGGAAAATGGCGCCGGCAGGAGATCGAGTGCAGGAGGTCGTTCAGCGGCGGTCCGGAACCCCCGCTGAATGACCTCCTGCACTCGATCTCCTGACCCCCCACAAGACTTGCCAAAAGTCCAGCGGGGGTCCGGAACGACCTCCTCCGTCGAATCGTTTTTGTCTATGGCCGCCGCCATCTTACGGCGGCCATTTTGAAAAATGGCGCCGGCTGAAGACAACACGATTCTATTGAGGGGGCCGTTCCGGACCGCCGCCGTTCTGGACCACCACCGGATCCCCAGGTAATTTAAAGCATTTGGGGGGGGGGTTCGGGAGGGTGGGGGATTTAATTTAAAGGGTCGGGGTGGGTTTTAGGGGGGTTTAGTGTGCCGGCTCACGATTTTAACGATTTTTCACGATAGTTTACACACCCAAACGGCAACAATACGATTCCCTCCCCCTCCCAGCCGAAATCGATCGTTAAGACGATCGAGGACACGATTCACATCTCTAGTAACTGCCACTCCATGAGATTATCCCCATGTTTGTTAAGGATAGTAACTGCCACTCCATGAGATTATCTCCATGTTTGTTATGGGTAGTAACTGCCACTCCATGAGATTATCCTCATGTATGTTATGGGTAGTAACTGCCACTCCATGAGATTATCCCCATGTTTGTTAAGGGTAGTAACTGCCACTCAATGAGATTATCCCCATGTATGTTATGGGTAGTAAGTGCCACTCCATGAGATTATCCCCATGTTTGTTATGGGTAGTAACTGCCACTCCATGAGATTATCCCCATGTATGTTATGGGTAGTAACTGCCACTCCATGAGATTATCCCCATGTTTGTTAAGGATAGTAACTTCCACTCCATGAGATTATCCCCATGTATGTTATGGGTAGTAACTGCCACTCCATGAGATTATCTCCATGTATGTTATGGGTAGTAACTGCCACTCCATGAGATTATCCCCATGTTTGTTAAGGGTAGTAACTGCCACTCAATGAGATTATCCCCATGTATGTTATGGGTAGTAACTGCCACTCCATGAGATTATCCCCATGTTTGTTAAGGATAGTAACTGCCACTCCATGAGATTATCCCCATGTTTGTTAAGGGTAGTAACTGCCACTCCATGAGATTATCCCCATGTTTGTTATGGGTAGTAACTGCCACTCCATGAGATTATCCCCATGTTTGTTAAGGGTAGTAACTGCCACTCGGTCAGGTTAACCCTTGTTTGTTATGGGTAGTAACTGCCACTCCATGAGATTATCCCTATGTTTGTTAAGGGTAGTAACTGCCACTCGGTCAGGTTAACCCTTGTTTGTTATGTGTAGTAACTGCCACTCCATGAGATTATCCCCATGTTTGTTATGGGTAGTAACTGCCACTCCATGAGATTATCCCCATGTTTGTTAAGGATAGTAACTGCCACTCCATGAGATTATCCCCATGTTTGTTATGGGTAGTAACTGCCACGCCATGAGATTATCCCCATGTTTGTTAAGGGTAGTAACTGCCGCTCTGTGAAGGTTACCCCCCCATGTTTCAGTTTAGGGAAGTAACTGTTACTACGTGCAGGTAACCCCCAAGCCTTATGTTAAAGATAGTAATGTAAAAAATCAAAACTAAATAACTGTGAAATCCATTAAAAAAAATCACTGCTAGCAACATTTTTACAAGTTGTGGAGCCTTCTTGATAATTCAGACAATGCTGCTGGAACGTGCTTAGGCACAGAAGCAGGCCTGTGCTTTATCCCTAATGTCTGTGCATCAGCACCTCAGAAGGTAATGTCAGGGTCCAGCTTTGGCTGTCGTCTGAATCCTCCCTCCCCTCCCCTCCCCCGAAGCGGAGAGGTAGCAGCACGTACACAGGTAGAAACTGGTTGTTTTCCTCCTCCAGCTTCTAAAGGAATGTCTCTCTCTCCTACAGCCAAAAGTACACGCTCATGTGCACATTTTGCCACATTTGTGAAGGACAGTCTCAGTTAGGCCGTTTTATCTGAGTGAATACTTCGTTTCTCACATAAATGCTTTTGTGACTTGCCCTGGTATGAATTCAAATCCCCATTGATTTTAGTCTTACTGTCCACCAGTGAGACTGTGGGGTTAATGTACTATTGCAACCCTACAATAATACATAATAATAATAGCAGTGTTATTTTGTTCTGCATTTGGAAATGTCAGTGCCACTGGATGAATATATCAAGCCAATCTCAAATCCAATGGAGCGTAGTGTCAGATCTACTTTTGCACCAGGGAATAGGTTTAGTGCCAGCACACACATAGCTCTGACTTTGATAGGGCTTCGCTGTGGTGCACAGCTGTCAAAAAAAAAGTGTTAGACTTTTAAATCGGGTGCACTGACATTTTTTTACCTCTCTTTTGGAAGGCAATAGCCCTAAACATTCAATGATGTGCAGTAGGGATGTGAATCGTGTCCTCGATCGTCTTAACGATCGATTTCGGCTGGGAGGGGGAGGGAATCGTATTGTTGCCGTTTGGGGGGGTAAAATATCATGAAAAATCGTTAAAAATCGTTAAAAATCGAAAAATCGAAAAATCGAAAAACCGGCACATTAAAACCCCCTAAAACCCACCCCCGATCCTTTAAATTAAATCCCCCACCCTCCCGAACCCCATCCCTCGCCGGAACATCGTTAAAAATCGAAAAATCGAAAAACCGGCACACTAAAACGGAACCCTCGCTGAACGACCTCCTGCAGTCGATCTCCTGCCGGCGCCATTTTCCGTACGAAAACGATTCGCGGCGGGAAATCGCTCCCTGACCCCCGCTGGACCTCCAGGAACTTTTGGCCAGCTTGTGGGGGGCCTCCTGACCCCCACGAGACTTGCCAAAAGTCCAGCGGGGGTCCGGAAGGACCTCCTGCCGTCCAATCTTTTTCGTCTATGGCCGCCGCCATTTTTCGGCGCCATTTTGGAAAATGGCGCCGGCTGAAGACGACAAGATTCAGAAGCAGGAGCCCGTTCCGGACCGCTGCCGTTCCGGACCGCCGCTGGACCCGCAGGTTATTTAAGTTATTTGGGGGGGTTCGGGAGGGTGGGGGATTTAATTTAAAGGGTCGGGGGTGGGTTTTAGGGGGTTTTAGTGTGCCGGCTCACGATTCTAACGATTTATAACGATAAATCGTTAGAATCTGTATTGTATTGTGTTCCATAACGGTTTAAGACGATATTAAAATTATCGGACGATAATTTTAATCGTCCTAAAACGATTCACATCCCTAATGTGCAGTGCAGTTTGACCTATCTCACTGAAGGGCCTGAGAGTCACTAAAACCTTTCTCCCTTTCTGTGATCATGGGGGAAAAAAAACAAAAAAAGATTTGTGAAACAGGCTAGGTGATGATTTATTTTGTACCTTCATTGTTTCTTTTTCTCAACCGCATGCATCAAAGGTTAGAACTGCTTCCTTATATAAAGGGTAAGGAAAGAACTGGTAAATCTCATAATTCAAGTACTGGTGCTAAATAGCACCGGAATGGGTGCACAAATCGTGTTTGCCCTGTTCGAGAATCTGTTCACACTATCAGCACCAGCACAGAACCCTTTGCATGGACACCAGCGTATATGTTAAAATGTATGTCACCACTTCCATAAGAATCTCTACACTGTTTGCAAAGTAAGAAGAGACAAGTTTCATGCTCAGTAGACGTTTATTTATCTATTTATTTATTTTTAAATCCTTTACAAAATGGCCAGGGAAGACTGAGGCGGCTTCTTTGCTGCTATTCTTGAAGGTTAAAGGAATCCATGCTATTCTGATCAGACGTAAATCATGCTCGAGGTGATTATTGTTCTATTCCTAACAGAACAATGATTGCATATTTTATCCTGATCTATTAAAGACAGAATCTTCTTTACACTTGGATTTTGATTGCATACACTTGGATTTTAATTGCCTATACAGTATTTTTTTTTTGTAAGACAATTCACCATAAAAATAGAAAATTACACTTTTTTTTTAAATTTTAAATCTATTACATATATCAAAGTCACTACACCACAGAGTATGTACAGAATGTTGTAGTGTATGTTGGGTGGTTTTCCATGCTAGTTAGATAATTGAAACAAAATAAAAAGATTTTAGGTTGAAGCTCCACTTGGAATATTTAGCATTTAAACTGAGCCTAGTTACCTAAACGATTTTTTTTACATTTTTTTCCAGCCAATATGTGATCAAAGAGTGTAAGTTTGCACAGCATAGTATAACACAAAGGCTTCTGCCAAATTCCTTAACCACACAAGTGACCAAAATACCTGCACATATTCAGCCTATGCCATTTTCTTATGCTGCAAAATCAACATTAGGAAAATGCTGAATTTGCCAAAAGCAGTTGTTCAACCCCTAAATCCAGGCTCGAAAAATGTTTGAATATCGGCCTCTAAGTAACTATTTTTCAAGAGGTCGTAATATAATTTTCAAAGGGGATTATACTTAGAAGTAAATATGTTTTCACAAAAAGGGTGTCAAATGTACTGAACACCTTCCAGTGGAAGCGATAGAGGTAAAAACAGTAACCGAATTCAAGAAAGCAAGCATGGGATAAGCAGAGAAGGAATGAAGACAAAGTCAGAGATCAAGTAGACTGTGGTACTGCAGCAGGAAAGGATAACCGGCAGATTAGCTGCAGCCCTCCTGGTTTTTATTTACCATCACAGACTATCTATGTGAAAGAAATTTGTATTTAAAATGATTAGTCTAATTGTAAATTTACATTGCCAACAAATATGATTCATTCCCTGGACAAAAATCAAGGAGAAAAAAAACACGTTTCTGACATGATCCGGGACTTCATCATTTTTTGCAATTTTGCATCATAATTAGGAAAATCTTATCTAGAGGATGGGTACACATGGTATCAGGGATTTTCTTCATGGTACTGAAAGAGCAGATTTTTGTGAATCTAGAAGGAAACCGTACCCTTCCACAAATATTCAGATAATGGGAGCAGGGATTGCTTGCTCTCTACCGCTGCAGTTTAATTGCCCATCTCTACTATTAAGCAAATGTTTGTGAAAAGGTTTCAGATTATTTTGGCTCTCTGTCTTGTTTCTGCTGTTCTTCAGCTTTGTTCCTGCACTGCAGTTATCAGAAAAGATTTTTGTGTGTGTGTGTGTGTGTGTGCCCTTTTCTGGCTCATAGATCCCTCTCGCTTTCTACCCACGAACCTTGCCCTCAGTTACAAATGTTAAAAAAAACCCAAAAAAACTTTTGTGTCCTTTCACTTTGAAAATTCTCCAAGAAAACCTTACCCGCACACATTTACACTTGTGGATTTGTGCAGGTAAACTTTCCGAAGCAAAAATACTCGTTTTCTTTAAAAAAAAAAATGGAAATATATGTGTAAGTGCAAGCCACTCTCCAGCCACGTTCCCGGGGAATGCCTCTTGTCCCTGCAGTTACGTTTCACGCAAAGTTTCCTAGCAGGGAAAGCAGTGCTATCAATGGAAATGGGTTTGAAATTTACCCTCCCTACCTATGGGCCCTCCACGGAGTTTCCCCTGACCGTTTTACAAAAAATATGAGCAAGTCACAGAATTCTCATGCAATTACAGATGGTGGTCATTGTATCCATGACCTTTATCACCCTGTGACTCCTGTGTTAAAGATGCGTCCCTCGCTGTGGGTTACTGAAGCCCCAAGGTCCACTTTGTCCACAGATTCTGACTCGTTCCTTTGCAGTAAAGCCAGGATTGGGGGAATGTTTATTCCTCGAGAGCTGCACACTATTTGGGTTTCTATTCCTAAAATGCATAAGATATATATTTGCCTATATTGAAGACGGTGTATGCAAATCTATCTGATGCATATTCATTAGGGACATCCTGAGAATCCAATCATTGCACTGCCCTTGAAGACGGGGCTGGTGGGGGAGCACTTGGAAAGCCGGACGGCCACCTGGAGCGCCGGGCATGTTTGGGAGGGGGACACGCACACCGTCCCACCACTGCCGCACTCCTGGCTCCTTCCCTCACACACAAAGGAGGTGACCGAGCAGAGCAGCGGCAACAGCAGCAGGCGCACGAAGCCGCCGCCGCTGTTCCTGCCTCCGTCGCTGCCGTGCCGGTAAAGGTAAAAAAAAAAAAAAAAAAAAGATGGCAGCGTGAGTGGCAATGCAGAGGCTCCCAGTCTGTGCTAAAAGATTGGGTGGGGCATCGTAGCAGCTCCACGGGCATGGGGGCCACAACGACCAACGCAAACCCCATGATCCTCCCGCCTGGCTTACTGCACAGCTGCTCTTTCTTTCTTACTCCCACGGGGGGGACTGAGGACCCTTGCGGGCTTATCGGCAGAGCTGCACGTTGAAGAGCCTGAAGGCAGGGTGAGGCGGCTGCGGATGGAGAGTTTGTTGAAGGGCAGTTTTTGCTGCCTCAAAAACTTTGCCACCTGAAGTGGCCACTTCACCCTGCCTCATTATAGAACCACCCCTGACCCCCCCAGGTCCCTCTCCTTGCCTGTGCACAATAGTCTGGCAGCGTTTGGACTACCACACTCCAGGGATATGACTGCACTTCTTGGCATTGAATTGCAGCTGCCAGATTTTTTTTTCTGTGGCCCATTGAAGTCTATGGCTGTGTACTGTGGAGAAGAAAAAAAACAACAACGTAACTATAGCAACCATCTGCTGCCTGTGACCTGACCGCCTTGTGAGAGCCAAGGCAGCAGAGAGACTAGCCAGAGGACAAATCACAGGATGATCCCAGCTCAAAACGTGTCGGGGGTGGCCATATCCTTGCCTGAGAACTGAGATGTTCTGCCATGTTCTGTGCTCACTCAAGGGAGGAGACAGAGGTGGAGGGATAAGGGGATGGGGGGGTTCAGGTGCGCTCTTATGTTTTTTGGTTATTGTCTGTAAAATGATCATTTTTATATGTGGGCTTGTGAAGTGCCATGCATCCCTGCATATAATTGCATTCTAACGTTTATTGTGTTTATAATAATAATAATAATAATAATAATAATAAAGAATTGACATATATAAAAAAAAAAGCTTACAAACTTTGTGATTTGAGCACAAACTCTTTGAGCCAAAAGCGAGGCAGTGCGCTGCTGCTGATTGATGCTTCTCTCTTCATTGGGGGAGGTCAGCGTGGGAGGCAGTGTAGAGATTGCAGTTACAGCGGTGCAGGTGATTATTTTGTCTCTGCCTGGACACCAGGGAAGTGACCAGCGCAGGCTCAAAGACTGAAAAGAAGAGTCGTTTATTTCTGTAGGTGTTCAACCGTTTTTCTTTCATGCCTGGAGTCAGTGGAGCGGCTCCCAAGATAGGAGCCTGGAAGAGAAACTAGTTGAGCGATAGATGGCAGAGGGCAATGGTAAATGGATTTCACTCTGAGGTGAGAAAGTTGGTAAGTGGACTTCCTCTGGGATCGGTCCTAGGACCATTTCTGTTCCATATCGGCCGGATTTTAAAAACCCCGGCGCGCGTAAATCCCGGGGTTTACGCACCTGGCCGGGCCTTATGCGCGGCGAGACGGATTTTCAAACGGGCCCGGCCAGGCGCGTAAACCCCGGGGCGTAAGTGCCGGGGCCTCAAAAGGGGGAGGGCATAGCAGGGAGGCACGGGACAGCGCCATTCCTTGCTGTCCCGGCTGCCAGCGCGCGCACAAGTTACTACAGATCGGGCTCCGCTCCTAAATTAGAGCAGATTGGGAGGGAACTGGGGGAGCCCCGATTTCATCGCCACGCTAATTAGCTTATTTCTACCCCCCCTTCCGCGCATCCATATGCGCACACCGGGTAACGAGCGCCATGGACACGCACACATATTTTTTTTTAATCTAGCTCTACATTTGTTAGTGATGCTGCAAAGAAGTTAAAGGGACAAGTTTGCCGTTTGCCTGATAAGCAATAAGATCTGTAACAGACTGGACACTAGGGATGTGAATCGTTTTAGGACGATTAAAATTATCGTCCGATAATTTTAATATCGTCTTAAACCGTTATGGAACACAATACAATAGAGATTCTAACGATTTATCGTTATAAATCGTTAGAATCGTGAGCCGGCACACTAAAACCCCCTAAAACCCACCCCCGACCCTTTAAATTAAATCCCCCACCCTCCCGAACCCCCCCCCCCAAATGAGTTAAATAACCTGCGGGTCCAGCGGCGGTCCGGAACGGCAGCGGTCCGGAACGGGCTCCTGCTCCTGAATCTTGTTGTCTTCAGCCGGCGCCATTTTCCAAAATGGCGCCGAAAAATGGCGGCGGCCATAGACGAACACGATTGGACGGCAGGAGGTCCTTCCGGACCCCCGCTGGACTTTTGGCAAGTCTCGTGGGGGTCAGGAGGCCCTCCACAAGCTGGCCAAAAGTTCCTGGAGGTCCAGCGGGGGTCAGGGAGCGATTTCCCGCCGCGAATCGTTTTCGTACGGAAAATGGCGCCGGCAGGAGATCGACTGCAGGAGGTCATTCAGCGAGGCGCCGGAACCCTCGCTGAACGACCTCCTGCAGTCGATCTCCTGCCGGCGCAATTTTCCTTACGAAAACGATTCGCGGCGGGAAATCGCTCCCTGACCCCCGCTGGACCTCCAGGAACTTTTGGCCAGCTTGTGGGGGGCCTCCTGACCCCCACGAGACTTGCCAAAAGTCCAGCGGGGGTCCGGAAGGACCTCCTGCCGTCCAATCGTGTTCGTCTATGGCCGCCGCCATTTTTCGGCGCCATTTTGGAAAATGGCGCCGGCTGAAGACAACAAGATTCAGGAGCAGGAGCCCGTTCCGGACCGCTGCCGTTCCGGACCGCCGCTGGACCCGCAGGTTATTTAACTCATTTGGGGGGGGTTCGGGAGGGTGGGGGATTTAATTTAAAGGGTCGGGGGTGGGTTTTAGGGGGTTTTAATGTGCCGGTTTTGCGATTTTTAGATTTTTAGATTTTTCACGATTTTTCACGATATTTTACCCCCCCAAACGGCAACAATACGATTCCCTCCCCCTCCCAGCCGAAATCGATCGTTAAGACGATCGAGGACACGATTCACATCCCTACTGGACACCCCTGCAGAAATAGACAGAATGAAGAGTGATCTAAGAAAGCTTAAGGAGTGGTCTAATACTTGGCAGTTAAGATTCAATGCAAAAAAGAGCCCTTGGGGTGCAGAAATCATTGGGAACAGTGTGCAGTAAGTGGTGAATTGCTGATGTGTACCAACCAGTAGCGAGACATTCATGTGATAGTATCAGATGATCTCAAAATCACAGAGCATATAGAAAGACATGGTTTAATGGAACACAGTCAACATGGATTTACCCAAGGGAAGTCTTGCCTCACAAATCTGCTTTTCTTTTTTGAAGGAGTTAATAAACATGTGGATAAAGGTGAACCGGTAGATATAGTATACTTGGATTTTCAGAAGGCGTTTGACAAAGTTCCTCATGAGAGGCTTCTAGGAAAAGTAAAAAGTCATGGGATAGGTGGCGATGTCCTTTCGTGGATTGCAAACTGGCTAAAAGACAGGAAACAGAGAGTAGGATTAAATGGGCAATTTTCTCAGTGGAAGGGAGTGGACAGTGGAGTGCCTCAGGGATTTGTATTGGGACCCTTACTTTTCAATATATTTATAAATGATCTGGAAAGAAATACGACGAGTGAGATAATCAAATTTGCAGATGACACAAAATTGTTCAGAGTAAAATCACAAGCAGATTGTGATAAATTGCAGGAAGACCTTGTGAGACTGGAAAATTGGGCATCCAAATGGCAGATGAAATTTAATGTGGGCAAGTGCAAGGTATTGCATTTAGGGAAAAATAAGCCATGCTTTAGTTACACAATGTTAGGTTCCATATTAGGAGTTACCACCCAGGAAAATGATCTAGGCATCACAGTGGATAATACATTGAAATTGTCAGCTCAGTGTGCTGTGGCAGTCAAAAAGCAAACAGAATGTTAGGAATTATTAGGAAGGGAATGGTGAATAAAACGGAAAATGTCATAATGCCTCTGTATCACTCCATGGTGAGCCCGCACCTTGAATACTGTGTACAATTCTGGTCACCACGTCTCAAAAAAGATATAATTGCGATGGAAAAGGTACAGAGAAGAGCTACCAAAATGATAAAGGGGATGGAACAGCTCCCCTATGAGTAAAGGCTGAAGAGGTTAGGTCTGTTCTGCTTGGAGAAGAGTCGGCTGAGGGGGGATCTGATCGAGGTCTATAAAATCATGAGAGGTCTAGAACAGGTAAATGTGACTCGGTTATTTACTCTTTCAGATAATAGTAGGACTAGGGGCCACTCCATGAAGTTAGCAAGTAGCACATTTAAAACAAATCAGAGAAAATTCTTTTTCACTCAATGCACAATTGAGACAGAGGATGTGGTTAGTGCAGTTAGTGTAGCTGGGTTTAAAAAAGAAGGTTTCGATAAGTTCTCGGAAGAGAAGACCATTAACTCATATTAATCAAGCTGACTTAGGGAATAGCCACAGCTATTACTGGCATTAGTAGCATGGGATCTACTTAATATTTGGGATTGGCCACTGTTGGAAATAAGATGCAGGGCTTGATGGACCCTTGGTCTGACCCAGTATGGAAACCTCTTATGTTCTTAAGTGAAACAGTGTACTAACATTCTTACCAAACCTTGTAGAATGCTTGGATGCACAGGGCGAGCATAACCTATAGAAAAAGGGAGATAATACTGCCTCTTTGTAGATCATTGGTGAGGGCTTACCTGGAGTACTGTGTTCAGTTCTGAAGGCCATATCTCAGAAAAGATACAGAGGCTAGAGGCACAAAATGATTCAAAGTTGTTAAATCACAGGAGGTTTGTGGGAAATTGCAAAAGGACATTGCAAAACTGGGAGACTGGGCATGGAAATGGAGAATGAAATTTAATGTGGACAAATGCAAAGTGCTGCACTTAGGGAAGAGTAACCCAAATTATAGCTACAAAATGCAAGGTTTCACATTAGGAGTCACCACCAAGAAAAGGATCTAGGGGTCATTACTGAAATCTTCTGCTCAGTGGGCAGCAGCAGCCAAGAAAGCAAAGAGAATGTTAGGGATTATTAGGAAAGGAATGGAGAATAAAACAGAGAATATCATAATGCCCCTGTATCACTCCATGGTGCGACCTCATCTTGTGTATTGTGTGCAGCTCTGGTCGCCACATCTCAAGAAAGATATAGCAGAATTAGAAAAGGTACAGAGAAGGGCGACCAAATCGATAAAGGGGAGGGAACAATTCCCCTATGAGGAAAGGCTGAAGAGGTTAGGACTCTTCAGCTTGGAGAAGAGACGACTGAGGGGGGGGATATGATAGAGGTCTATAAAATATTGAATGGAATGGAATGAATAGATGTTAATGAGGTTTTTTTTCTCTTTTGAAAAGTACAAAGACCAGGGAACATACAATGAAGTTACTAGGTAATACATTAAAAGTAATAAGAGAAAATACTTTTTTCACTCAACACATAATTAAGCTCTGGAATTTATTGCCAGAGGATGTGGTGAAAGCTATTAGTGCAGCTGAGTTTAAAAATGGTTTGGACAAGTTCCTGGAAGAAAAGACCATTAACCACTGTTAAGTTAGAGTTGCAGAAATCCTCTTCTCATCTCTGGGATAAGCAGCTTGGGATCTATTTTCCCCTTGATATCCAGCCAGGAACATGTAACCTGGATTGCCCACTGTTGGAAACAGGATCGTGGGCTCGATGGACCTTTGGTCTGAACCAGTATGGCATGTTCTTATGTTCAGAGAATGGCAACCAAAGTAGTGCCAGGTTTGTACCAAAAGCCCTATGAGATGAGACTGAGAGGGGGCAGATTTTCAAAGCCCTTCGCGCGTAAATCCAGGAGGATTTACGCGCGTAAGGGGGGTTATGTGCACCTGGCAGCGCGCGTAAAGCCCTGTGACGCGCGTAAGTCCCGGGGTTTGAAAAAAATGAGCGGGGCGGGGGCGTGGCCAGAGGCCTCTCCACGGCCGCTGGGCTGGGGGATCGCACGCCGGTAGTCGGCCGGCACACACAAGTTACGCCTGCCCCCATATGTATCCCCTAGAAGAGAGGAGAGACAGGAATGATATAATGCATATATTTTAATAGTTGAAAGTTATCAATGCACAGGAAGCTAAGCTTTTTTTTTTTTTAATGGAAAGGAAGCAATAGAACTAATGGTCACAGTATGAAAGGGGCCGGCCGGGGATGGGGGTCTGGGCAGGGGCCGGCTGGGACAGCGGCCATTAGGGAAGCGCGTGTCGACAGCTGGCTGGCGCGCGGAACTTACTTCGCCAGATGAAGTAAATTTTTAAACAAAAAAAAATTATAATAGTTGGGGGGGGGGGGGGGGGGGGAGAGGGGGATAGGGAAATTCCCTTCCGGTCCACTCCTTAAGCGGAGTCTACTGGGAGGGAAATGGGACTGGCCCGATGGCGTCGCTGTGCGTTTTTCTGAAAATCACCTCCCCTTGCATGCGTGAGTTGTGAGCTGCCCGCACATGTGTGAGCCGATATAAAATCAGGCGTGCATGGGTGCTTGGCATTCGTATTTTATAAGACGCGCATGGCGACGCACGCAAGTTACAAAATCGGTGCATCCACGTGTGAGCACCGGGAGCCGCGTGCATCTTTTAAAATCTACCCCCTTGGTCTATTACAAGGCTGTTTCACAAAGAAAGGCTCGCATGCGATATTTTTGGATGAATTACCTTCATCTACAAATATAGGTTATTTTGCTTTTTCATCAGCCTCTTGGGATAAGAAGTGTTGTTAATTTAACTTGTTCTGTGGCTCCACTCTGGAATAATTGTGTAGAAATGTTTATATCATTCGTATGATTTGTCTAGGTATTTTTATTTTTTTTATAATTTAATCTTTATTAGTATTTTCACATTTTAACAAAGTATCACCGGTGCACAGAAACATGGTATCATTTGAAAATTAAATAACAAAAGAAACATGGTATCATTTGAAAATTAAATAACAAAAGAAAATAACTTGCTAAGGAAATGTTTTTCCCCAATAAAACTACCCATTAGACCTCAAATAATAAGGGGTGGGGAGGATGTCAATAGCAAATGAGGAGCTAATTCAGGGAATATATAATAGAAAGGTTTAACCCAATGTTACAGCGTTTTATAATATGATGATCTTCTAGACATTGCCAGCTTGTAGCAAATCCCTCTTAGATTCAATGAAACTTCTCAACCGTTCCGGTTGGAAAAAGACATAACTATCTCTATTGAATTTTATCACACATTTGCAAGGAAATCTTAGATGGTAAGTCATTCCTAAATCTAAGGCTTCCTGGCGTAAGGCCAGGAAACCTTTCCTTCTCTGCTGTGTGGTCCTGCTCATGTCAGGAAACGTCCTGATTTTTTTTGGTCCCGTAAAGAGAGAATTCAATGTCTTAAAGTAGAACCGCATGACATTGCCCGGCTCTTTTTCAATGAAGAAGGAAATCTCCGCTATTTCATAGGTCGAAGCTTCAAAAAAAATCAGTTACGTTTTCTATGTCCACCATCAGGTGAAAATTCCAACACCTCAAGGAAATATCTTTTCATTGTAACCTGTGGAAGCTCTCCCACAACCCTAGGAAAGCTTAAAATTTGGGGATTCAAATGCCTTAAGGGTATTTTCAATGAATTCCACTTTCCTATTAATTAAGCCACAGTCTTGTATAATAGTGGATTGCACAGTTTTTAACCTTTTGTAATTCACTTTCACTATTTTGAACTTTCCCCAAAGTTTCCTAACGAATCATTTCACTGTTCTTATTCACTGATTCTATCTGTAGAGCCAATTGATTTTTAATGAATAATTCCAAAAATGTTCTCACCATTGTAGAAGTTAAATCCCAGAGGGGGGATGGGGGGGTGTCCAGGGTAACCACGGCAGGCTTTTTCGATGGCAAGAGAAAGATGTTTACTTTCAGGCCTCTCACCTCCTCCACCTTCCTGAATTTTGGCTCCTTCCAGATCGAAAACACCAGAGCCGCTTCCCCCCCCCCCCCCCCCCCCCCGTCCTTGAGGAGCTCAGCGCGGGATCAATAATCGAAACAGCTCCCTCCTCCTCTGGTACACGGCGTCCCCAGTTCGGGAACCCCGTCAGAGCGTGCCGTCGACATCTCCCGCACAGCTGGTGGTAAGCGGTCATCGAGGGGGGGGAGGGGCTTAGAGAAACTTTTTCCGAGGTTAGATCAGACACTCCTCCGTCTGCCCTATCTGGCTCCATCCTTTGTAGTCGTTCCGGTGCACTGCTAGATCGTCCTTCGCCCTGTAGGTAAGGAAGGGCTTGAGGGGTAGTTCCTAACTTTACCCTTCTTCTTCGGTGGCATTTTTCCATCCCAGTAGTCTCTTACTACTGAAACGAAGACAATTTTCAGGAAATACAGGAGAGAGCAAACGCGATGTTACCGTCTTAGGTTGCCATCTTGACTCCTCCCTTGTACAGGTATTTTTTTATTCTTTTGGATATGGTGAAAGCATTTCATCTATAAATACATGGGTGAGCATGCCTGTCTGCTTGCAGATTATTTAGGCTCACCACCTTTGTCTGCAGTTACAAGACTGTGGTTACAAATAGCCAAATGTGCAGGAGATAGACTGTAGAAGAGGAAAATGCAATTGTTAATAAGGTTATATGATAGCTAGAGAGTAAAAAACGTTTTATATTACTGCTTTTGCATTACATTACAGGATTTAACTTGTATAAGAGCAAGCCAGCAGAAGCCATAATGAAATAAACAGGAAGGTATTGCCTCTAATAAAACAGGAAAGAGGGTGACTGTATGGCCTTTAAGATAGGGGGAAGTATTTCATGTGAAAATTTCCAGACCGTGGAATCACACAATTCTCATTTTATCTTAAAATACCTCTTTGCTGAGCTAATATGAATTGCCTCTTCTTGTTTTGTGTAGATAAAAGTGTTCATTTCATTTTAGAATGAAAAGGGTGACCTCACAAACAAAAGAGTGTTAAGCGACAATCTGTGCTCTCAATAGGTGTCAGGCTTCGAGGTTCCTTTAAATTCTCAACATAGTTTGAACAGGGTAGTGTGATTGCTGGGTCAGTTGTTGAAATAAGGGGCAACAAGCCAGTTGGCCATTTGCCGCTGTGTTGGAAGATCGTGCGCCGGCAGGCTGCCGGCACGCGCAACAGGTTAGATAAAAAAATGTTTTGGGGGGTTAGAGTAGGGCTGGGGGGGGGGGAAGGTTAGGGGAAGGGGTGGGAAGTTTAGGTTAGGGGGAAGGGAAGTTCCCTGCCAGGCCGCTCCGATTTCGGCCTGGGAGGGAACAGGGGAAGCCCGCGGGCGTCGGTGCGCGCAAGGTGCACTAGTGTACACCCCCATGTGCGCGCTGACTCCTGATTTTATAACTTGCGCGCGCCAGGTAGCAATGTAAATATTACATAGAATTATAGAAGAGCTTAACTATTCCAGCAGGGAAAAGGAGTGGCCTAGTGTTAAAGTAATGTAATGGGAATCAAAGAAGGCAGGCTTCAACCAGAGACATTCCTTTCCATCTAGGATAAGTCACTTTATCTCCCATTGCCTCCGGTACCCACTTAAATTGCAGGCTCTTTGGAGAAGGGACTTATTGAGGATGATATTCAAAAGCCATTTAGACAGTTATCTGTCCAAATGTTAAAGCTAGCATATGCAGCCACTTATCTGGCTAGAATTTAGCAGAATAAGCTGGGGGTCCAGGAAGGAGCAGCTTTGGCCGGATAAGTTATCAGACCATTGCCGATATTCAATGTTAGCCGGATACATATCCTGCTAACTCTAGTTGGGTCCTAAAGAAAGTTGGGTAAACGTATCCAGCTGTCTTTAAGGTAGCCTGGTATGTGTGGCTGATGCCATTTTGATGCGTGGTCATAGAGATGTACGATAGTACATCAGAATGGTGCCAGTCACACTGGTGGAAGATTGGTACCATCCTCCAGGCAGATGTCACCATTTATAAAGCACTGGGACCTGGACAGGACCCTATACGTTTTCAGCAGATCCAGGAAGGGGAGCAAGCAGAGGATGAGGTGGGAGCTCCTGTTCCTAACAGCGTAATAAAGGGGGGAGTGTAGGCAATATAAAGTTATATGTAGCTGTGATACTGCCATGCTATGGGAAATTAACTCCTTATTACCTTGTATGCAATCCAAAAAATCTAAGAAGGGCCACCTGTTTGACTCAGAATCACTGCTTTTATTTTCAGGCACTTCAGGTTTAGTGGTTAAAATATAATAGACATATGCCTTAACATCCTTCAAGCACAGGCATATACTGAGTAAAGCTCTGCAATATTAGTAAACTTCGCATATCAGAGACCTTGACTTGCTTTGGTTATATTAATTAATGAACATAACTAGCTAGCCCTCATGGCTGTAGAATATTGATTTTCACCCTTATGAAGGTCCAGTTAGCAGATCAATGACCCAGGAGGATACCCCTGGACTGGCAGCACAGGATGAGGTCTCTGTTGTCCCGGCCCATGATGCAGCAGGCAGGAGAGACCTTGGCAGGCTGAAGCAGGTCTACTGGCAGGAGGGAGAGGCAGGCAGGCAGCAATGGCTGAGGTGTTGTCTTCAGGTGGTAATGAGTCTCTCTCTCTGCTGCCTGCTGCCCGGAGTCTCTCTCTGGTGCAGCTTTTAACAATCAGGCCACGAATATGCAACAGTTCATTCATAGAGCATGAAAAGGGGTCATTTCCAGCGATGGGCTTCATTTTTATCTGCCAGGTCGGGCTTCGGGTCAGGCGACCTGTGGAAAACTTTGTTTTCCAACGGGTCGTTTTTTTTTTTTCTTGGCAATTTTTGCCAAAAAAAAAAAACGGAAAAAAAACCCTTCCCACCCCAACCCTTCAAATTTAATTAATTACAACCCCCCCCCCCCCCCAAAAAAAAAAACTTGCCTAAAGTCCCTGGTAGGCCAGCGGAGGTCCCGGGAGTGATCTCCCGCTCTCGGGCCGTCGGCTGCCAGTAAATAAAATGGCGCCGGTGGCCCTTTGCCCTTAGCATGTGACAGGAGCTACCGGTGCCATTGGTCAGCCCGTATCACATGGAAGGCCCGTGCCATTTTCTAAAGTTTGGGAAGGGCTGTTTGGGCCCTTCCCAAACATTTTTCTAAGAGCTAACCTGCCCTTTGGATAGTTGTTTTCACCACTGTAACCTGACCTGCCCTATCCTGGGCTTAGCTCATGTTTAATTGAAAAAGACAGTCAAGACCTTAGAGGGTCCTCAGTATACAAAGTACCTGCAGAACAAATAGATGTCATGAACTGCTTCTCCAGGTCAAGGTTCATCACCTCTGTATCCCTTAGCTAAAATACAGGTCTATGCCCATATTGTGATCAGAATTCATATTTTGTTGCATACAATGGTAAAGACGTCATGGTCTTGTACCTCTTGCAGGAGGGACCCAGCCCAGCTTAGGCCTCATCACTGGGCCTAGCCCAGGTGTAGATTTTGGTGCCAGACCTAGGCCTTGGCACTGGGACCGACCCAAGTTCAGCATTTCTTTGGATATCCTGATTTTTTTTTCTCGTCTCTTTCAGCTTCACCAGCTATTTATCTCTGTGTTCTTCTTTTTGGGTTGCGTTGTACTTTTTGAATGCTGCTCTTTTTTTTGCCTTCACGTTTTCAGCCCCCTCTCTAAAGAACCAAAACATTTTCTTTTTCCTCTTACTTTTATTTACTTTTCTGACAGAAAGATTTGCTGCCATTAACATAGCTCCTTTTTAATTTGTTCCGCATCATCCATCTTCTCCCTGCCTTCCAGCTCCTTCTCTAGGTACTTTCCCATTTCATAAAATTCGGTATTTTTGAAATCAAGGACTTTGAGCTTCATGTGACTTCTCCCTGCATCGGCCATTATATCCAACCATCTGATGATCACTGGTGCTCAGGAGGGCCCCTTCCCAAACATTAGAAATACTCTCTCCATTGGAAAGTACCAGGCTGAAGAATGGACCATTGAGCTGATTCATTTTGTTATTTTCTTCTCATACTTCATGTATTTCTTGGGGGCGACATTCAGAATAGGTTAGCAGTTTTGGGGGATGTTACCTGGTTGGAAGTGCTCTTCCTGTTATTAGTCATCGTAGGGTTAGTTCTGGCTGTCTGATCGATTGATTTTTTTTTCAGATGTTGTCAGGTCTTGGTGAAGAGATGTTAACTGTTTAATCCACAAGACAGGACACTCCATCTGGGCCAGGGCACTTCCAGTTTGAAGCTCTTTTTAACCCATTCTCCAGCTCTTTTGTTGTTACTTCAGACCACAGTTTTGAGATTTGCTTTTTCCGTATTCTTTTGTGTGCTAAGTAGCCATTCTGCTTCTCTATTGCCCCACGGGACCCTCATATAAATTTGACCAGAACATTTCTGTTTTGGATTTGGTTAGTGGTATTTTAACTGTACTAACTTTCATTTTCAGTTCCCTGTAAAACTTTAGGTTCTGTCTAAATGTTTTATGTTGATGCCTCTCATTTCTGTTTTCTTTGTGCTTTTGTATTTATTTTCAATTTGTTATGGTAGTGCATGAATTTAAGATCTTCCTCTTTTACTGTAGTACGTTTCAGCTTGACGTTTTGAATTTTTCTTATTATTTTTTGTCCTTGATCTTATGAGGTGCTTCTTTTCCAGTGACACCTCTACAGGCAATGATTTTATTTTTTTTTTTTCTTCCATACATTTTTTTTCAGTGGAGGACTTATCTTTCTCCTTGTCTTTGGGCCTTGTGTCCTTGTTGATAGGATCCTCTCAGTATGAATTTTCGCTGCACAATACTACATCCAGTCCATTTCTGTAACATCGATAGATGGACTCTTTTTGCAGATTATAGCCTTTGTTGATTTTACTTCTCATGTTTTTGTTTTTTTTCTTACTTTGGGTGTCTGATTTATTTTAGGTTGTTTTTTCCTCTCCTGAACCACAGCATACACATCCATTTCCACATAGGCCCGAAACCCAACTGCTAGCTACTCCATCTCCTGGCCTCTCTCTTCTGCCTTTGCTTCTTAGACTGTTTTACCTTGCCCTCATTCTCACTTGCTGCACCATTCTTATTCAATGGTATTTCACCCATCACCTACTCCAATTGCTCTGGCTGGTCCTATGTCTGTCTTCTGGAGTGCCTTGACTGCTCTGTTGCATTTTTTTCAGGTGTTTCTTTACTGTTCCTTACTTCTGGTACTTCTCCTCAGTTCTGGCACTTCTCTCCAAATCTTTCCTCTTGGTATCTTCCTCTCTTTCTTCATCAGTCCGTAATTGTTTTAAAACATTGTCGCTTATATACTTCGTTGCTTTGATATTTCCAATTAGAGATCTTAAATTTGCATCGGCTGCTTTGCTGTTTTTCCCTTTTTCCTCCAGTTTTAGACGTGCTTTGTTTGTAAATCCTCTTGAACTAAATACAAGTGGCATAAAATAGCTGCACTTTATCTCCTTTTATCTTCAAAGGTCCACATGACTATCTCTTCCTCTGAGATTTTTCATCAGCTTCTGTGGCCTGTCTCCTGATTCAGGTGCATCCATGGTCTGTCCATGAGCAGGGTCATCATGATCTATTACTGGACCAGGGACATTGTCTTCAACCGAAGCATCTGCACTATTGCTACCACCATCATTAGTCCTACTGCTGAAGATTTGGTAAAGAAATTATACAACGAGGTCACCACATGAAAGTACTGACCTAGCCCTGGTGAGAGAAGTTTACTTTTTATTTTCTCTCCCTGCAGAAATGCACAGCGATTGTTATTCGGTGTGACTGTGTGGTAAGCCGTGTTAAAAGCAAGCAGTACAAGAACAAATAATAATGAGTTAAGAAATGTCCTTGGGATTCTGCTGGGGCAACAAGAATTGGGAAATGGGCAGGAAACAAGAAAGATATCAAAGTGGTGTTTTTCTTCAGCTAAAAATAAGTGCTAGTCACTTTTTTTTCCCCTGCCCTATGAATTTCAATACCGAGAGAAAGAGCTTCGGAATAAAAATTGGAAGGCCACTTGAGTAATCTTTGTCTTAAAACTGACATTTTAAATGAATTATAAAAATTAAAAAAAAAAATTACAAGAAATTCACAATAAAATCTCACATCAAAACGGTAAATGAATCTTGTTAGGTACAGCCAAAGATATGGCAGGTGCCAAAGTCAGACATTAGAGATAGCCAACAAGGCGTTAATACCCCATGTTTTGTTGTTTGGGATTTACTCATAGGGAGGTATTAAGAAGAAGAAGTGGTATTGCTTTCTGTATATAATGTGGGGCAGATTTTCGAATTGGTGCGCATGGGGTACATTTGTGCATGCTACCCGGCGCGCACAAATCTACACACTTGTGCACCATGTGCGCGCTGAGCCCTAGGGGAGCCCCGATGGCTTTCCCCATTCCCTCCAAGGCCTCTCCGAAATCGGAGCAGCCTCGGAGGGAACCTTTCTTATGCTCCCCCCCCCCCCCCCACCTTCCCTTCCTGTCCCCTATCTAACCCACCCCCCAGCCCTAACTAAATCCCCCACCTTGTTTCACTTTTTATGCCTGCATCTGGCAGGCGTATCTTGTGTGCACCGGCCGACTGCCGGTGCACCATCCCTTGGCACAGCTGCTATGCCGGAGGCCTTATCCCGCCCCCGGACCGGGGCCATGCCCAAGCCCCCGCCCCCTTCCCGCCCCTTTTTCAAAGCCCCGGGACATACGCACATTCCAGGGCTTGTGCGCGCCGCCGAGCCTATGCATAATAGGCTCGGCGTGCGCAGGAGCAGGTTTCCAAGGTTACATGTGTAAGTTACGAGCATAACCCTTTGAAAACCTACCCCTGTCTTCTTTACAGTGTGCCTGCCAGTTGCCATATCTGTCTTTGTCGTTTTTTCAACTTTACATGTGCAATAACTTAAGTGTGACACTTTTCTGTCAACGGAAAGTTCCCCATGGAACAGAAAATTTGTGTGCATGATTTTCAAAACTAGCAGGAAGAGGTTAAGTGGTGGTGCCTTTGGTTGCATTGTCCTTCTCCTTCTCCTCTGCCAACCAGGAATCAACTTGTGCTATGAATCCTGCCCGTAATGCAGCACGGTTGAAAGCATAACTTGCAGGCTTTCGAAACTCATTGCTCTTGATAGACACTGCTTTTATTCCTACCTCTACCAATTAGACCCACTAGGTTTGATGACTACAGTGGGGGGGGGGGGGGGGGGGTAATCTGCACGAAGCAGCAGTTATCACTTAGGCAACTTGTTGGACAGACTGGATGGACCATTTGGGACTTTTTCTGCCATCACTTATTATGTTACTGTGAAGGAACCATCATTACCCTCCTTCTTGATGTGGCCCACAGTGGACTAAGAACTACATCTCTGCTCCCACACAAGTCCTTTGATTAGGACCATTTGCCCATCAATCTTCCCCCAATGTCCCCCTTCCTCCTTCTGATAACTCTCTCACCACCACTGACAGCAGATGTTCCTTGAGCTGTGCCCTCCTCCTGCTCAGTTCCCCAGGGCTCCATTTCTGATTTCCACCGTGCTGCGTTATGGGGTTGGGGCAGGATTCATAGCACAGGTTGGGTCCTGGTTTCCAAAGGAGAAGAATGCAAGCCAAGGCAGCACCACTCTCACCCCTCTTCCTGCTACTTCAGATCAGGTGTGCTAGCAGATATTGGAAAGAGGAAGGGGGGAGGAACCGGAACATTGGAAGGGGGAAAGGAAGGGCTGGGAGTTAAGAGGGGATTCAGCAGGGATTTGGGTGGGAGAGAGAGAGGGGGTGGGGGGAATTCAGCAGGGATTTCGGTGGGGGAGAGAGAGGGGGAGAGAGAGGGGGAGGGGGCTGGGATTTGAGCAGACACTCTCACTTTCTCTCTCTTTCTGAGAAACACACACTCACACATACACAAAGGTAATTTCATAACAGACAAATATATGCGCAGGCCGGTTATACATCTACATTACGATATAAGTTTGCTTTAACCATTATCCCTGGAAAAAACCCGCACAAAGATCCATCTGCTACCTTGTGTGGGGAATGTTTTCAGGGAAATTTACAGGTATCCTTTTCAAAGTAAAAAAAATATGCAAGGAAATGCAAACCTTGCCCAGACTTCATCCCTGGAACGCCTCTAACCACTGCTTTTAAAATCATCTGCATATAGGCTGTAGGTATGTAATTTTATGGTCATATCAATTGGGATTTTTCTGTGGTTAAATAGATTGAAAGCCCTTTGGGGGGGATAGGGAAATACCTACAGTACCTGAATGTAATCTGCTTCGAAGCACTGGAGAAAAGTGGAATATTAAAATCAAAATACAATACATAAATAAATAAATCAAACAAAGCAGATTTCCCTTCCATCTGCACTCCCTATATAAAGAGCGCCTTTGGACATTTTATGGACTCCATGGAGTGCACTTTTCCCATTCTTGTTATTCCCTCTCCTTCCTGACAGCCCAGCTCCCTCCTCAGCCTTGCGGCCGAGCTGCCTTCCTTTCAGGAGCTTGGCGGAGGAGTTACTCTTGAGTCAGCCAGTAGGTGTTGCTCTTAAGCAAGTGCCGTGCCTCCCTCCCAGGAACTGTAATCCTCCTTGTCACAGAGAAATCAGAATGGTAAATCCGTATAATTTATATCCTGATATCACAGAGCCTGTTAGTAAGTCTACGCCTGATTTCTTGCAACTTTTAACCATAAGCAAAAAAAAAAGCAGAGGAAACCCTCGATAAATCAGGCCTATTGTATCAAAATACAATTTCCGAAGAAATAAGTTGTGTGTGTGGTAGGTGATCTGTGCTGTGCTATTGTTCATCACTGATGATTAGGCAGAAGCAGCACTGAGAGAAACATGGAGTGTCAATGACATACATTTCCAGCCCCCCTAATTAGGTAGGATTAAAATGCATTTTGTTAAACTGCTGTGTTTTGTAATCGCTGAATTTAGAAAGGTTGCTTTTTCCTATACATAATTTTGTCATGCAGATGCTCAACTCAAAATTAAATCTGCAGTTTGGGAGATGTGAGATGCAGTGAGCTGAAAGGAAATCAGTGCATCCAGCTTCTGCAGCTGGAAGACTGTTTTTGTGATATATTTTTCTTTAATAAAGGAAAGACGGCAGATAGAAAGTGCGTACACAGATGGTGGCTCTGTGCAGAGGAACAGATTTCACCTGCTAGACAGAGACATGAGCAGCACAGCACTGAAAAACAAAGCTCAGCCTTTGTCCTGGCAATACTAGCACAGGAAGAGTAAATACTGCAAATTGCTTGTTTAATCTGACTTTATAAATACAAAAATTTGCAATCTTTTTATATGCCCAATCTTATCCCACCAATCCTTCTCACAATAACCATCTCCTCTCACATGCCCACACCTACAGCCAATTCCCTCTCTCACCCTTTCTAGTCCCTTCCAGCTTCTCTCCCCCTTCAGTTAATACGCCTTGCAGGCCCCCAAACCTCCTTCCACCCTCTCATTTTCCTAGACCCTCCTCATATCCCTCAGTCAATTCTTCTCTCATCATCCCAGACCCTCCTTACAACCCTCCTCCGCTGGATCACCCCCCCCCCATCCATTGTTCACCCTCCCCAGCCCATTTTCACACCCATAACTGATTCAGTCCCTCCTCACTCCCCCCCCTTAACTAATCCTCCTAGCTTCTCTTCACCCTCACCTAGACCCACTTCACAACCCTCCCCCCTCCCCTAGCTAATTCTTCCGTTCATACCTCTCTCATTGCCGCTGATAGGGCTGGCAGATGGAAGATAAAGAGGTCACATCTTCCTGCTCTCCTGCAGCCCAGGGCCAGACCAAAAATTTGAACTGTGCAGGACACCATAGACCCTTGTGCATTTGAAAGTGCCCTTCAGGCCCTGGGTGGTAGAGAAGCAGGACGGGGCTTAAGACATTGCCTCTCTCCTCTTTCTGTTGGCCTGAATCAATGGTGGGTCAGCAAGTAGGGTGAGGTGAAGGGTTTACAGGGAGGTGGGGATCAGTCTCCGGCCTGTCATAATGGGTTTATTGGGCTACCATGGTGGTATGCTCTAGGCTTTGGCCCTGGCTACCTTCTCCTCCCAGCCTTCATCAGGGTTGACGCTCTGTCTCCTTCTGAGTCCTACAGCATCCATACTGTGGAATCGTATGTATCTGGCCTATGCACATATGAAAAAGAAAAAAAGTTTCATTGTCAGGCTCATAATAACAATAATAATAAGAAGAAAGATGAATACATTTTGTCTATGCCAAATATCTCAAGAGGGGCCTGCATTTTCCTGCACAGTTAAAAGAAAGAAAACCGACAGCCTTCTGGCACAAAATTACAACTAAGTAATCTTTCTTCTTACTTAACTTGAAATATGTGCCACCACACTATTTCTAAAAAGTAAGTCAGTAAATTTATAGACATGGAGAAGAAGAACCTTGCTTTGACTTAAAATTATCCAAGCAATAAATTGGATTAGAGCACAGTTTTGATTGTACAGGAATTCCTTAGACATGACCGAATTAGTTCTTGGAGGTTGCGTCTTAAGTCGAAACACAACTGAAAACTGATTGTTCCATAAGAACATTATTACAAACGAGAGGGATAGTTCCAGCACCCAGACCAAATACCCTACTTTTACCAAAGTAATCCAGAACTCAGTAATATAGTCATGTCTGAAAAGGAAAGAACCAAGGCATGCTTACAGATCATTCTGCTGACTGGAGCAGACTTGCAAACCTGCTGGCCCTCAGGTTCACTCCCTTGTGCTCTTCCTGCTGTGGGTTCCCACTGGCATCCCCCTCCTCTTCCTGGCAATGTCACTGTGCCTACCGCTGGCACAATCTCTGGCATTCTTTTCTTGCTGATGAGCGTCTACCTACCTTCAGCAATGCTCCACAACATTCCCCTCCATTTCCTGCTTCGCAATCATCAGCGCGACATTGTATGGTCAAATCGAATGGCATAAGGAGTCCTAATGGGCACGTATCTGAAAGGGTCATTAAGTTCAGTTCTTAAAACGTTGACCCTGCTGATGGGAAAGCTTTTTAGATGACTTATTAAAACTAGCACTTGGGCTTATGCTATTAATGCTTTTTAGATTTTTATTCTGTTATTAGGTTGAACAATGAAAATGTTGAGTTTTAACTTGAAGATTACTACTACTATATGGTTGTATTTTATTTTACTATGATTTGTCATTGTATACCATTTAAAATAATGGAATATATATATTTTTTGCTACATTATTTTTATATTGCTCTGTTCTAAATTGTAGTGGTAATTTTGTAATATAATGCATAAAAAGTTGGCAAATGTGCATGTAAGTTGCACCACTTTTCAAAAGGGATTTACATACGTAACTCCACTTTGAAAATTAACCCCAGATCTCATCCCACAAGTTACACCTGCTAAAATTTCCACACAAATTTTTTATAAAAATGTAAGTGCATAGTTTTTAAAATGCAAATGTACTCATCCAGATACATTTCTGCACGCAGTGACATAAATGTATAAGGTTATTCTGGTGGGCAATTTTGTTGTAGCCAACAGCTATGAAAATGTTTGCTTAAGGAATAGGCTGAAGCCAAAAGCAAGGGCCTTAGCCTAGGCCCAAGTACAATCCTGGGCCCTGAGCCTAGGCCTAGCCTAGGCCTGAGGCTGCGCCCTGCCTAGGCATAAGTCGTAACTTGGCCCAAGAGCTGCGGCCTAGTTCCGAGAGCAACACCGAGGTCTCGGCCAAGGCCCACACCTATTGCTGGAGACTTAACTGAGCCTGCAAAAATGGAAAAAATGTACCTGCTCTGTCCAGGATCCAATGTCATGGTGCAGGACCAGGCCTAATGCCAGGAACCGGGCCCAGGCCCAACACTGTGAACCAATCTGGACACCAGGTCCTGATGCCAGAGCCTCGGCCCAGACCCATGCCCAATGCTGGGACCCTACCCAGAGGCCAGATCCCGATGCCACGGCCTTGACCCAGGGTCAGGCCTAAGCCCTGCTCTGAGACTTCCTTCCTTCATCCATGAAATGACGCCATCCACTTGGGAGGCAGCAGAGTTAATTAACCCCAGTGCTTCCTTCCCAGCAGAGGGTGCCATTTTGATTTATGGCAGCACAGTTAGGTCACTACAATCTCGGCTTACGTCCTATGCAAGGCCCAGGCTTTTGACTGGGCCTAGACCTCGGTGTCAGATCCTCTCCAGACCAGGTAAGTGGGTGCCGGGAAGAATCCTGGCCCCAGCATTTTTTTGGGTAAGAGGGATGTTTGGGGTCTTGGGAGACCTCAGGAGGCCCCATTCTTTTTTTGTTGTTGTTTTTGTTTGTGGTTTTTTGTTTTTTTTAATGTTTATTTCATTATTTGTACAAAATAAACTAAATAAACACTGGAAAAGAAACTTGTGGAAAACCAACCCCTGAAAATGAAATGAAAAACGTAACAAAAATGTTTCTTCTTCCCATCCCTAGTGTACAGTACATTAGGATTTAACACACTTTTGTACCTACTGCAGTAATGACTAATGAACTCATTAACAAGGTATTTGCAAAATAATTTTTAATGCAGCCATGTATTTTTAACATGATCACGTTATTTTTAAGTTATGCTATGTTAGTATGAAAAATTACCCGGAGAGTTCATATCCCTAAAAATCTTCAGTGGTTAGGTATGTATTATTGAGAAAATGATCTTGTACTGAGTCAGATTACATTGGTATAGTAATCAATATCTTAGTTGACTGCCTATAAATATTATAAAGTTTATATATTTATATTTTAAGGAGGCAACAGACAAGCTGCCTGTATTTTGGTAAAGCCCACAAGTAGTTTTTATCTATGAATCAAAGCAAAGTACATGGATTGTTATGCTCAGGCTTGTGGACCCTTGGGCTGACGGGAGGATAGTATACCTTGGAGGAAGATCCGTAGGTTCTCCCGTCGGGTGGCGAGGCAGGAACAGAAGATGTGACCAGCTGACCCTCGGCACTGTAGACAGGTGCGACTGTGAAGGCAGACGAAGAGTCGTGACGTCAAGGACGGAGGTGTGTCTTCGCCACTGGAAGTCCATGGTCCCCCCAGGAGGAGCCTGTAGGGACCCGGACCACTGGGACTTAGGTGGACCTTTGAGAGTTCAAGGAACAGACGTATGGTGCAAGGGCTGTCTGGAGCTTCACCACTGGAAGCCCGCGGTCCCCCCGGGAGGAGCTCGTAGGGACCCCGGCCGCTGGGACTTAGGTGGGCCCTTGGAGACGATGGTCAGGAAGAGGTCCAAGGTCAAGTGCCAGAGGGTATATGCTTACCAGTCCAAGGTCACACACCAAGGGATCACCACTTGCCAGTCCGAGGTCACACACCAAGGTATCACCGCTTGCCAATCTGAAGTCAATACCAGGAGTCACCGCTAGCCGATCCGAAGTCAGGAACCAGGAATACCAAGACGAAACTAGAACAAGGGATCAAGACACTGGATCTCACCGAAGCAAGCAGACTCAAACAACACTCACAGGAGACGTTGCCAAGTCAAGGAACGGTCAGAGGAAGTCTCCTTTTATACGTCCTCTGGCCCTTGTGGATAGGAATCAGCTGAGAGAAATTAAAGGGTCGAGGTCCCTTTAATTCTAGTGAAAAGGCACGGCCTCGCGCCTAAGATGGCAGCGGCCATCTTGGATCCGGGCCGCAGAGGAGAGCAGCAGGCGACCGCGAGGGAGGAGCAGGGATGGCTCCGAACCTGGCGGCTCGCTCGGGGGCCTGCGCCGACGCGCGGGGGTGCCGAGCCCGGAGCAGGGCAGTCAGAGCCGACGCTGCCTGTGGGCCGGTCAGGAAATGAGGCAGGGGACCATGCCCGTAGGCGGCCATGGGCGCGGAACACAACATGGATAGCATTCATTGTTGCCCCACAGAAAAATAGCGCACAAATTTGTTGCTGCTTTTTGTGTGAGCATTTTTCAAGGCACAAATATGCAGCTTATTTTGATTATTTACAATTCTTTGTGTAAGGACTTCTCCAACCAAGTTTCTGATCCTTCGTCTTCATCTTCGTTCCATGTCTTGGTCTCTCGTCGGATCCTGTGTTCCTGTTTACATATGTCTCTATTTCAGATGCCTCTGTTCGCAGATGTCTCCTTCTGAAGTAGCCCTCGTCAGTACACGTCCAGTTGTTCTGTCCTTTGGTGCCTTCGTGATGCTCTTGATTGAGTGCCCAGCAGGTCTGAAGTCCGGAAGGCCTGGCTTTCAGATATTCTGCCTTCCAGTGCCTCCTTGTTGCTCTTGATTGAGTACCTGGGGAGTCCTGATGTCCTTGTTTTGGATACCCCAGATGAATCTGCCTTTAGATGTCTTTGTCTTTATTGTAGGTATTTCAATTATACATTTATCCACTGAGTGTAATTGGCAAGTTGGTTTATAGAGTCTTAGCATAGAGCAAAGCCAGATCGATGAGGGGTTATAAATTAAGTTGTGTATTATGGTGAGGATTTTGTATTTAATACGATATGATATTGGCAGCCAGTGCAGAAATTGAAGTGTTGGTGTGATATGGTCTTTGCGAGGTATGTTGTGTAGTAGACCAGCATCATGAAGGCACCAAAGGACAGAACAACTGGACGTATACTGACGAGGACTGCTTCAGAAGGAGACATCTGCGAACAGAGGCATCTGAAATATAGATGTCAAGGGGGACAGGACATCTGCAAGCAAGGTCATCTGTAGACGGAGACATCTGTGGACGAAGACATCAGATGGAGATATCTGTGAACGAAGACATCTGTAAACAGGAACACAGGATCCGATGAGAGACCAAGACATCAGTCACACTTTAACAACATCAACACATGGGTTTCGCACAACCGGCTAAAATTGAATACATCAAAGACTGTTTCTTTCCCCAGGAAAAGACTGTAACTTTTTTGTGTGCGTTTGTTGCTTGGCAAACCTGTGGGCTGAGCATTACTATAACCCCAGGAAAGAAAAGTGCCATTTCAAACCTTGGGGAGGAAGGCCAAAGAGGAAATAAAGACTTACCCATTTACTAGAAGGGAGAAGCCCAGACAACTGCTCTGAGGAAGAGGATTTGGACACGCCCTGTCTCTCTTTTCTGGGCAGCCTGTGGACCAAGATTGTTGTTATTTATTTATTTATTTGTTCGGCCTCATGCAGAGGCGCACGGACTGATATAAACATTTCCCTTCAAGATTCGTCAAAGAAAGTCCGGGAGTTCTGCAGCAAGAATCAAGAGGCAGAAGTTCCAGCGGACCGGAGGTGTCGGGTGACCACGGACTTTCACAGCACGTACTGGGAGATATGTGCATATTGTTTTTTAAAATCTGCGCAGTACATGCCGGCCCGACTTCTACGTGTATCTCCTGACTTTGGCACACATAGGGCCAGATTTTGGTAGGTACGCGCGGGCGTAGATTTTATAACATGCGCGTGCAGCCACGCACATGTTATAAAATACGGGGTCGGCGCGCGCAAGGGGGTGCACACTTTTGCACCTTGCACGCACCAAGCCCTAGGGGAGCCCCGATGGCTTTCCCCGTTCCCTCCGAGGCCGCTCTGAAATCGGAGCGGCCTCGAAGGGAACTTTCCTTCCACCCCCCCCCCCATCTTCCCCTCCCTTCCCCTACCTAACCCGTCCCCCCAGCCCTACCTAAATCACCCCCCACCTTTATTTTAACAGTTGCACCTGCCTTTGGACAGGCGTAGCTTGCTCGCGCCGGCCAAGTGCCGGCGTGCGATCCTCCAGCACGGCTGTTGTGCTGGAGGCCTTGGTCCCGCCTCCACCCCCGGACTGCCCTGCCCTGCCCACTCCCCGCCCCTTTTTTCAAGCCCCGGGACATACGTGTGTCCCGGGCCTTGCGCACGTCGCTGGGCCTATGCAAAATATGCTCGGCGCACAGGAGCGGGTTTAAAAGGGTTACGCACGTATATTACGCACGTAACCCTTTTAAAATCCATCCCATAGGGCTTTTAAAATTCTTATAAATTTTGTAAGTCTCTCTGTGAAAATTCATCTGATTTTTGTCTGAGAATCATGGGTTGATCTGATGTGGATCAGTGAAAATCTGTGTCTGATTTCCATGGATATGCTTCAGATTTTGCTGGTAATGAGTCTGTCTCTTTAAAATAAGTCCATCAGAACGATCAGATGAGGTTTTAGGTGATCTGAGAACCTCTTTTAGAGGCCAATGCAATAAAACATGAGTAAAAAATGCATGCCAAAAAAGTGCACATTTTTTTCCTCGAATGCTAATGCATTAAGCAAATGGTATGGAAAATGCATTGGAAGTATAAAAAAGTGCATTAAGATAAAAGGTGCTTTAAAAACAGCTCTTTACATCTTCCAGGTGTGCTTAAAATAGTAGTTGTTAAAAACAACTACTTAAAAAGTAGTTGTTAAAAATAAATAAATAAAATAACTATTTTATTTATTTATTTGTTTATTTATTTAAAAGTTCTTATATACCGCTTATAGTATAACATACATAAAGTTCAGTTAAGACAAATAAAAAGTAGGATACATCAAATAATAGGTGGATCATGTAGGTTAAAACAATATAGATATATAAATTAATCTTAAAATAACCAAATCAATAACTATGATGGAAGAGTACAGGCTATGTGATGTTATAAGCGATAGTACAAAAGTAGGTTTTTAAAGCTTTTTTAAAATCCTTGGTATTGGGCATAAAGCAAATAACTTCAGGTAAGCAGTTCCATAAAACTGGCCCGGCAGCTGAAAAAGCTCGCTTGTGGGTCAGTAGGGATGTGAATCGTGTCCTCGATCGTCTTAACGATCGATTTCGGCTGGGAGGGGGAGGGAATCGTATTGTTGCCGTTTGGGGGGGTAAAATATCGTGAAAAATCGTTAAAAATCGAAAAATCGAAAAACCGGCACATTAAAACCCCCTAAAACCCACCCCCGACCCTTTAAATTAAATCCCCCACCCTCCCGAACCCCATCCCTCGCCGGAACATCATTAAAAATCGAAAAATCGAAAAACCGGCACACTAAAACCCCCTAAAACCCACCCCCGACCCTTTAAATTAAATCCCCCACCCTCCCGAACCCCCCCCCCAAATAACTTAAATAACCTGCGGGTCCAGCGGCGGTCCGGAACGGGCTCCTGCTCCTCAATCTTGTCGTCTTCAGCCGGCGCCATTTTCCAAAATGGCGCCGAAAAATGTTGGCGGCCATAGACGAAAAAGATTGGACGGCAGGAGGTCCTTCCGGACCCCCGCTGGACTTTTGGCAAGTCTCGTGGGGGTCAGGAGGCCCCCCACAAGCTGGCCAAAAGTTCCTGGAGGTCCAGCGGGGGTCAGGGAGCGATTTCCCGCCGCGAATCGTTTTCGTACGGAAAATGGCGCCGGCAGGAGATCGACTGCAGGAGGTCGTTCAGCGAGGCGCCAGAACCCTCGCTGAACGACCTCCTGCAGTCGATCTCCTGCCGGCGCCATTTTCCGTACGAAAACGATTCGCGGCGGGAAATCGCTCCCTGACCCCCGCTGGACCTCCAGGAACTTTTGGCCAGCTTGTGGGGGGCCTCCTGACCCCCATGAGACTTGCCAAAAGTACAGCGGGGGTCCGGAAGGACCTCCTGCCGTCCAATCTTTTTCGTCTATGGCCGCCGCCATTTTTCGGCGCCATTTTGGAAAATGGCGCCGGCTGAAGACGACAAGATTGAGGAGCAGGAGCCCGTTCCGGACCGCTGCCGTTCCGGACCGCCGCTGGACCCGCAGGTTATTTAAGTTATTTGGGGGGGGGTTCGGGAGGGTGGGGGATTTAATTTAAAGGGTCGGGGGTGGGTTTTAGGGGGTTTTAGTATGCCGGCTCACGATTCTAACGATTTATAACGATAAATCGTTAGAATCTGTATTGTATTGTGTTCCATAACGGTTTAAGACGATATTAAAATTATCGGACGATAATTTTAATCGTCCTAAAACGATTCACATCCCTATGGGTCAGCTCTAATCTTGCCGTCTTTATTGTAGGTATTTCAATTATATATTTATCCACTGAGCATAATTGGCAAGTTGGTTTATAGAGTCTTAGCATAGAGCAAAGCCAGATCGATGAGGGGTTATAAATTAAGTTGTGTATTATGTTGAGTATTGTGTATTTAATACGATATGATATTGGCAGCCAGTGCAGAAATTGAAGTGTTGGTGTGATATGGTCTTTGCGAGGTATATTGTGTAGTAGACCAGCAGCAGAATTCTGAATGAGATGAAGAGGATGGATAGTAGGGATGTGAATCGTTTTTTGACGATTTAAAATATCGTCCGATATATTTTAAATCGTCAAAAAATTGTTAGGGCCACGATACAATACCAATTCCTCCGATTTATCGTTAAAAAATCGTAAATCGGGGGAAGGGGGAGGGCAGGAAAACCGGCACACTAAAACCCCCTAAAACCCACCCCCGACCCTTTAAATTAAATCCCCCCCCCTCCCGAACCCCCCCCCCCAATGCTTTAAATTACCTGGGGATCTGGCGGTGGTCCAGAACGGCGGCGGTCCGGAACGGCCCCCTCAATAGAATCGTGTTGTCTTCAGCTGGCGCCATTTTTCAAAATGGCCGCCGCAATATGGCGGCGGCCATAGACAAAAACGATTTGATGCAGGAGGTCGTTCCGGACCCCCGCTGGACTTTTGGCAAGTCTTGTGGGGGTCAGGAGGCCCCCCCAAGCTGGCCAAAATTTTCCTGGGAGTCCAGCGGGGTTCCGGGAGCGATTTCTTGCCGCGAATCGTTTTCGTACGGAAAATGGCGCCAGCAGGAGATCGACTGCAGGAGGTCGTTCAGCGGCGGTCCGGAACCCCCGCTGAACGACCTCCTGCAGTCGATCTCCTGCCGGCACCATTTTCCGTACGAAAACGATTCACGGCAAGAAATCGCTCCTGGAACCCCGCTGGATTCCCAGGAAAATTTTGGCTAGCTTGGGGGGGCCTCCTGACCCCCACAAGACTTGGGGTATCCAAGCATTGATATTATCCAGCTTTGATTACTGCAACTCACTCTATCTAGGACTACCAGCCACGACTATCCATTAGAGTTGTGAATCGTGTCCTCGATCGTCTTAACGATCGATTTCGGCTGGGAGGGAATCGTATTGTTGCCGTTTGGGTGTGTAAACTATCGTGAAAAATCATTAAAATCGTGAGCTGGCACACTAAACCCCCCTAAACCCCACCTCGACCCTTTAAATTAAATCCCCCACCCTCCCGAACCCCCCCCCCCCAATGCTTTAAATTACCTGGGGATCCGGCGGTGGTCCAGAACGGTGGCGGTCCGGAACGGCCCCCTCAATAGAATCGTGTTGTCTTCAGCCGGCCATTTTGAAAAATGGCGCCGGCTGAAGACAACACGATTCTATTGAGGGGGCCGTTCCGGACCGCCGCCGTTCTAGACCACCGCCGGATCCCCAGGTAATTTAAAGCATTTGGGGGGGGGGGTTCGGGAGGGTGGGGGATTTAATTTAAAGGGTCGGGGTGGGTTTTAGGGGGGTTTAGTGTGCTGGCTCACGATTTTAACGATTTTTCACGATAGTTTACACACCCAAACGGCAACAATACGATTCCCTCCCCCTCCCAGCCGAAATCGATCGTTAAGACGATCGAGGACACGATTCACAACTCTAATGGATAGTCGTGGCTGGTAGTCCTAGATAGAGTGAGTTGCAGTAATCAAAGCTGGATAATATCAATGCTTGGACTACTGATCGGTCGGATTCAAATAGCAGTGGTTTCAATTTCTTTAACATTTGTAATTTGAAAAAAGATTTTTTTACAGTTCGAGTATGTTATTGGACATAGAATGTTTTGAATCTATGAGAATTGTTACGGGAGTGCTAGGGAGCGGTCCCGATTCCAGGGACAGTTGTGTGCTCTTGGACCACAGCGCGACTGCAGAGAGCTCCGTAGAAGCGCTGAGGCAGGTGAGATGTGTCCAAGTACAGGTGGACAGGCTGAAGACCAGGGACTCTGACCTCCGCCGAACCTGACACATCAGAAGAGACCCAACAATGCAATGCTGGTCTCTGGGGTAACTCTCCAGCCACTCGATAGCCCTTTCGGACCTGCCATACAGGAACGGCAAATGCATCAGGACTAGAACAAGATGAAGACTCTAAGACATTGTCAGAAACGGACACAAAGAGATGATCAGACTAAGATGCTTGAAGACACGATCAGATGATACTTGGTCAGAGAGGGGTACTTGGAGACATGGTCGGGCGAAACATGAGGCTAGAAGGCAGGGCAGAGGCACGGCTATGTCAAGGTTAAGGCATGGCTACGTCAAGGTTGAGGTAAGGCTATGTCAAAGTTGAAGAAGTTGAGGACTCTTGAGTGGAAAAGATGATAGCAAGGTAAAACTCAGGATGGAGTGGAATCTAGATAGCACGCTAAGTCACACAGCCAGAGAGGAGGCTTCAGTGGCCAGGATGGCCCTCAGGCTATCCACTGACAGCACTATCCGCTGGAGGCTAGGCGAAGCCAGAGCCCAAGACATCGTAGGACAAGGGTTCAAAGAGAGAAGCAGGAAATAGTGGATGCTGAAAGGCAGAACATTTGGAGACTTGACGGCAAGGTCATCTGGAAACAAGGACATTGGAGACATCAAAGACATCTGAAGGCAGATTCATCTGGGGTATCCAAAACAAGGACATCAGGACTCCCCAGGCACTCAATCAAGAGCAACAAGGAGGCACTGGAAGACAGAACATCCGAACGCCAGGCCTTCTGGACTTCGGACCTGCTGGGCACTCAATCAAGAGCATCATGAAGGCACCAGAGGACAGAACAACTGGACGTGTACTGACAAGGACTACTTCAGAAGGAGACATCTGCGAACAGAGGCATCTGAAATAGAGACGTCAGGGGGGACAGGACATCTGCAAGCAGGGTCATCTGTAGACGGAGACATCTGTGGACGAAGACATCAGATGGAGACATCTGTGAACGAAGACTTCTGTAAACAGGAACACAGAATCTGACGAGAGACCAAGACATGGAACGAAGATGAAGACAAAGGATCAGAAACTAGAGATGTGATTTGACCGAACCTTTTGGTTCGGCCTTCGTTATTGCCCCACCGCAGGAAATTTTGTTTTCCCGCAGTTTGGGCCAATTTTATTTCGTCTGCCCACCAAAACGAAGCCCAAAACCTGGGGGGAAGGGGTGCAGACAGGGAATTGTAAAAAAAACCCAAAAAAACCCCACCCCAACCCTTCAAATTTAATTAATTACAACCGCCACCCTCCTGACCCTCCAAGACTTGCCCAACCAACCCCCCAAGACTTACCGAAAGTCCCTGGTGGTCCAGCAGGGGTCCCGGGAATGATCTCCCGCTCTTGGGCTGTCAGCTGCCAGTAATCAAAATGACACCAATGGCCCTTTGCCCTTACCTTGTGACAGGGGCTATCGGTGCCATTAGCCGGCCTCTGTCACATGGTAGGAGGTAGGGTGGGACTATCCCGCATGGCTTAGGGGGAGCTGCAGATGACAGGCAGCTAGAGTTTGAGGCAGCAGATCCAGGAAACTCCCGCGCTGAAGCTGCGAGCAGAGATGGTTAGCAGCAGATGGAGGCAAGACTGAGTCCGGCGTCGCTGCCAGCCCCTTAAGCTGACGGCCCTACAGGCCTCCTAATAATTCCCCTTATACTTGTCTATCTTGTAGAATGCCTCCTCCTATATTTCCTTCCAGCCAATTAAAAATGGCAAGGGTTCAGCTAAAAACATTGCAATTTTTAAAATGGATAGCATGGCATAAAGAAGAAGGAAATATTTTACAGGATAGATAAAAGTGTGGGGGAGGGTTTATCATGGGGGTTGTAGAGTGGGAGTGGGATATTGGATAGTTATAGGTTAAATGGATGGATGTTTTAGTGGGTGGGTGGATGGGGGTGGTGATTTAGTGAATAGGTGAAGGCTTAGGTAGGTGGGTAGGGGTTGGGTTAGTGAATGGAGGCATGGGTGTATTAATGAGTGGGTGGGGACTTAGGTGAGTGGGGGTAGGTGGATGGATGGCATGGTTTAGTGAGTTGGAGGGGGCTTAGGAGAGGGGGGTAAATGGGTACTTTGATGGGTAGGTGGAGATTGACTGAATGGGTGGGGATGTTCTGGTCCTAAGGTAGGGTGCCTCTGATTTGGGTGCCCCCATGCACAGGGTCTCTGTCTTGAGAGTCTCTTGCTTATCTCTTGTTTTGTTTTGTTTTTGTTGCTAGAAATTTAATCCCAGATCAGAGAAGGGATAAATATAACTCACAATTCTGGATCCAGTGTTAGTCTACCAGCATGGTCTGGGCTAGTGCAAGGGTACTAAGAGCATCCTCCCCACACACACTTCACCAGGCACTTCTTACTGGCAGCAGCTCCAGCACAGCTCTCCCTTCTTAGGTGGCATTGGCTCTCTTACAACACCCCCTTGATCTCTTTCGTCATTCTCTACCAGCATCCCCCTCTCTTTTTTCCCCTCATGCCCATAATGCCGAGCATCTTTTTCTCCCCCACATTGCTCTCCTCTCTTCCCTCCACTCTGTGCATAGCATACGAACATCACCCCAGTCTTTGAAGACCCAGCATCCTCTCTCTCTCTCTCACCATCCCACTATATGTCCAGCAACATCTATATCCCTATCCTGCTAACTGTTCCGCATTTTTTCTCTCCCTCCCTACCGCACCCACTCAGCTCCTCCTCACTTCTTCTACCCAACCACCCACACTACACACTCTCCCAACCTCCACTCACTTAGTATACTCACATACTCTCTTTATACCTATCCACCCAGGGTCGGATTTCCCATAAGGCCAACCTAGGCCATGGCCTAGGGCGCAGCAGTCAGGTGGGCGTATATACAGCAGAAATAATCAAACATTTACACATTTTTCAGTATTATTTTGAAAAGGCCATATAAAATGCTGTTTTTTAAATTTACATCCATATACTTTAAATAAATTGAGCGGCACATTTACGTTGTCCATCTCTACGGTTTGCGCTGTCTCGCTCAGTCACAGGCAAAAAAGCATTCGCTATATCTCTCTCACACGCTCAGCGTAAACCGCGTGTTAAAGGAAAATTCCAGATTTGGCGTTACAATAGTGATTCCAAGTGATTCATTACGCTTATATCACTTGTCCTCTACATATCTACTGATAATAGGTACGTAAAATATATCGTTACTGCTTTTATATACTGTTTTGTTAACTCGGGGCTGAAAGTTAAAAGTTGATGGGGGTGTTCGCCAAATTATAAGGGGGCTGCGATTTCTAGGGGTGTGCATTCGTTTTGAACGCATATGTAAAACGCAACTTATATTTTTAAAAGAGAAAAAAAAGGTTTGAGGAAAAGCGCATCGCGAGTTCCAACGTATTCAACATAGCTATGTTGAATACGTTGAACCTAAATAAACACTTAAACCCTTCACCCTCCTGACCCCCCCAAGACTTACCAAAACTCCCTGGTGGTCCAGCGGGGAGTCAGGAAGCCATCCCTGTATTCCTTTGCGAGGAGCACGTGACGTCGGCGTCACGTCGGAGTGACGCGGACGTCACGTGCTCCTCCGCGCCTCCGCTCCCGGACCCCCGTTGGACCCAACCGGAACTTTTGGCCAGCTTGGGGGGGCCTCCTGACCCCCCCAAGCTGGCCAAAAGTTCCGGTTGGGTCCAACGGGGGTCCCGGAGCGACCTCCTGCCACATGACCTACCTGTCACGTGGTAGGAGTACAAGATGGCGCCGGTGACCATGTGACAGGGGCTGACCAATGGCACGGCAGCCCCTGTGACACAGGCTATCGGCTCCATGAGGAAATCGCAGACGAGTTCAGGGATGGCTTCCTAACTCCCCGCTGGACCACCAGGGAGTTTTGGTAAGTCTTGGGGGGGATTAAGGAGGGTGAGGGGTTTAAATTTTTATTTAGGGAACCGGTGAACGTATGGACAGACCCTCAACTTATGGAATTCTCCATATGTCCATATTGAACGAAATCGACCCTCAACTTCAACTTATCAACTTATCAACGAAAACTTTTTGTCTGCACATCCCTAGCGATTTCTATTACAAAACATGAAACATACACAACTTATGGCTTGTTCATGCAGCATCATTTAATGTGGTGTAATGTAAGTTTGACACAAAATGCAAAATATTTTAATAAAATTCTCTAATGTCAGATGAGAATCGATGTAAATCTTCTGCATTTTATGTCAATTTTATTCGTAGTTTTTTGTATGGAATACGCCTTCTGGGTGAATAATTTGAACTAACCAAAGACGTAATCGTCGTACCTCGTATGGGTTATATAGGCAGACGTCTGCATTTTGTGGGCTGGGTTGGGTTCAAAATATTCCAGCGAGGGTCGGGTCGGACAGAAGAACTTCCGCAGGGCAATGCAGGTAGTTTTGAATTAAAAATATATGGTTCAAAGATTATAAATATTGTATTAAGTGCTTACATGTTTCAAAAATAAACTATTACATATTAAATTGAAAATTATAAATCAACTTTTGAGGGGAAGGGGGCGCAGAATTGAGCTTTGGCCTAGAGCGTAGAAATGTATAAAACCGGCCCTGTGTCCACCATTCATTCTCCATCTTCCGCCCACCCAGTACCTTCTCTCTCTCTTACTCTTTCTCCACCCCTCCATACTTAGCATTTTGCTTTACTCCCTCTCCCATCCTAATGCCAAGATAACATGGGTGTCAGCTGTGGGGTCTCTTCGTCTCCCTGGGGGCTCCACCATTGGCCCCAGGATCTCTTCCTTCTCTTTGGCCACCGGTGGAATAAGCTTTGCTGGTGGACCACAGGCCTTTTCTCATCTTTAGCCACAAGCAGGTTGGGATGCGTCGATGGGCCCAGGGTCTTCCTCTTCAACTACCAGCAGGATGGGCTTGCTGGCAGCCCTAGGACACTGTCATTCAGGAGCTGGTGGGATGGGCTCCACCTGGGGCCTGATGCTGGCGGGAATTTTCCAGCTCCCCAAGGTTTGACAATTTAGGAAACTTCCTATTTTGCCTGGTGGAAGCACTGGCCACTCTGGAACTGGGAGACCTGTGTCCAGGAGCTCCACACTTAGGGATTCCAGATTTGGGATGACACTGACACTACACCATAGACTAACCTTAGCCCCAGAATTGTGAGTCAACTTTACTCCACCTCTGATCCATGAGTTAATGTTCAGGCTTTAAAAAAACTATGAGCTAAGCCTTCAGGGCTTTAATGCACCTCTCGGAACTGGGAAATAATAAATGACATTTAAATGACATTTATATGGAACTGTACTCATTTTAGTGCACATTTTTACTCACATTTTTGCTCATATTTTTATGTGCTAAAACCGTATTAAATTGTAAATAAAATGTGACTCACAAAAATGGGCATTAACATTTGAGTAAAAAGAGACTCTATTACATCGTTCTCTTAGGGGCGGATTTTAAACCCCCTGCTCGTGTAAATCTGGCTGGATTTACGCGAGCAGGGCCCTCCCGCGCCGGCGCGCGCAGAGCCCCGGGACTCGTGTAAGTCCCGGGGTTTTTGAAAAGGGGCGTGTCGGGGCGGGGCCTAATGACACGCCGTTTCGGGGGCGGGAGCGTGGCACCGGCCCGGGGTCGTGGTCGAGGCCTCCGGACTAGCCCCCGGGTCGGATGATGGCGCGCCAGCAGTCCGCTGGCGCGCGTTGATTTACGTCTGCTTTGGGCAGGCGTAAATCACGAAATAAAGGTAAGGGGGGGTTTAGATAGGGCCGGGGGGGGTGGGTTAGGCAGGGGAAGGGAGGGGAAGGGGAGGGCAGGCGAAAAGAAAGTTCCCTCCGAGGCCGCTCCGAAATCGGAGCGGCCTCGGAGGGAACGGAGGCAGGCTGCGCGGCTCGGCGCGCGCAAGCTGCCCAAAATCGGCAACCTTGCGTGCGCCGATCCCGGATTTTATAGGATACGCGCGGCTACACGCATATCTTATAAAATCCAGCGTACTTTTGTTGGCGCCTGGTGCGCCAACAAAAGTACGCGATCGCATATTGTTTAAAGACCTACCTCTTAGTGAACAATTTCATAGCAATTTACATAAGTAAAAACTGTTTTACCCAGGTTAATAGTCATAAAACTACCCACCCTCAATAGGTATTTCTTACAGCAATAAGAAGATGCGTATCCAGGAGGGTTTAGGTTGAAAGAGAAAAAGTGCATACAGGGATGGCATTTTCAAATCTTCATGTGTATTTTTCCAGCAAAATTCAACCTGCATGAAGAACAGGTGTGCATGACCACGTACACTTTCTACCCCACGGTGTATTTCAAAGGTAAAAACTACACGCAGTCTTTGAACACGGAGACTCTAATTGAGGTTTATAAACTCCTTTTCATTTTTCTCTTACCAACATGGTTGTGTATTGATTGCTGTGAAAAAAAAAATGAGGGTTATTTGCTTTTATAACGCCTCCTTGCCACCATCACAGCAGGTAAAATATAAAACTCAAATGTTAGGGGCGTACGGAAAACTATTCTTGCACTTGGCAGAATGGCCTTGGCTGCCGTCATCATCATCATCACCACCACCACCGGCAGCAGCATTGTTTATTTGTGGTCAGGCTTTTCCACCGTAAGATATCAAAGCGTGCAACAGGCAACAGTCGAACAAAGAGAACATTAAAACAGTGGGGCTACAGTAAAAACAGGTAAACAATGCCAGAGAAGGTTATTAAATAACGGATCCAAGAGCAGGAGTTAGGGGTAACAGGAAGGAGCAATAACTCAATGGCAGGTTTTCAGGGGAAGGTAATTAACGAGAATTAGGGCTCCTGATACAGGTATGGTAACGAGAGCTAGAGGAAAGCACGCCTGGTTCGGTGATGGCATGGGGGGAGGGGGGGTTTCCTAAGGTCTCGGGGGGCTGCTGGCCATAGTCTCCTATGAATAACTAGCTTTACAGCAGCTTCCTGAAAGTGGGGAAAAATAAAATAAAACCTGAAAATGAAGGTCCCCTACATATAAACATCGTCTTCTCCCGACACTCTCACACCCATACAAGGCCCTTTCTTCTCCTGACCGTAACACGCACAGCTTCCTCTTTGAGCACAGTCACATACTTCACAGCAATCCTCTCACCTTGGTCTTACAGACAAACATCAGACTTCACTCTCCCTGTCCCTGTAGACAAAAAAAAAAAAATGGATGAATTAACAGACGTTTCTGAAATTTGTAAGCTAAAATGCCAGCCTGTAAGGCTCCAGACTACATACCAAGATCTCGCCTTTCCCATCGTTTTTGTTTCACAAGACGTGAAAGAATTACTAGGAAAAAACTGAGATTCTGGCAAAACTAATAGGGTCGTTTTCCAACTCGCGATATGGCGTTTCCGCATGCGAAAAACACCTTGACGCATGCGAAAAGCAACATAACGCATGGTGAGATGCTAATTTTTAAAAGGGGAGGGATTGGGAAGGAATTTTGTAAAAGTGGGCTGGCTTTGTGAAGCCAGATTGCACAGTTTTAATGCCGAAAATAACTGCACCTTTTTCAAGAGCATTAAGCTGTGTGTAAAGAGAGAGAGAGAAAGAACACCTCTGGGGGTAGCATTCTAGTAAGCAGCTATTTATGCTACTATAGGAGGCCCGCCTAATAACTCAATGTGAGGTTTAGGTAGTAGTGAAGGGGTTAGGGGCCACTTTGACATTCAAAGTGAGACATATGAACAGAACAGTGCTCTCTTGTGAAGATTGGATGTAATTTGGAGTGAGGAAACTCACCCAAAGATGAGATTTGTACAATGTTCTCTCAACCTAGCTTGAACATTGTACAAATGTTCTCTCAACCTACAATGTTCTCTCATTGTACAATGTTCTCTCAACCTAGATTGATTCTCAAGCTAGGTTGAGAGAACATTGTACAAATCTCATCTTTGGGTGAGTTTCCTCACTCCAAATTACATCCAATCTTCACAAGAGAGCACTGTTCTGTTCATATGTCTCACTTTGAATGTCAAAGTGGCCCCTAACCCCTACATTACTACTACGTAAACCTCACCTCGAGTTACTAGGTAGGTCTCCTATAGTAGCATAAATAGCTAACTACTACAAGGGGCCTTGTAGATAGTCTCACACTCTCTCTCTGAAAATGCAGTAATACCTGTGCTAAGATAACACACATTGCAATAAATAGGCTACTACTATAAAACATGCCCCTCTTCCTATCACATGCAATATTTTGATAAATCTAGGCCTAAGTTACTACAGGCAAACATAACCCTCTCCTCCTTCTCTATACTGAAAAAATCATTGTAGTCTCTTCCTTTTGTCTCCAGATGCTCACTGCTCTTCTATTGTCCTCTCCTTCTGAATGCTTTCACTTTCTGCCTTCTTTGATTTCTTAACCCTTCACTTTGCACTGTTTTCTACATTACTTTTCTCCTTAATCCCTGTGCCACAGTCCCTTGGCTCCAGATGTGCTAAGCATTTTCCCCCTATAAATTCAAAGTATCTGATTCACTGACTGGTGGATTTGAAAAGCCCGGGGCCTGCATTAATCAGGGGGATGCACAAATAAGTCAGGCTTGTGCGAGCCAGGAGAATTTTAAAAGCCGCCGAGATACGCACGCATCTCCTGCAATGCGCACATCTTGAAAGTTTTCAAAAAGGGGTGGGGCGTGGGTGTGGTCTGGGTGGGACATGGGCGTTTTGGGGCATGAACCTGAGATGTACATGTAAATATTTACATCTCCTGGTATGCGCTGAGGGCCCCCTGCCGCGTAACTTCATTTCTGCTATGGATGATGTGTAAGTTAAAAATTAAAGAAAACTAGGCAGGGTTTTAAGGACTAGGGCTAACTGGGGGCTTAAAGTAGCCAGATTTGGAGGACCTATCTCTCTTAACGGGGCGAACTGGGGACTTACTGAAAAAAACTGGGAATAGCCCCTATTAAAATCTCCCGATTTATGCTGCAGAAGTAGGATTTGCGCACACGTGCAGGTGCCCACTTAAAATTTGACGCACGTGTGCACTTCCAGGTGATTTTACACCATGTGCACATATGCTGCACGCGTATGTTATAAAATGGCTGCTTCCCTGGGCGCGGGCCGACACACGCGCGCAAATCTGTGCGTACGTGCCAGTCTGAAAGTTACCCTCTAAGCTTTTTTCCCGTAGACACAGAATGAGAGAAAAGTCTTAGCGAGTCAGCTCCAAAATGGAAAGAATTCATTTCATACATATAGACCAGTACTATCTCTGATTACCTCCCATGCTTTCTTATTCTCTACCTTAATCTGATGTGATCGTGATTTAGGGCCATATATATATACCGGTATATATCCTCAGCATTTTCCCCATATAATAAATCTGGAGAAAAACCTTTAGCTCATCTGGCCCGTACATATAAATTCCAGTTTTATTGATTTAGGTTGTTTTGTTTTTTTTTCTGTTCTCAGATTCTGATGTGCTTAACCCCTACCTGATGGGAATCATTCTGGCTGGCAGTTAGGATCTTGCTCCAAGATTGGGATTTGCTGACCTATCTGTTTAGAGCAGATGCACCCATTGTTTCACGTGGAATGCAAGCCAAGCAAATCAAGCAGGGCATGCACTGCCGGTTTTACATCACAGTCAGCTAAAGACCACTTTGACGTAGCAAGTGCGAGAGATATGGTGGGATGTGCTTAAAAAAAATAAAATAAATAATAAAGACTTCTGTGAAATAGATAATTGGTAGAGAACAAGAACCTACTACTCACTGTGTGCACCTTCAAAATACCATCTGGGAAGGAGGCCAGCTTGCAGCATTTCTTTCATGAAATGATTGGTTCCAGATGTTGACTTTGGTGGCAATTTTCAAATAGCCCGTGCAGTTTTAAAATACATGAGCACTTTTAGTGCCTACACTTTCTGGTCATTTTCAAAAATGCACGTAGTTTCTCTTTGACCATAAGTGCGTGTGTTCAAAGTGGCCTTGAATGTTGCACCTGCTCTTTTATATATATATATATATTTTTTTTTTTTTCAGGTGAGTCGAGAGGGCTAAAATAGTGCACTTACTCGTGAAAATCTCAGGCACAAGGCTATTTTTTCTTCCCCCCACCTAAACCTGCCTCGGGGAAATGCCTCCTCACATCCCCGTTTCACAGTGCCACAGAGAGTGCAAATGCTTTCAGCTGCTCAGTGGAGGGGCCCATTTTAGACAAGCTTTGAAAATTGTGCTCAGAATTGCTTGGACGTACGTCTGCAAAAAAAAATCAAGCAGTCATGTATATCAGTTTGTAAAGTGTTAAACTTTTTCTTTTTTTTTTTTCAAAGAGGTTGTGAAATGTTATATTGCACCACTATATAGATATTTGCAAGAAGCCTATTGGATTTGCCACAGTTGGTCAACAATATCTAAGCAGCTCTGAAACACCGGTGTGCATGTTTTTTTGGAAAAGGCCGACGACTGCTTGGTAAAGGAACAGTATATATACTCGTAATGCCCAGGGAGCTGCCTGAAAAATCACGCTGCTATTAATTCAGACCACATGCAACAAAATACAGGGCTGCAGCGCAGCGCAAGTTAACTCCTGAGCTTATCTTTGCACGCTGTACGGCAAATGTGGCAACCTCAAGGCAAACCGGTATTACAGTTTCAGCAAACTTAAGCCAAAGAGAGCAATAACAATAGGAACAAAAGGACTCACATTATACGAGTCAACAATAGATGACCTGGGCAGTGTTTGAACCCTATCCCATCACTAATGTGGCTGCCAGTAGCTGCGATCATTATTATCCAGGGATTATAAACCATTTGCCAAAGGACCCCTCCCCCACTCTCTTTTTTTTTTTGTTTGTTTGTATAGAGTTGAGGTAAAACGGGATATTACGGGGGGGGAAAAAAAGCATGATTTATTTTCCTATACCTAGATACATTTCAACCTTTGGGGAGTTGCAGGTGGACTTCTGGACCGGTCCTGTATGCGATTATCAAAGCTGTGGTTTGTTACAGTGTTGCCCTTGGGAGGGAGAGGGGGTAGCCCAATGACCTTAAGCAGACAAAGTTGATGAATAATTATTAACAGCAGAAGGTCCTAACATTCAAAGGGTGTCCTGCAGTGCTCTTATTTGTATCCGTGTCCCCCAACCGCCACGGTTTTATTTGTTATGCTAATTTCTAATAGGGTATTGACAGCTCTGATAGAGGCGGAGGGCTTCCAGTGGCCAGGGAAAGCGGAACAAGTTAAAACAAAAAGCTTTTTACACATCTCATGGCCGCCGCAGACAGCATAAAGTAAAACGTGCGCTGGAATACAAATGTGCCGTTATGAGAAAAGTAACTATGGAGTGAATTTTCAAAGGGGTCCTGCATATAAAAATAACATTACACGTGTGTAAGTAGCAGGTTCGCGCAGACATGTCACTTTATAAACGTGAAGATTGCGTGCATATTTTTTTGTTGGGGGGGGAGAGGGGCGGCATGGAGATGGTGCTGGGGGGGGGGGGGGGGGCGGGGGAGTTCAAAGGTGTTCACGCTGTAGATGGCTATTTTATAGGCATATCCGTCACCATACTTATTCCTACACTTTTACACCTGGTCGTTTTTATTTATTTGTTCCAAGCCGGTTGAATTATGGTGCCGAACACATAAGAACATAAGAACATGCCATACTGGGTCAGACCAAGGATCCATCAAGCCCAGCATCCTGTTTCCAACAGTGGCCAATTCAGGCCATAAGAACCTGGCAATTACCCAAAAACTAACCATGTATGAGCCGCGGCAAATGGATTACTGCGCGACATTAAGAAGCGCGAAGAATAATTACGGGGAAGGTCTTGCCGGACCCCCTGAAGCAGCTCGTTTGACACACAGCCAGTATCGGGGGCGTTTTGATGGCCTTTAAGAAGTACTCCAATATACAGAAGGACCTTTAAGATAAGGTTTAACGTGCATAAAAAATATTTTAAAAAGTGTTGTATTTATAAAAATGGTGCATAAAAAGCCGATGATTAATTATAAGGCAAAAGAAGGCAAATATTGCTGGTGTGCCAATTGTTCCGCTTGGAGGTGGACCCTTGTTCTGGAGCAGTGTAGGGAGGCTCCCTGGTCGGACCCAGGAAGCACCTGCCACCAGGAGGCGGAGCACAGGAAGAGACAGAGACTAGCTGGAGCTTCACCACTGGAGGAGACCTCATGGTCGCCTTTAGGTTGTTTCTGTTGGGCACAGATGGGGCATGAATCTACGTAGTTGCGGGAGTCTTGTACCATACTGGGCCACCAGTAAAATCTTCGCAACATCTCGAGGGTTCTTGCACGGCCCGGATATCCTGCCAACTTAGAATCATGGGCCCACTTAAGAACCCGCTCACATAATCTACGTGGAACAACAGAGTACCCTTGACTTAATACTGCCCAAGCCCCAATAGCAGATGCGTCTACTTCTACGATGAATGGGCGTCTCGGATCTGGGTGTTGTAGGCGAGGGCCGGAGCAGAATGCCTCTTCTAGTGTTTGAAAGATGGCTTGTGCTTTGGGAGTCCATACACAGGTATTAGCCCCTTTCTTTGTCATTGCGGTGAGCAGAGCGGCTAGGGTAGAGTAATTAGCAATAAAGCTTCTATAATAGTTTGTGAAACCAAGGAAGCAGTGCAAAGCATGGAGGCCCACTGGCTGAGGCCAGTCTCAGATGAAGTTTTTCTGGGTCCATAGAGAATTCCCAATTGGATATATACCCTAGGAAGGGCGAGTGGTTTTGCTCAAAGATGCATTTTTCCAATTTGGCGTAGAGGTGGTTCTCTCGTAAACATTGAAGTACGGTCTTGACATGATTCCAATGTGATTCTAGATCTTTAGAAAAGATCAGGATGTGATCCAAGTATACGACTACAGATGAGCATAAGAGGTTTCGGAGAATTTCATTCATGAGACATTGAAAGACAGCAGGGGGCATTACACAGACCAAAGGGCATCACAATGTAGTGACCATCCCTGGTGTTGAATGTGGTCTTCCAAATATCTTCCGGTTGGATGCGCACAAGATTGTATGCACGCCTCAGATCCAACTTGGTAAAGATCCGAGCCCCCTGGAGGCAGTCAAACAGCTCACTGATGAGGGGCAACGGGTACCGGTCTTTTCGGGTTATGACGTTAAGCCCTCTATAATCAATACAAGGGCGAAATCCTCTGTCCTTTTTCTTAACAAAAAAAAAGCCCGCTCCTGAGGGTCTACTGAACCCTTTTTCTAGGTTTTCTTTAATATACTCAGACATGGCGAGGGTTTCTGGATGAGACAATGGATAGGTTCTGCCCTTGGGAAGTGTCGTGCCTGGCAGAAGCTCTATAGGGCAATTCAATTTGCACAATGGAGGTAACATGTCTGCCTTCTGCTTCGAGAAAATGTCCTCAAATTTGGCGTACTGGGTTGGCAAACCAGTAAGGACGGTGGACTTTAAGACTTACCACTGGAGATATTTGTCGTAGACAGGTCTTCTGGCATTTGGAACCCCACTGCACCAGCTGCAGGGAATGCCAATCGAATTGAGGTCCATGGACCTGGAGCCAGGGCAGCCCAGGGATGACAGGGTGTGTAGAACGATTCAACACATAGAAGGACATCTCCTCCTCATGGAGAGTGCCCATGGTAAGGCGGACAGCCACCATTCGGTGGGTGATGAGCCCTGGAAGGTGTTCCCCTTGGATGGATGCAATGAGGAGGGTCACCTCCAGCGGCTGTATAGGGATGTTCAGGAGCTTGACGATGTCATCCATGATGAAGCTGCCACTTGCCCCTGTATTGACAAGAGCAGTGGTGGCAAAGGAGCGAGATTCGATGCCAAGGGAGACGGGAAGTAGAAATTGGGGGCTGGTGACAGTAGTGCCCAAGCTCGGGACCCCTGCCAGGCTCAGGTGTTGCAGTTTCCCATGTCGGACCGGGAAAGACTGCTGAAGATGTCCGGAGGCACCACAGTAAAGGCAGAGACCTTCTTTCCTCCGACGAAGATGTTCAGTTGGAGACAGTCGCCCACGGTTAACCTGCATCGGTTCTTCAGCAGGAGGTGGTGATGCCGATAAAGCCTTAGATGGCGGGCTTTCGGCACGCATTGGGCGTGGAGTAGATCGAGAGGCCGGTCGATGGTCGATCTTCCCAGTGAGGGAGATCAGGTCCTCTAGAGACGTGGGAGTCTCACGGATGGCGAGTTCATCTTTGAGAGGGCTAGAGAGAACATCTAGAAAGTTGGCTTGCAGACAATCCTCTTGCCACCCGAGTTCAGTAGCCAGGGTCCTGAATTCCACCATGTACTCAGAGGGTTTTTGATCCTTGACGAAGGTGGAGAAGATTATGTCTGGCTACTGCTTGGCAGCCCGGGTCTCTGCAGGTCTGCTTGAAAATGGTGATGAACTCTGATAACTGGGAGGGCATGGGATCATAGCGTTCTCACAATGGAGAAGCCCATGCTAGAGCCTTTCCTTCTAAGCGGGAAAGGATGAAAGTCACCTTTGTGGTTTCCTTCAGGAACAAGGAGGATTGCAGTGCAAATTGCATGAAGCACTGATTGAGGAAGCCTCGACAGAGGCGTGGACCCCCGTTGAATCGAGGAGATGCAGGTAGAGCCAATGATGCTCTGGGTAGCAGGGAGGCCGACAGGCCCATGAGATTGGCCAGAGCTGTATCTTGCAACTGGGAATGAAGATCTTCAACTGGCTAATGATTCCAAGGCCCGTCAATGCTCTTGGATAGTTGTGGTCAGACCCGGTAGGGCCCGAGCGGCAGGAGACTCCACTATGGCCTTGGCAACTTGCTGCGCTTTGAGGTGGACCCTTGTTATGGAGCAGTATAGGGCAGCTCCCTGGTCAGACCCAGGAAGCACCTGCCACCAGGAGGCAGAGCGCAGGAGGAGACAGAGGCTAGCTGGAGCTTCACCACTGGAAGCCCGTGGTCCCCCTGGGTGGAGCCCTTGGGGACCCGAGCTGCTTGGACTTAGGTGGGCCTTGCAGCGTCTCCCACAATGGAAGTTCAAAGGTGTGCCCTCCAGGATCAAGGGTGCGTGGTCGATGTCTGGACTGGAGGCCTGAGGGATCAAGGAAGGCCAGTACAATGTCTGTGATGACAAGGCTAGGAGCAGGTCCAGAATCCAGGAGGCGTGGTCAGTAGTAGCGGAGGTCAAGTTCCAAAGATCAGTCCGAGAGTAGTCAGCCAAAGCATGCACATGCATGTTCACGCGGTTCCCAGTGCACGCACATGCACGCGGCTATTTTATAACATGCATGTGTCGGCGCACTTATGTTATGAAATATATCTGCGCTCACATGCACCCTGGATTTTAACATCCATGTGCGCTAGTGCGGGTGGGTGGGCTCTTTCACATGCGGGAGGGGGAGGGAGTAAAATACGTGCAGCAACGCAATCGGCCCTTTTCCCAGTTTCCTCCCAGTCCTCTCCAATTAAGGAGCAGCCTGGGAGGGAACTTCCCTACCCCCCTACCTAACCTTCCTCCCCTTTCCCCTTTCCCGACCCCTAACTCCTCCTTATCTACCCCACATTAGTTTCAATATTTACTGCTCCTCCGGAGCAGAAGTATCTTCTGTGCTATCCCAAGACAGGGCCTATTGGCTGCTGTCCTGACCGGCCCCTGCTTCGCCCAGACCACGCCCCCCGCCTGCCCCCTTTTGAAGGGCCCAGCACTTCTGCGCATACCGGGGATTACGCGTGTCGCTGGGCCATTTGTAAAATGTGTGAGGCACGCACAAGGCCCAGCCACGTGAGCAGGGCTTTCAAAATCCGGGCTTATGTGCATAAATTAACCGGCATGAACTCCACCCTTGGTGCATCTTTCTTTTTAAAGTTTCTAGGTAGATGCTTTATTACTTTTCAATCAAATACGTTTATGCTTACAGATCCTTTACATTTGGAAACGTTTATTTTGAATGTGGGAGGTTAAATAGGCTAAATAAATAAAAGGCAAGTATATCTCTTTTTTTTTTTTTTATTTCCATTGTGATATTTTTTTTTATTTTCCTGATTTCCTCCCCCACTATTATATGCTTGATGATTTCCAGGGTGGAATTATTATTACTATTGATGATCATTGAATATGTGTTCTTTCTGCACATTTCTATTTCATTATTTTTTTTTTGTATTAAATGAAAATGTAATAAAGATATAATTAAAAAAAAAAAAAAAAAAAAAGCTGTGAACTCCTGCACTTTCACTGTTTGGGAATCTCCTCAAAATGGGTCTTTCGTGGCCTGAAGTTCCAAAAGTTTACATCCTGAAAGGAGGCTTCACCAAAAGGATGTCACCGGAGATGAAAAGTTTTCTATCACTAAGAATTCTGCTGTGGCTATCAATCTTTATATATATATTTATATATATATAAATTAGCAAAGCAACATGCTGGTCGGGCCATAATAATCCTATAGTGACCCATCATTGTGATGTTGTGGCTTTCTCCTCCTGTGCTCGCATGCAGCTCAGTATTGATTAGACTGGGAAGCAGTGCAGCAGCTGCTGAAGTTTAGATAGCAAAATATGCGTTGAATTGATCTTCCCTTACTGTGCTGCTCCCCGGTGTTATTTATAGCGGTGGGAACGGCCTTTGGGAAAATAATTTGGTGGGACACGGGCTTGTCATACCTGCTAACTGAGCAATGTTTTCGGAAGCCCTCCCTAGTTTGTTAACGTTAAATATCAGAAGGAGAACTGATGTGCACTTAATAATATTATGATTCCTACAAACCACTTTTTTTTTTCTGTCAACTCGATATATTTCATTACCTCCTTTTCCAACAGATGTATTGATTTTTGTTTTGTGGGTTTTTATAACACAATTTCAAGGCTGTTGTAGCTTAATGAGCCATGTTCCTATGATGTTTAAAAAAGATTTGAAGCGGTTGTTGAAATAAATATTATGGATTACCACCCCCCCATCCCTTGCAGCTTCTTCTCTCTCTCTCTCTCTCTCACCCTCCTGAACCCAGCCTGGAAATGAATAGGGCATCCAGCTAGGCGGCGTTTTGTGCCTGAGATCAAAGGGCCCCGGCAGCACAATAGCCCTGCCACGCTTACGTGCCACCGACCACCCACCGCAGCACCTGCGGGGCAGGGAAAGGTCGCGTTGCTTCTGCAGGTCGAGCACCAGGGGGCGCACCGCAGAGGTGGCAGATGGATTCTAATGATGCTTGATGGGGAAGGAGGAACACAGCACAGAGGGGATTTTTAGGGCACCTGTGGACTTTCTTCAAATCAGTCATTATGGAGGGGGCTGGCAGATTTTATGAGGTTGAGGCTGAGATTCGCAGCGTGCGATACGCTATGGCGTGCGAAAGAGAAATAAAAGTGCATTTTCCTGCAGGTAGCCAGTGCGCGCCGTTCTTCTGGTCTCATCTCCAAAGCGATGAGACGATTAATGACGTGAAATTAACATCGCATTGACCTTTTGGGTCACTGTTTCCCCCTCAGTGTTCACTCCGATTCAAAACCTGATGAACTTCTTTACCTTAAATTGCAGGTGGTTAACTCAGAGCTTAAAACTGCTTCTAACTAAAATCTGCAAGGGAGGGGTTCCTGTAGGGAAAATATCTGAAAATCTGCACTCCCTCCCTGCTCACAGAAGGAAGAGAATTGCTGCAACAATAAAGTGAAATAGGGTTTTCCTCTCGTTTCTCTCCAGTCACTTTGCACAGACTTTAAATTAGATATTAGTCCAGGGATCTTTAAAGCGCTCTGTAAGTAGGATCTGCTTAAACTGAGAATAACATTTTGCTGTCCTATCAGAAATTATTGGCTTGCTTTTCACTGCAGAACTTGGAAGCTCACAGGGACTTTCCTTATTAATGCAAAGCACAGCGACCCTCAGGCATCCCCTATGCAAGCCCTCTAGCCCTCGCAGTGTGCTTGAGAAATCAGTTGTATCTTCTTTAGCCGGAAGATCCCCGAGCCTGTTGTTATCAATGTCCCATTAATGACCCCGGTATTGAAAACGAGCAGTAACCCCGATGATATTTATTACCTTTCTGCAGATTGCTTTTGTTTATTAAAATAAACTTCCGATGAAGCAAGGATCCGTTTCCAGGCCCCTTTTAAGTGAAGTGTTGACAAAGTACTTTTCATTTGCACGAGCCTGGGTCCAGGTTGGACAGATGCACAGCAGACAGGCAGCGTTACTTCTGCAGCTGGAGGCTCATTCTGTGCAAAATGAAAGCTCGCTACAACTTAGTGCACGTGCAGGATCCCGCGCGCACTGTGCTGCACTTGAATATGTACATACTCTGCATGCAAAACGCGCAGTATAGGGACCCGCAGTTCTTTTAAAAGCAATGGCAATCTGAACACAAGCAGGCATTTCTGTTTTGGTTCATTTTCCGCTGAAACAAATGCCCAATCCTCCCCTGTCCGTCCCCCCCCCCCCAAAAAAAAAAAAATCTCCAAAGTTTCTGGGTTCATTCATGTAGGAAAATAACGCACATTTTAAGTAAATAGTTGGAAGTAGTGCACACTATATTCTGAAATAAATAAAAAGGGAAAAAAATCCCAAGAAAGAAAAAAATCCCACAAAACAAGAAAAATAATTAAAAAAATGATCTACAAAGGAACAAAATAAACCAAAATGAAAATCATTTCCCTGCACACATTCCTCCTACTACACCAGCTTAACACGTTTCTCTCTTTTGTTTTGTTCTTTTTTTTTTTTTAGCACAATGACTTCTGATTGTCTTAAATGAAGAAAATAATTTAAAGAGTAAAAAAAAAAATAAAATAGCGAAAGTCAACCTTTTGACAAAGACGAGCAGCATCATTACTTGGACGAGGTAACCTTAGACGTTTAGGTGCTTTAAAAGGGCTTTTCCTTCATGCTTTCACCCTTTTTTTAAAACAAAAAAATTGTTTCACAAACACACCGGGTAACTTTAGTGCACGGATGGGACCCAGACGAGCACAGGCGCTGGCGTATTTTAATGTCACCGCACAGATTACATTACCTTACTATAAATACAATCTTTTTTTTTTCCTTTCCTCCCTTCACACAGCCGTCTCTTGATACCCCCATAGGAGAGCATTTGTTATGCAGAGTTTTTGTGAAGCAATCAAAATTAATTCAGAGTGATCTTTTCACCCAGAACCCCCAGCTCCTAACAATGGAGCATCTCAACAGGTGCTTATTGTGGCTGCTTGACTTCAGAATTGCCAGGGGTTTTTTGGGGGGTTTTTTTCATTTCTTTTTCTTTTTTTTTCCTTTTTCGAAATCCCTGTTCTTTTACTTTACTAAATCTTTAGCAGCTGCCAATAAAGAGCACACACACACCTGCCCCAAAAAGAATCCAAAGTTTTATATTTGGGATTCAAAGCTATGAAATGTTTTCCCATTTTGAACTCTAGCCTTTAACACAAATTATTTTGGTTTTTTTTCTTGGGTTGCGGGGGACGTTGAGCATGCAAGTGCGGTTCAGTCCAGCTTCTCTTTCCCAGAGCTGGGCCAGACTTGACATTATTAGCATTCTGAAACAAACCAGACTATATAATTAGTAGGTTTCGGCATTAGTTTGGTTTTAATACAGAACAAAGAACAGAATTCCAGTTGCCTGTGTGCCGATTCTCTTTCATCTATCTGCATACAGCCAATATCTGCTTCCTGTGTGGAGGAGATCTCTGGGCTTTTCCTGTTACCACATACACACACTCTTCAGGTGTCATTTGAAACAGGGCTGGGGTACAGTTTTTCCTGAAAAACCTTGTTAAGTCTACGCTGTTTGCTCAAAATAAAAAAGAGAGATAAAAAATGTTCATGCAAGGCTGTTATAGCTCCTGCTGTAAAAAATGGCTGTCATGCAGTTACCGCCGGGGATCCCCCTTTCCTGGGTCCAGGTAATGAAGAAAATAGCAATTGTTGCTAGCTGGGCAATCCCTCGCCCCCGGCCCAGAGGAATGAGATGTTGCTTCTGGTCGAAGATACCCATCCTCCTACTCCCCCCCCCCTTGGGTCTGGATTGGTGGGGGGGATATCAGTTGTGACTGTCTGACGACACTCTTTCCCAGGTCTGGAGCAGTCCTAGCTAACCGTGATTCCCTTCCTCCAAACTTGAGGGGAAGAAAGTGGAGAGATGGACATCACAGGCTTGGGGATTCTTGCCATTGGCGTTCATGGACGATCAGTGTGGTCACTGAGGAATACGTGCGGTGCATATCTCGGACCATACGCTTACGGGCTTACTCAGAGCCTATGCGCCTACAAGCTGGACTACACGAGTTTACCTTGTGTTCGTTTCACAGCAGATACAAGAGCTGTTAGTAGGATCAGAGAGAGCTTCAGGACTGGAGGGAAGCAGTCTGGAGGGAACCAGACAGATGGGTGGGGGGGGGGGGGGGGTGAGCAAGAATGCTCTAATTGGGTTGGCCAAGAAAGGAGGTGAGGGAAGAGCTGAGAGAGTGCTTGGTTCAGAAGGGAGAACATATCCAGGACAGAGGTGATGGAATGGGGAAGAGAGTCCTGGGGTCAGGCTGGGGAGAGGGGTTGTAATGTCTTGGGATCAGTCTCGGAAGGGAGGGCTGGGTTGGGGCTGGAGAGGGACAAAAGTTGCCTAATTCGGTATGGTTCGGGGGGGGAACCGAAAAACGACTGAAATTTTTACGAAATTTTGGAAAAATTCATTTTTTTGTGTTAGTGCGCACTAATTCGAAAATCGGGGGCCCCCCTGGAAAAAAACCCCCACCCACAGGAAAAACAAAATTTCCCATGGGGGGGCCCCCGAAACGAAGCCCGAGATGAAAAAAAAAAAGCGATGCACATCTCTGAAGGTCATGGCATAAACACAGAAGATCCACAACAGTGGCTGCAGGAAGGAAATGAAGAATCCAAACAGCAGGCAGGAGTTGTGGTGCAACATTTTTTGCATGGGGTAATCTGCACAGAGCGGCAGTTCCAACCCTAAACAGAAGGCATGGGGCTACCTTGCTTGCAGTGGCAGTTACAACTCTAAATACCTTGCTGGGAAGACTTAGGTGAACCTTTTTTGGTCTTTATCTACCATCATTTACCAGGTCGCTCCGTAACTCAGAAAGGCCGCTACAGGCAGACGATGCCACACGACAGGTAGCACAGGGTCTGGATTCCATAATGGAGAAGGGGCACAGTTAGGAAAGGTTTGATGAATGAACACAGATCATGGAAGACAGGGAGAGATAAAGACTGGAACTGCCGCGGGAATGCACTTGGTGAGAAACCGAAAATACGCCCATACTTTTGATGTTTATGCAATAATATGCATACATGTGCAAGCTACTTATGTGCATATAAACTAATATTCTGCTCATCGTCCCTTTGAAAATGGACTCATATGAGCGTAAGTGCGCACGCATAAATTATGCCTTCTGAAGGGGAGATGTAACCTTACATGACTGAATAATGTCATCCCCCTACTCTGCCAATTACTTGAGTATTTTCAAATCAAATTTCAATATATAAATTTGCTTTTAGCATACTAAGTAAAGTCTGCTATACGGTTGTTTAAAAATTGCCCTCTGCGTGTGTTCCTATTAACGCACTGACACATTTTTAATGTGTTAGATGCAACAATAGGAGTTTAACGAGCATTAACACAATTTGGTAAATTGACCTGACGACCCCCCCCCCCATCTCAGTTCAGTGAACTTTACAGAAACTTAGAGCTTATTTTACGAAACAAGCTTTCATGCCTTTTCCCATAAGTCTAACAAAATATCTTTCTGCCTACTTATTCTCTGGAACGGCTTTTAAATCTTGTAATTTTGAAAATATCAGCATTTGCAACACCAAAGCACAGTTTACCCCCCCCCCCCCCCCCCCCCCCAAAAAAAAATAAATTCTTGCAGTCAGGTGAGATCTGTTGCTACAGCATATGAATATCACATCTAAAGAAGGGGGGCCTATGAGGTGTCAAGAGCTCGTGCACTACAACACCTATTTGTGGGTCAAACAAAAGGTGCCACGATCTACGGCATCAGCAAATCAGTCTGGAAAAGCAACCTTTAAGGTCACAAGCTCTGTGAGCGTTTAATCAGTTGCCATGGCGTGTCCGATCAGCTCTACATTTCCAACCTTGCCCATCTTATTCATGTCTCCGGGTCGCTTCGGCATGGCTCTCTCCTCGGCAAACACTCCAATTTCTATGTGTTTGCATTCCAGCAGCTCATCTGTTACCGTTAATGATTATTTCATAGATTGCAAAGGCATGACTATTTATTTTAACATGTTTTACATCTCAGGCCTTGTCAATGGCTTACCTCGGCATGGATTCCCCCCCCCCCCTAATAAAAATGAAAATTTCTGTTGACTATGGATCACCTTTTAACTGGTCTCTTCAAAAAAAAAAAAAAATGATGGGCTGACATCATGGCACGAAAAGACGCAGGAGCATTAATTCTCTCCTGGCTTCGTTACTTTACTACTAACTAATCAATCCATATAAAAAAAAAAAAAAAGAGCAGATTAAATTGACTGACCCTCATATATTTAATGATTGCTTCAATTTGACCAAGAAACATTTCTCAGGAAGCAGTCTGTCATGGGCTATCAATATCCTTTAAATCCTATGTTAGTTATTGGTGCACTTTGTTACTCCCCAGGATGGCCTACCTCAAGTGGCCATTCAGCTTGCACAGCAAGAAAATGAGATGCTAAATGTTGCATAAACAATTTGATTGCAGCCTTTAATTTCGGTCATATGGATTTGCCAGCTAGCTGAGGCTCTCATTTCTGTAACTACCACTGTAGTGTATATGACTTAAGCCTTCAATGATCTGCCCTCGGTGGCAAATGGTTGCCGTTCCTCACTAGCAGATCGCACAGGAGGGACTTTCCCAATATTTGTTTATGAAAAACAGAGGTATTTCATTCTTATGGTATAATTTTAATTCCTTGGAAGGCCTGTCAACAACAGCTATGTTCATATGTGTTTGTATATTTTTATATATTCCTATGGTTTTTTTTTAACAATATAGAAGTACCTGTATGATGGAGTTTTAGAAAAGCATAACTTCTGTTAGGTGATGAACAATTGCCACCGAATGGTTTGTATGGTGACCTCTCAGCTCACATTTCTAATATATATCAGTCTTGTAATTCTTAATTTTCGTAATTGACATACTGGGATCCATATTTAGAAGCATGTTTAGTGGACAAGTTATCCGGCTATATATATATATTCAGTGGGATAAACGTCCCGCTGAATATACTTGCTTAAAGTTATCCGACTAACCATAACTGGATATTTTAATCATAACTAATATTCTTTTGAATATTGCCGGTTATGTATGAAGTTATAAGCATACTGAGGACAGCAGAATCTGTCGCCATTATGAGAAGTGTGGTGTTCTCGATTGCCACAAGATGGCATCATGTATGATAAAATTACACTTTGCATGTGTGTGTGTTATGCATGTACTAAGTAAATGATGGGAAGAGAGTCCATTGGTCTCTGTGGAGAAATGTCTCCTAAAGAGGTGATGGGGGAGGGATCCTCTAGGAGGCGTGTGTTTGGGATGTTGTGTTTGAAGTCTGGTGAGAGGGATCATTCTCCCTTTAAGGGGAAAGACCTGAAGTAGGAAGATGTTCCTTCCATAGGGAAATAACCACAAGGAACTTGTCCAGAATCCCAAAAGAGGAGAAGTGGTAGAAGGTCTCACTAACAGGCTGATACAGTACAGTGTGCTCCGACGGAGCGCACCGTTAACCTGCCCTTGGATGCGCGTTTTCCCTCACCCCTTATTCAGTAAGGGGCGGAAAATGCGCATCCAACCCACGGCACCTAATAGCGTCCTCAACATGCAAATGCAAAGGTAGGCGCTAGTTCGGGTAACGCCTACCCAAAGGTAGGCGCTAGTTTCTGCCGGCACCGGGAAAGTGCACAGAAAAGCAGTAAAACCTGCTTTTCTGTGCACCCTCCGACTTAATATCATAGTGATATTGTCGGAGGTCCCGAAGGGTGTAAAAAGTAAAAAAAAAAAAAAAGAAAAAGAAAAATTGGGCCGGCGGCTGTCGGGCCGAAAACCGGACACTCAATTTTGCCGGCGTCCGGTTTCCGAGAACTGATGCCGGCAAATTGAGCGTCGGCTGTCAAACCCGCTAACAGCCGCCACTCCGGGTCAAAAGGAGGTGCTAGGGAAGCGCTAGTGTCCCTAGCGCCTCCTTTTGCCTGTTTCTACCACACCACCTAATTTACATACTGAATCGTGTGCACCGGCGAGTGGCCGGTGCGCGCGCCGGGAGAGCGGGTGTTCGTCTGCTCTCCCGCGTTTTTACTGAATCGGCCCATAAGAGTGGTAGAGGAGGCTGGACTAGGGAAGGCCAGGGAAACCCTGCCAAGGCTTGAAAGAGTACATTCAGAGCTGTCCTGGGAAGAGAGAAGACTCCAAGGTTATAAGAGGAGTTTAGCTATGTGTCTGGGAAAAAAGATTTGAAGGTACTTAGTAAAGGATATTGCAAAGTGGCTTTTGTCAAGGGATGGCATGGGATAATAGGAGGAGAGGTACTAGTGACATTGTATGAGGTATTCTTTCAGAAATTAAAGTTGGAAAGCTAATGTTGTTTCCACCTGGATGTAGAAACCTGTGAAGCCCTGAACTCAGTTGTGTGACTGCCGGTAACCTCAGACAATAAAACATTGAATATCTAATTATATTTTGGAGTGAGTTCCTGCTTTATCTACTTCTGTTGAGTTCCTGGGGAGGAGAAATGAAGGAGCAGTCATAGAGGGGAGGTCTTTGTTGCTGGATTCCCTGTCCAGCCAAGGGAAATTAAAATCCCACCCATGATTCTGGGTCCGGCTCCCTTACACTATTTGCTTGATCCAAATTGTGATAGACCCCTTCCGAGAGTCTGGCACTAAGCCCACAGAAGTTTCAGACCCTCTCACATTCTCTGTGCCCTTGAGGGGAGAGTTAAAGCTGCAAATAAAACTGGTGCTTCTGATTATGCATACTTACATTTCCAAAGTGAAAATAGATGCACACCATTGCTTTGACAACTGATGCAAAGCCCTGGGGTAAAAACTTTGCATGAACTTTGCATCAATGTAGGAAGTTTGAAAACTACCCCTTAAATATTTCTATGACCTTTAAATTGATGAATAGGGTTCAGTTTATTTATTTACTTACTTCATTTGTTTTCTGCCAACATCAGATCTGCTGTGCTAAGTGGAGCGCAATAAAATGAAAAATATAATAAAATTACATAAAACATAGGACAATAAAAGGAACGTGAGCCCTCTAAGGACATGGAAATACCTGCTTTGAAGTGTCTGAAAGGTGGAATATAAAAATAAAGAAATAAATACACAGGCACATTCAATCAGTTGAGTTCAACAGTTCATCGGTACTGTTCCTTATTGCCTTCCTTCTGTCTCTCTTCGCTGCTGTCTCTCTCTCTCTTATCTTCCTCGCTGCTCCCCCTTCCCCTTCCCTGTTTTTTGCACATTTCCCGCCTTTTTCAGTTATTATGTAAACCGGCATGATGTTTCCCACGAATGTCGGTATAAAAAATTAAATAAATAAATAAATAATAAAATAAATAAAAACCAACAGCCATTACTGACCTAGGCAATCTTTTCAATTACTTCCAGAATAAAGAGAGATAATCAGGACTAAATGAAGATGGTAAGCTATTCCTCAACACGGGTCCTAAAAAAGAAGAAGATTCTTCCTAGTATCACATAAGCGGGAAACTTTTAGTGATGGAATCATTAATACCCCTTTCTCTTGAGATCTGAGAACACATGTAGGAGCATAAGAGGTAAGTAAATTAGATAAATAAATAGGTCTTTCCATCTTAATAACCTTAAAAACCAATTCAAGGAGGATAGCAAATGTAACCCCAATATTTAAAAAGGGCTCCAGGGGCGATCCGGGAAACTACAGACCGGTTAGCCTGACTTCAGTGCCAGGAAAAATAGTGGAAAGTGTTCTAAACATCAAAATCACAGAACATATAGAAAGACATGGTTTAATGGAACAAAGTCAGCATGGCTTTACCCAGGGCAAGTCTTGCCTCACAAATCTGCTTCACTTTTTTGAAGGAATTAATAAACATGTGGATAAAGGTGAACCGGTAGATAAGGTATACTTGGATTTTCAGAAGGCGTTTGACAAAGTTCCTCATGAGAGGCTTCTAGGAAAAGTAAAAAGTCATGGGATAGGTGGCGATGTCCTTTCGTGGATTGCAAACTGGCTAAAAGATAGGAAACAAAGAGTAGGATTAAATGGACAATTTTCTCAGTGGAAGGGAGTGGACAGTGGAGTGCCTCAGGGATCTGTATTGGGACCCTTACTGTTCAATATATTTATAAATGATCTGGAAAGAAATACGACGCGTGAGATAATCAAATTTGCAGATGACACAAAATTGTTCAGAGTAGTTAAATCACAAGCAGATTGTGATAAATTGCAGGAAGACCTTGTGAGACTGGAAAATTGGGCATCCAAATGGCAGATGAAATTTAATGTGGATAAGTGCAAGGTGATGCATATAGGGAAAAATAACCCATGCTATAATTACACAATGTTGGGTTCCATATTAGGTGCTACAACCCAAGAAAGAGATCTAGGTGTCATAGTGGATAACACATTGAAATCGTCGGTACAGTGTGCTGCGGCAGTCAAAAAAGCAAACAGAATGTTGGGAATTATTAGAAAAGGAATGGTGAATAAAACGGAAAATGTCATAATGCCTCTGTATCGCTCCATGGTGAGACCGCACCTTGAATACTGTGTACAATTCTGGTCGCCGCATCTCAAAAAAGATATAATTGCGATGGGGAAGGTACAGAGAAGGGCTACCAAAATGATAAGGGGAATGGAACAACTCCCCTATGAGGAAAGACTAAAGAGGTTAGGACTTTTCAGCTTGGAGAAGAGACGACTGAGGGGGGATATGATAGAGGTGTTTAAAATCATGAGAGGTCTAGAACGGGTAGATGTGAATTGGTTATTTACTCTTTTGGATAGTAGAAAGACTAGGGGGCACTCCATGAAGTTAGCATGGGGCACATTTAAAACTAAATCGGAGAAAGTTCTTTTTTACTCAACGCACAATTAAACTCTGGAATTTGTTGCAGAGAATGTGGTTAGTGCAGTTACTATAGCTGTGTTTAAAAAAGGATTGGATAAGTTCTTGGAGGAGAAGTCCATTACCTGCTATTAAGTTCATTAGAAAATAGCCACTGCCATTAGCAATGGTTACATGGAATAGACTTAGTTTTTGGGTACTTGCCAGGTTCTTATGGCCTGGATTGGCCACTGTTGGAAACAGGATGCTGGGCTTGATGGACCCTTGGTCTGACTCAGTATGGCATTTTCTTATGTTCTTATGTTCTTAAATATAATATGTTGTTCAGCATGAAGTCAGTGGATGCAGTAAGGGGGTAACATGTTCCCATGGATAGCCTCTTAGGACAAGCCAAACAGCAGAGTTTTGGAGTATATGGAGGGTTGTTAGCCAAGTATGTGGAATACCACCATACAAAGAATTGTGCAAAGGCCTGGTCAATGGTATGAAAATCATGTTTATCAAAACTATATCTCAAATGATGCAACAACTGCAGTTTAAAATAATCTGTCCTTAAAACTGATTGAATTTGGGGTGTAAAATTAAGCTAGGAGTCAAACTGTATCCCCATATTCCAAACTACTTCCTTAAATGGAATATGGGTCCTGTGTACAGATAGATTGACTTCCCGCTAAGGCAATTGAATTACTTTGTCTCAGAAATTCAAAAGCAAATAATTGCTGCATATCAAAAAGACAATCTGAGGCAAACAGTTCATAATATGATCTATTGCAAAAAACATATACCCACTTACAGGAAAAAGTAACTGTATATCATCAGCATACATTTTAAATTCAACGTCAAGATGGTTCAAGGGAAAACAAAGAGGTTTCATATAAATATTGAATAAAGCCAATGACAATACTGACATATGAGGAACACCAAATTGTAAAGGGAACCATGATAATTTTGCATAATTAAGCCAAACCTGTTTTTCTTTCCCTCGAAATAAGATTCAAACTCTAGGTAAATCATCCCTCCAATACCTAACTTCTTCAGTTTTCCAATAAAATCAAATATTTGATGGTGTTATAGGCCATTGACATATCAAGAAATATGGGCTATAACAGGCCTCCCAGAGTCAAGTTCCCGAAGAAGAGTCTTTGTGCCATACTTTATCAGAAAACCACATTGATGTGGATGTAAAACATTTATTAGAGAAAAGAAAATTCACAAGTTGGGAGTACACAATTTTCTCATCGTGGCAAGGTTAGAAATGGGATGATAGCTAGAAGGATAATCCACTACCAGATTCTCTTTCTTCAAAACTGGTTGAACTAATGCTTACTTAAATTCTGTATCTGTATGCCCTTTCTCCCCCCCCCCCCCCCAAAAAAAAAAAAAAAGATAAGAAAACCACACAAAAATTTCGTGGGGTTTTCCTATCGCTTTCGGGGACCCATCAATACTTGACAGATTTGAAAATATCGTACGATATTGTCATCCGTCAGAAAATGATTCACATCCCTAATATTTAGTGCATTTTGATAAATCCAGACCCAAGTTGGTTAAGGTATACAAAAAGGCATCTCTAAGGTAATACAAAATAGAGAATAGACAGGAATCCAACAACAAAAAGAAGTTTTTGAATTGCACATAAAAGATTCATCGTCTTTAGTCCCAACATTCTCAAAATGAATGATCCCATTTAACATTATTTAAGGTAGAAAAGTCAGATTTGTCCTCTGATTCAGTTCCTTACTTGGGTTGCTACCTTGGTGTTCTAGTAAATTAACAGCCACCGCTGTAACATTTTTAATATATAATTCAGAGAATTCATGAGGATTAAAACTCAACTTAACATTAGACTTCTCTGGGCCTTTTATAAGCTTATCAATGGTTGAAAAAAGCTCATGTGGTGGATTAAGAGATTTCTATAGCGATGAAAATAAATCATTCCTGACCAATTCATAGATGGGCCGATGCATTACAGTGCGCTCAGCTGATTGCACTGGTTAACCCATGGTTGGACGCACATGTTGGACATGCGTCCACAAGCACTTATGCAATATAGGGATTAGTGCATCCAAAACACACGTCCAATCCCCCCTGGAAAGCTAATAGCGCCCATCACATGTAAATTCATGTTGATGAGGCTATTACCACCCAATGCAAAAAAAAAAAAAAATGTGGGTTCGACACGCACATTTTTACAATCAGAAATTAATGCCTCCAACTTAATATGGTGGCAATATTAAGTCAGAGGAGCTGAATAAAGGAGGAAAAAAAAATTTAAAAGTGTGCCAGTGGTCAGGTGGCTGTGCACAGGTTAGGAAAAGGGATGCTCGTAACATTGAGCGTCTGTTTTCCTAACCCGCTGACGGCCACCTCTCCTGGGCGCCCACTGCTGAGAAAGCAGTAGAGCTGCACAATTTCCCTTAGCACCTCCTTATTACCATGGCAGTCCATTTGCAGATTGCATCGGGCACCCCAGAGAGGTCGATCACTGCATGTTAGGAGCGCGGGCACTCAATGACCAGATATGAATGTGTGCAGGTAGTCTTGTTGGGATAATTTTCAAAGGGAAAGCATATATACGTACAATCCTCTTGAAAATTAATTGCAAAGTCCACGAGTAAAAAGTACTTACAGACTTTACACCAGTGTGGGCAGTTTTAAAATTATCTTCAAAATATCTCTGTCCTTAAATAGAAGGACCCTAAAATAAAGTCTCAGGACTGCAGCAGTTTAAATAATTTTCAAGAGGAAGCAAGCCAAGGGGGGGTTTATGCCAAAAAACCCAAGAAAGCTTTGTTGACTGCTTTCAAAGCAGCACATTACAGAAGAAAAGTAACCTAACCTTTCCCATTCTGTGAAATGAAACCATGCTGCGGGACGTTAACCTATTGCCGGCCCATGCCTGCAAGTGTGTCATAAAATGATAGCAAAGCTTGCTGGAACCTGGATATCGTTTTGATGCCCTTATCTGCTCTCCAGTATGCGTTTGAGAGAGAGACATTTAAATTCCAGCTGCTCAAACAGAATAGTTGGAAAGTGGTGGGGCAAAAGCCAGAAATCAACAAATATAGGACATTGCAAATAGAAAGTAGATTGGGCAAACCTCATGAGCCTTCCACTCTTGTCTGCCACGGTGTGAATGTCCTGGGTGCTCTGACAGCAGTATGGTAAATATGTAACTACTGTATTGTTGTAATGTCTCCAAAATGACAGTGAGACTTGTAACTCACCCAAATTATCATCACCATCATCATCATTTATTTATATTACACTTTTCTAACCGAAGAGTTCAAAGCATGTTACAATAAGTGACAGAGGTAAAATGGGCACAAAGTAGATGCAATATCATAGTGGTTACATCATGGAGTGGTTTAAAATAAAGTGGGGTCAAGTAATAATTTCTGAACTAGTCAGGAGGGAGAGAGCTGTCAGTGTTGTGATGTCTATGCAACATTTATGATATACATTTTTAGGACCATGAATATTAATTTACGTAAGTAGGGTAGAACAGATAACCATTGATATGAGTCATGAATGTACATGAATACCAAACTATTTACATTAATTTAGATAAGTGGGGTAGAACAGAGAACTATGAAATAAGTCATGAATTTACAGAAATAGCAAAATTATTTACAGATTCAGCAAATTATTATCAAAGGAGTGGGGAATGGGATGAGTGTTGACTGGAGTGCCTATTTTTGTTTTAATTCCCATTGAGGTTTCGGTTACAGATTTGGATCTAGAGCTGCTTCAAAGAGTCAGATTTTTAATAGGAGACCAGGTGGTGGCCTGATATTTGATGGTAGCGAGTTCCAAGCAGTAATGATGAAGTCTTAAATAGACCACTCTCAGGATATGTCAAGCCATAGGTGACTGGTTAACCAAGGCAGGGCATAGTTGTAGGAGCTAGATAACAGATTTTAGACAGCAAGCCCAGTCATAGTTCAGTTCAGCTAAAGAGGAGTCCATACTCTTCCAAGGGGAGCAGAAGAAGCAGGGAGGACCAGAAGCAAAGCTTAAGGTATGGAAGCTAGAGAACTGAAAATGAACTGGAAGAACTAATAACTGGAAGGGGAACAATAAGTAAATCTGAAGCTCTAACACTACATTTTCAAAAGGGAAACTTTGATAAAATGAGGAAAATTGGAAGGTGCAGCTGCAAAGGTTAAAACTGTTCAGCAGGCATGGACATTGTTTAAAAATACAATCTTAGACATGCAGTCCAGATATATTCCACTCATTAAGAAAGGTGAAAGGAAGGCAAAACTATTACCAGCATGGTTAAAAGGTGAGGTGAAAGAGGCTATTTTAGCCAAAAAAATGTCCTTCAAAAATTGGAAGAAGGATCCATCTGAAGAAAATAGGACAAAGCATAAGCATTGTCAAGGTAAGTGTAAAACATTGATAAGACAGGTGAAGAGAGAATTTGAAATGGCCTTAGAGGAAAAACCTCATAATAAAAACTTTTAAAAATATATCAGAAGCAAGAAACATCTGAAGGAGTTGGATGGACCGTTAGATGACCAAGGGGTTAAAGGGGCACCTAGGGAAGATAAGGCCAATGAGAAAGACTAAATTAATGCTTTGCTTCTGTGTTTACTAATGAGGATGTTGGAGACATACCAGGTCCGAAGATGGTTTTCAAGGGTGATGAGTCAGATGAACTGAACCAAATCGCTGTGAACCTGGAAGATGTAGTAAGTCAGATTGAGAAACCAAAGAGTAGCAAATCACATGGACTAGATGGTATGCATCCCATGGTTATGAAGGAACTCAAAAATGAAATTTCAGATTTATTACTTAAAATATGTATCCTATCATTAAAATTATCCATTGCACCTGAAGGCTGGAGGGTGGCCAATATAACCCCGATATTTAAAATGGACTCCAGGGGAGATCCGGGAATCTATAGACCAGTGAATCTGACTTCAGTGCCAGGAAAAATAGTGGAAACTATTCTAAAGATCAAAATCATAGAGCATATAGAAAGACATGGTTTAATGGAACACAGTCAAGATGGATTTACCCAAGGGAAGTCTTGCCTCACAAATCTGCTTCATGTTTTTAAGAGGTTAATAAACATGTGGATAAAGGTAAACTGGTAGATGTAGTGTATTTGGATTTTCAGAAGGCATTTGACAAAGTCCCTCATGAGAGGCTTCTAAGAAAACTAAAAAGTCATAGGATAGGAGGCGATGTCCTTTTCTGGATTACAAACTGGTTAAAAGACAAATAGAGTAGGATTAAATGCTAAATGGTCAATTTTCTCAGTGGGAAAGGGTAAACAGTGGAGTGCCTCAGGGATCTGTACTTGAACATGTGCTTTTCAATACATTTATAAATGATCTGGAAAGGAATACAACAAATGAAGTTATCAAATTTGCAGATGATACAAAATTATTCAGAGTCGTTAAATCACAAGTGTATTGTGATAAAAAAGCAGGATGACCTTGCAAGACTGGAAGATTGGGCATCCAAAAGGCAGTTGAAATTTAATGTGGACAAGTGCAAGGTGTTGCATATAGGGAAAAAATAACCCATGCAGAAGTTGCACGATGTTAGGTTCCATATTAGGAGCTACCACCCAGGAAAATGTTCTAGGCATCATAATGGATAATACATTGAAATTGTCAGCTTAGTGTGATGCAGCAGTCAAAAAAGCAAACAGAATATTAGGAATTATTAGGAAAGGAATGGTTAATTAAACGGAAAATGTCATTATGCCTCTGTATTGCTCATTGGTGAGACCACACCTTGAATACGGTGTACAATTCTGGTCACCGCATCTCAAAAAAGATATAGTTGCACTGGAGAAGGTACAGAGAAGGATGAACAAAATGATAAAGGGGATGGAACAGCTCCCCTATGAGGAAAGGCTAAAGAGGTTAGGGCTGTTCAGCATGGAGAAGAGATGGCTGAAGGGGGATATGATAGAGGTCTTTAAAATCATGAGAGGTCTAGAATGAGTAGATGTAAATCAGTTATTTACACTTTCGGATAATAGAAAGACTAGGGGGCACTCCATGAAGTTAGCAAGTAGCACATTTACATCTAATCAGAGAAAATTATTTTTCACTCAGTGCACAATTAAGCTCTGGAATTTGTTGCCAGAGGACATGGTTACTGCAGTTAGGGGTAGATTTTATAAGAAGCGCGCGGGCGTACTTTTGTTCGCACAACCTCGCTCAAACAAGAGTATGCCGGATTTTAATAGATACGCACGTAGCCGCACATATCTTTTAAAATTCGGGGTCGGCGCGCACAAGGGGGTGAACATTTGTGCACCTTGCGCACGCTGAGCCATGCGCGCGCTGCCCGTTCCCTCTGAGGCCGCTCCGAAATCGGAGCGGCCTCGGAGGGAATTTTTTTTTGTTCCCCCCACCTTTCCCTCCCTTCCCCTACCTATCCCACCACCCAGCCCTAACTAAATCACCCCCCTACCTTTATTTTAAAAGTTACGCCTGCCCGAGGCAGGTGTAACTTGCGCGCGCCGGCCGGCTGCTGGTGTGCCATTCCCCCGCCCGGGAGCAGTTTTGGAGGCCTCAGCCACGCCCCCGTAATGCCCCCGGGCTGGCACTATACCCCCGACATGCCCCCCAAGCAAAGTCCCGGGACTTAGAGGATCCCGGGGCTTTGTGCGCGCCGGCAGCTTATGCAACAGGCAAAAAGACCCCATTACACGAATGGTATGTACAATCCCTTTTTCACATCTAGCAACAGGGATAAAAGCTATTATTTGCCATCATTGGCAGATTTTGCAGGATGAGCAGACTTTTAAGGAGGTTCCAATCTTTGCTTTTAAGAAAAAACGATCATTACGTGATATATTAACTTCTTCGATGTTGATGGAAAGAGTGGAAAAAGTGGAAGGCATTGGGCAATATAGTTGTGGTAATTGTGGGATTTGCCCATATGTATGGGAAGTCTCTTCAATTTGCATACCATTTAATGATATACAATATTATATAACCAAACGATTTGATTGTAATACTGCACAAGTGATTTATTGTATCAAATGCCCATGTGGATTGTATTATATTGGCCAGACTAAAAGATCTATTAAAATTAGAATTACAGAACATCTGAATAATATTCGTACTAAAAAAGAAAATGCACCTTTAGTGCAACATTGGTATCAAAAGAAACATAAACGTCAGGATTTAAAATTTTGTGTCCTAAATCAGGTAACTTTGAAACGTGGAGGGAATATCTCTAACGTCTTGTTGCAGAAAGAACAAAGATATCTTGGATGGGGTACAGAAGCACCAGGTGGTTTAAACCAGGAAGTAGAATGGAGTGTTTTCTATTAGCAGGATACATAATTTTGAATGGTTGAAAAGAATGTAGTTTAGTATGGCTTGCTATAGTTTTGGAGGAATTGGATTAGATGGAGTTGGAGTAGATTGTGTATTGTTGGGATATAAGTAAGCAGTTTAATATTGGTGGGTTGATTGATACTTGTGTTGATAATAGGGAGTGTTTTTGGATGCTTGAAGGAGTATGTATGAATGGTTTGTATTTCGCGGGCTAGGTATGATGTCATTATGGGGAGGTTCCAGTGAGCTGCATTTAAAAAGCAGGGTGTGCACCGGGTGTGCGCAGCCGCGGCATTTTTTCAACTGAAGGAGTATGGAATACAACTGAGTGTGCTTTAGAGTATCTAAAGAAAATGTGGTAAGTTCGATATGAGGTGATATTTGAGATATCCTATAGTCTGTGTTCGTTTATCTGCGATATGTGAGTGATTATGTTATGCTGATATTCATTGATATAGGAATTGACCGGAGTACTTGGAATAAGCTATCGGCAAGGTGAACAGAGATGAAATAGGTTGGTATAATGTTTGAATAGTTGGTTTTTGCAGTCTTCTTGGGAGATTAAGATTGTGAATTATTCCAAAAAAGTCTTTTTTTAATTAATAACATGGGAGTATTCTTTTGTATCCATAGCTTGTATTTTTTCAGCCAGTGTGCTGAGAAAATTGAAAAATAAGTTCAAGCTGGTGGTGAATGTTTGATGAATTTAAATAGCTATCAGAGATTGGTGCGGAGTGGTGGCAGAATAATAATAAGCTGTTTTGGAAATTGAAATAAAATCTCAAGGTGAGTGGTTTTTGGTGGTTTTAATGTGGTGAGTGGTTTTCATTGGGTAATATATTGAGGCCGGATATATATATATATATATATATATATATATATATATATATATATATACACATGTTTTTTTGATGAAATAAAATAAGAAGTTATTGTAGAAAAATGATTTAATAAGGTATTAAGTTCTTGTTTAGAGAATATATTCATTGCTAATTAATATCAAGTTGGAGTAGATATATTTTTTATTAAAAATTAAAGAGCTTATTGAATAAGGAAATGTGAATTTATTGAGGATTTGTGTGTTTATTGAAGTGTGAAGGTGGAGTTTCCCTGAATGTGGAAGCATATCGGATTATTACAACCCCTGATGAAACCTAAGGGTGAAACAAGAGCTTTTTGTTGGGAAAGTATTGGTTTGGGAGTTTTTTGAAAACATCAAGAGTGGAAATAACGTTAATAGTAAGGAAAAGTAATATACAATAAAATATAGGGATAATCCTGTTGATTAATGTGATATGTTTTAATAATTAAAGTGCAATATTTGAATATATAATCAATGTACTTATTACATTTTAATTGTTGTGGAATATGTTCATGTCCATATGTATTGATATTGTTGGTATGTATGTGAGAGTGAATGGTTAAGATACATTGTTTGTGCAAATTGTGTTGATGTACTTTTTAAAATATCAACAAGAATGAATAAAGAAATTTTGTAAGTTGTTACACAGGTATGTTGTTTGATATATATGATTAAATGAGATTACCCAGAAGGATTGCTACCCTTTGCCATTAATCTCTGAATTTTTTGACAGGTTCCAAGGAGTCAAGATATTTACCAAATTGGACCTTAGAGGAGCATATAATTTGGTCAGGATATACCGGGGCGACGAATAGAAAACCTCAATTAACACCCACGATGGCCATTTTGAATATTTGGTAATGCCGTTTGGCCTCTGCAATGCCCCGGCAGTATTTCAAAATATGATGAACGAAAACTTCAGTGACATGCTCTACAGTTGTGTTGTGGTTTATCTGGAAGACATCCTGGTATTTTCACAAGACCTTCAGAGCCACCACTTGGACTTTGCCAACATTCTACAATGCTTAAGGGATAACCAGTTATATGCTAAACTGGAGAAATGCTCCTTTCACCAGGAATCTGTCCCATTTTCTGGGCTATGTGGTCTCAAGCCAGGGGTTCCAGATGGATCCACAATAAGAGTATTCGGGATTGGCCTCAACCAACGGGTCTTAAGGCGCTTCAAAGATTCCTTGGTTTTACTAACTATTACAGATCGTTTATCCACCATTATTCATCACTGACCACCCTACTCACAGCTATGACTTGAAAGGGAGCCAATCCCTCCCAGTGGTCATCTGAAGCTGTGACCGCCTTCCAAGAACTCAAGGAGGCAATCCTACGAGAACCATGCTTATGTCACCCAGATCCCCGACGACCCTTCATTGTCGAAGTGGATGCTTCAGACGTCAGTGTTGGTGCAGTTCTCAGCCAGCATTCGGCCAATCACCCCTTGCACCCATGCTCGTTCTTCTCCCGACGCTTCTCTCCGGCGAAGCGTAATTACGGAATTGGAGACAAGGAATTACTGGTGATTAAAATGGCCTTCGAGGAGTGGCATCCCTGGCTTGAGGGAGCACAGCACCAAATACACTGACCACAAGAACCTCAAGTATTTACACCATGCTCAATGCCTTAATCACAGGCAGGCCCACTGGTCTCTCTTTTTTATCCTGTTCAATTTCTTCTTGTGATACCAGCCAGCCAATAAGAACACCTGAGCCGATGCACTTTCCTGTTCATTCACCATGGAAGATGTTCCAGATGTTTCACGGCACATCATTGATCCAATGAGAGTTCTCCCCTCCGCCACACACACAGTGCCATCTGGGAAGAGGTGGTTCTCTAACCACTCAGAAGGAAAATCCTCCATTGGGCGCATGCTTCCTTGCTCGCAGGCCACCCTGGACAAGCTAGAACTCTTTCCACACTGCAGACATTCTACTGGAGGCCAATCATGAAAAAAGATGCTCAAGCATATGTAGAATCATGCCCCACTTGCGCCCGGCAGAAGAGAGAGAGAGAGAGAGAGAGAGAGAGAGAGCACCTAGCCATAATACCCACTACCTTCGGAGTGAGGAAACTCACCCAAAGATGAGATTTGTGCAATGTTCTCTCAACCTAGCTTGATGTTACCCAGGTAGAGAGTCCATCAAGCTAGGTTGAGAGAACAGCACAAATCTCATCTTTGAGTGAGTTTCCTCACTCCAAAGTTCATCAAATCTTCACAAGAGAGCACTGTTCTGTTCGTACATCTCACTTTGAATGTCAAAGAGGCCCCTAACCCCTACACTAATTCCTAAACCTCACCTTGAGTTACTAGGTGGGCCTCCCATAGAAATATAAATACCTATCTAGTGTGAGGGCATTATGACTAGGTGCTCTCTCTCTCTCATCACATTATGGTATTTTCACATGCATTAAAGGCATATATTTTGCATGCGAAAATGCCATATAGCACTTTGATAAATGACCCCCCTCTGTGAGAAATGGAGGGCATCGGAGGCAAATAATAACTTGAGCATATGTCCTGCCTCATGAGTGGGGGCATCAAAACTTTGAGATAAACTAAATATAGATGAAACATCTAAAGATGTATTCATCAGCTTTGATGAGCAGTCATCCATATGTACATTAAAATTACCAATGATCAGGGCATTGTCCCTTTTAAGGCAAAGTGTGACAATAGTTTTAACCAATACAAAATAATTTGCTTAATAAAGGAGGACAGCATGTAAGGTAGAAGATACAGTTCTCAAATTGCACTGCCAGTCATTCACATTTCAAAGCGTTAACAAATGGGATCCATATAAATTGAAGATTTTGTCTCTACATTAAATCTGAATTATGTTCCTTCCCTTTTTTTGTATTTTTAACTGGTGTTTATAACTAGATCCAAGGGGACAGAGCTAATTAAAACACTGTATTTGCGTTTAGAGACTATCCTTGACGCAACGCTTAGCTGGTTAAATGATTATTTGGAGAAGATCAATCTTTGGATTAGCCAGAATAAGCTAATATTAAATTCATCCTAAAAAGAGGTGCTATCCTGTATGTAAGGAAACCCTCAATTCAAAAAAATGCATTGCTGACATTGGATGGTAATCCATTGACTTTGAAAGATAGAGTCTGCAGCTTAGGATTTATAATAGATGCTATTTTAAATTTAGAGAAAATATTATCCTAACCACTAGAAATGTTTTTGCTTATTTAAGGTACATCCGTCAACTTTTCCCATTTATTAGAAAGACAGAGTTTGCAGTTCTGGTTCAATCACTAGTGATATCTAGAATAGACTATTGCAATTCCCTCTAGAATGGTTTACTGTCAAAATCCATTAAGAAATTACAGATGGTGCAGAATTCTGCTGCCTGGTTACTCACAGATGGCAAATTTAAAGACCATATTACACTTGTACTGCAGAGACTATACTGGTTTCCAATCTCCTCACATATACAATTCAAATCTTTGATGTTAGCTTTTAAAGTCATTTGGTCAGGCCCCTGTTTACCTACAAGATCTTGACAAGGAAGATCCGGTACACATACATTTAGGTGTTCTAATAAAGCCTTTCTGGCAGGTCTGTCAATTAGGAATGTGGCTAGGTTAGTAAACACAATAAGCACTATACCATGTTTATGGAACTCTCTGACTCATGAGCACCATTTTTCTAAAGATTATGCTACATTTAAATGACTATTAAAAATATGACTGCTTCACAAGGGCATCCATGATTATTTAATTCTATTTCTTAAGTAGAATGACATAATTTTCTAGTTTTCTGTGCAGCATTAGGCTGCTTTTTTTTCAAGGTATTTTATGTTGATGCTTGTAATTAATGTCTTATGCTATATATTTATTTATGAATCTTATGTAATTATATTTTTAATTATTGTGTTATGACCGTCAGTCGCAGACAGCTGCGACCGCTACTACTCACTTCGTGTGCTGCTACCCTCTCTCCTGTCACATGGAAGGAGCAATGAATGGCCCGTGCCATTTTCTAACATGGCGCCAGCCGTCCATTGCTCCTACCATGTGACAGGGGCCGACCAATGGCACGGAAGCCCCTGTCACATGGTAAGGGCATAGGACCACCGGCGTCATTTTGTTTACTGGCTGCCGATGGCCCGAGAACAGGAGATCGCTCCCGAGACCCCCACTGGACCACCACGGATTTTAGGCAAGTTTTTGGGGGGGTCCGGAGGATGGTGGGGGGTTGTAAATAACTAAATTTTAAGGGATGGGTGTTTTGGGGGGTTTTTTGGCAAAAATTGCGGAGAAAAAAAAAAAAACAAAGCGATAGAAAACGAAATTTTCCACGGGTTGGCCGACCCGTAGCCCGACCTGGGATAAAAAACAAAGCACATCTCTACTCAATAGCACAATCTTTAAAGGCCTCAAGTCTCTGCAAAAGGAGGTACATATGCAGACCCATTGGATGCAGGTGTTAAGTTGACAGGAGAGAATAACAGCGGGAACAGGATGTAAGTGATTAGGGAAAAAGATCAGAACTGCTTCTACGGCCAAGTCCCAAAACAAAGAATGTTCCAACAGCTTTGTTGGAATTATCAAGAAGGCTGCTCATCCTATAAAAATGTTGCTAGCAGTTATTTTCTTATGGGTTTGACAGTTGCTTGGTTTTGATTGTTAATATTACCCCAAGCCTTATATTAAGGGTAGTAATTGCACAGAGTGGCAGTCACTACCCTTAAGAGAAACTTGGGGTAACCTGCATGGAGCAGCAGTTACAACCATAGGAAACTTGCTGGGCAGACTGGGTAGACCAGATAGACTTTTTCTGCCATCATTACTATGCTACTATATGGGGTCAACGAGACCATTGTGAACTCATAGGTCCTACAGTGGCTCTACCCTGTCCTCCTCCACAGGTTTCCTGGTTAGAAAGAAAACCCTTGTGAAAAGGATTAAAACCACTATGGGGTCTGTGAGCACATGCCTTGTATTAGTGGTGGAGCATTGATCACTTGGGCCCCAGTGACAAGTTTTAATTTTGGGCCCACCCCTAACACCCCCTCACTCCCAGCCGTGCTCTCACTAGGGATGTGCATTTGTTTGAAACAAATACTCAAAATAGGAAGAATTAGGCCAATTTTAGTTTGTTCCACATAGAATGAACCACAAATGGCCTTTCACAAAATTACAAAGCCAACCAAAAAATGTCCCTAGTCATTTAATTCAACTTATTCTTGAGCATATAGAGCAAAGAATTATTTAGATTTGTAGTGCCACCACTCTTTCAGCTATTACACCAATAGTATGCTGAAAATTATATGGTCTGCGTTTATATTTTTTAAAAAACTTTTTATGCAAATAAAATTGTCCAGATCCTAATGATTCATTGTAAACTCAGTCCTGACTCCAAACAAGCGTATCGAGTGAGCGGCGTAGTCAAGAACACCAGCAATTGAAAAGAACAGCGTGTAATTAGCTTTGAGAAATCAAATGTAGAAAAAAAACCTCTTGAAAATTTTTTTATGCAAACAGAATTGTCCACATCCTAATGATTCATTGTACATTCACGCCTGACTTTGGCCCAGTTGGCTTTGTGATTTCACGTTGTCCCTGGATTTCAAGCACTTAGGGGCTTTTTTTTTGTTTGTGATTTATCTTTCATAAAATTACCCGGACATTTTTGAGAATTTTTGCATTTGGGCTGAGAGGGAGGGCCTCCTGGCTGCTCCTGATGTCACTTTGGCCCCGTTCCAGAGGGCCAGGGCTGCCGATTGGAAAGAGACCAAGATGAGGCGAGTGAGCAGAGCTCCTACCCTTTACCACTACCAGACCCCCACAGATGGAGTAAGTTGGGGGTCAGAAAGGTCCCCAGTGAGTTTTGGAAGGGGATGGAGGTGGTTTGAGGAGCCTGGCTCGGCCCTGGCTGAGTTTGGGGCCCCTGAGCTATTCTGTGGCAGAAGAAGGATTGGAGGGGGCCCTGGGAGGCCCCCCCCCCTTTCTGGCCCTGGCCCCAAGGCCATTGTTGGGGAGGCAGGGGGGATTAAAGGGAATAAGGCGGATCTCGCAGTGCATTAGTGCTGGCTGTGAGTTTTTTTTGAATGCACTTGCAGTGGTCCAATACGGTCAGAGCAGAAGACAGCAGTTACCTGCCCTCCGGCTCCTGCTGCGGGTCGTCTCTCTCCTGGTCGCTACTGCTGGAATGGAGCCCCCCCCCCCCCCCCCCACGTGTGAGCTTGCTTTCACAGTGGGCCCCCCCCCCCTCCCCCTTTAACAACGGGTGCCCGGTGCAGCTGAGCCCCAGCCCAAAGTACCTTCACCCCGTCTTCCATCTGCTGTCGCTTGGATCCAGCTGAATTCTGAAATGTAATCCTCCTCCCTAGAGATCTGCAACCTGTCTGGGAGCTGTGGCATCAACACCAAAAGGCTGTCCTTTTTTTTTTTTTTTTTACTTTCTTTCCCCCTGTGGAGAAGGTGACCCTCGGCACTGGTAGGGCGCATGTCCTACTGTCCCTGATGATAAATCTGGCCCTGCATTCTCCTCAGGGGGGGTTAAGGAAGCTGCTGTGCTCCAAGCTATTCGCTCCCTGCCTCCTCCCAAGCCGGTACTGGGCTCCTCCCTCCTTCCACCTAAGCTCTGGTCCTTCCTGCCGTCTTCAATTCCACTACGATCTGAGATTAGTTAGATTAGTTAGAAGTGTGCAGCCAGGACTGGCATTAGAAAGCGAGATAAGGTGGCATTTTTTGCCAGCAACAGGCTGCCCTGTGCCAGAAATATCATGGGATTCAGTTGCCGTGCAGCTCTCCTTCGCTCCCCTCTCCACGCCTCTTCTGCCATCCCTTTTATCTCTCTCCTGTCCCTATCCCCCTCTCTGTCCACCATCGCCTCACTTCCCACAGACTTTTCCTTGGTCAGCGGCAGGCTTTTATACAGTGTGTGTGCAGCGAGCACTCAACGCCTGGGCCAGGATGGGCGGTGATACCATTTTTAATGTCGCCATGCGGTCACTAATTAACGCATGGTTTACTGAATAGGTGCTAATTAGTGCACGTTCATTATGCCTTCATTTGCATCTCATGTTCATTATCATGCATCTCAGTGCCATGGTTTTTACCATCCACTTGCTAAAGGAACAGTGGGCACCTTGACAAGCACATAAAGGCTGTAAGTGAATATCTACCAGGATAATCATATCAGGTTCCTCTAGTAAACCTGCACATTTGATTAAATGAAAAGTATATGTTGATTGATTAACACTAGGAAAGGAAATAAATCAGGAGCTACATAGGATGCCAGTTTAAATAACTAGGCAACTTTTTGTTTTGAGAGATACCGATGGCATTGAAATGAAAGTTCTCATTTCTTATTGGTTGTAAAAATAAAAGAAAGTGCAATAATCATTCTTATCAGCAAAGTGCATTCCTACTGCCATGAGAATGAGAAATTTGCCCTTTTTCTGGGACAAAATTGGGTCAGAGCATCCATAGAATTTACATTTCAATTGAACCCTGTTCTCCCACCCCCCACAACAATAATAACACATTGTGCTAATGGCGAACGATTCCTACTCACAGAAAGATGATACCTCCTGTTACTTTGTTAATGAAAAGTCCCTTCAGTCAAAAAAAAAAAAAAAAGCCCACACATTGGGGGTAGGCCTTGTGTCTTGCTCTGTTTTCTGCAGTCAGCTGAATGGTCTCTGCTTGGTATAACTTGAAAGCACTGTGGCTTCTCTTCTTTGATGGCTTATTGAGAGGAAAGGGCAGATCCTGATTCTTTTTAATGTAACTAACTCTAGCATGTACCCTGTGCATTGTTTTTCCACTGATTTATGGATGTCTCTTTTT